>NC_142063.1:248095693-248406162 GCF_059756535.1 Pantherophis guttatus
GATTCTTAGGGTTATGTTTACTTCTATGAGTGCTATGATTACATTATCTTATTGCATCAGTGGTTTTCTATTGGTTACATTATCAAGGGTAGTCATTAGATCTCTGGAAATGCTTTGGAGGAAATGCTGTGCAACATGAGGGAATACATAGGAAGCACTTTTCTCTGAATCATTAAACCAGCCCTACCATGTCCATGTCTTCTTAGTTGTTCTTAACTAACCCCACGTGTGGGTGCATGCTCAGTCACTTCACTTTACTGGGAATGTAGCAAAGGATGGTGCCTGCACGTTTGTGTGGAGACGGCCAGGAGCATCTTACAAAATAGTCACAGTGGGCTTTAAAAGGCCACATTGGCATATTTTGTTCTATTCCATTCTTTATGAAATTGTTTAAAAAGTTTTCAGAAGATGGTTGTTAAGATTTTGACTATAACCTTTACTAGAATATTTTTCTGTGCAGTTTTCATGGCTGCCCAAAGATATGTTTTTACTGGATAATTCCTTCTAAACTACCCTTCTTTTTTCGTTTCCTTCCTTCCTTCCTTCCTTCCTTCCTTCCTTCCTTCCTTCCTTCCTTCCTTCCTTCCTTCCTTCCTTCTACTTCTATAGTATGTATAAGTTTTATCTATGAGTAATATTGCCCTAAAATCTATTTTTATACAACTATCCTAAAGATACATTATGGCTCATCGCACAGTTAGCTAGATGTTCAGACTGGATTTGTCATTTTTGTCTGCCTATTGAGTTTTTCCTATGGGCCTGGGATAGACAGAGGTGGATGCTTGATGGTGTTACAAACATTGTTGCAAGATATAAAGCTGTTCCAAGTAAAGTTTCCTTTTGCAATTGACTGATGGTGAATTTGTCAATGCCAATGCTGTTCAAGTGATGCTCTAATTGTTTTGGGATTGCATCCAAGGCGCCTTATTACTATTGGTACTAGCTTTGCTTATAATTATTATTATTACAAAAGTTTGCTATTATAAGCTGGTTTTGTCAATTACTTTTAGCCAAACTTTGGAAAGCCAGTGATATAGGGTACTTTGGCAAATCATGGTATTTCAAGATTTTTTTTAAAGAGATGCAATAGATTTATTTTACAGTGCTAAGATATTGAGATATTGTATTTTCTCCACTGTTTGGAAGAGAAACTTTTGACCTTTTCTACAGAATGAATTAGGCCATGTATATCTGTTTTTTCTCTAATATTTTTTTTATTTATTTACAATCTTAAAATACAAAAGGAAAAAAAGAGTACATAACAACAACAAAGATAAAAAAGAAATGTATAAAACAGAATGTTAAACATATACATAAAATACTCCTCCCCCAGCTGAATATTGATAATTATTCAGCAATAATAATTATTCCTCTCCTTGCAAAGCAGGTCCACAATTTATAACCTTCTAACTCTATAGTTGCAAAATTACTATATAACATTAAAGAAATATTGCAAGTATAGAAATCTATTAGCAATCAACTGATTTGACCTACTATTTTTACAGTAGATAGATGGTACGTATGTGTGTTTTGAAGAAAAACACAGGGATAAAGAAATTTTAAAGCAGATTAAAAATTCTCATGTAAATTTTGGATTTTAGAAAGATTTATTTATTTATTTATTGAATTTATATTGCCGTCTATTTGCCCATGGCGACTCAAGGTGGCTTACAGAATATAAAACCACATTTAAAACAATAAAAACTAACAAAAAGAATCAAATAAATTAATATAGTACAATATAACAAAATCATCCCCTACCTCCCACCCCCTGCCCTGGCGACAGCAGATCACACGAGCCATTTAATGGGCTCCATCCTGCTTTGGGTTCCCCAGGTCCACTGGCAGAACCAGGTCTTCAGCACCTTCTGGAAGAGTATTAGAGTGGGGGCCATTCTAATCTCTGGCGGAATGATGTTCCAGAGAGAGGGAGCCGCCATGGAGAAAGCCTTTCTTCTGGATCCCACCAGATGTATCTCCCTCAGGTATGGGACCCACAACATTCCCTGCCTCCCCGCTCTAATGGGTCAGGTAGATGTGACCAGCAAATGACGGTCCCTCAGATAACCTGGTCCCAAGTCATGTGTTGTGACCCACCAGTGGCCAGCAGAGCTGGCAGCAGATTTGGACAGTGAGGAGGTTGGGGAGGAACATGGATCAGTTCTGGAATCTGAGGAAGTCTCTGATGAGGGCTCTGCATCAGAGGCAGAGAGTGGGCAAAGGGCATATGCCAGTTATCAGCTGCCTTTGGAGTCAGACATCAGTGAGGCAGATGAACAACTGGAGCCTGTTCCCAATGTGCACATGCACAGAGTTGCCAGATGAAGGGAACAGCTAAAGAAAAAGGGTCGACTTAGGAGTAAGGCCACAGGTGGACAATGAATGACCCCTCCCAGAGAGAATAAAAGAGGAGCGAAAGGGGAGTGGAGTTTGCAGCAGACAATTAGTTCACTTAATTGGTTCTTGACTCCTTGCCAAGTTTTGAAGATATTGGCCTGGCCACTCTCCAAGCCAGATAAGGTCTGTGACTGTAAATTCTCCCTTGAAAGACTTTGCTGGATGTGAAGACAAGGAGTCTGCTTCATACTCTTGGGAAACCTAGGTCAGAACACCATGAAGGGTTTTAAAGGGCTTTAAAAATATTGATATGATTTTCAGCATTGAACTAACAGCTATGTCTAACATCCATTTAGAAACATAGGAATCTAAAGCAATAATAACTGTTCAGCCTACTTGCTATATTAAGAAGCTACTAATACTATGTTTCAATGATGTTCCATATTTCTGTAAATTGTACATATACAATCAGGTAAGGAATTGTGTTAATAACGAATTCCGGGTATATAACTGAAGTTATAATGGAAACAAATAGTAGAAACATTCATTTTGCTTTCTTCTGTTTCTTCATCTCTTTCTTAAAAAGAGACTGCACAAATAGTACAGAGTTTCCTACCTGAGCAGGAGATTGGACTAGAAGACCTTCATGGTTCCTTCCAACTCTGTTATTTTGTTTTGTTATTCTATAATTCATTTTTGACAGTCTCTTTTCATATTCATTCTTAGCAACTGTAACTTATTTCTATAATTCTTCTACTTTGAAGTGAGGCTCAGGACTTCAAGGATTTGTAACTTTCTCCTTAAAATTGTGTGTATGTTCATATTAATCGTCTTTCCTCTTCTTCTTCAGCTTAACAAAATAGCAGAACAACAGAGTTGGAAGTGTCCTTGGAGGTCTTCTATTCCAACCCACTGCTCAAACAGGAAGCCCTGTATCATTTCAGATAAATGATTGTCCAATCTCTTCTTAAAAGCCTCCAATGTTGGAGCACCCACAATTCCTGGAGGCAAGTCGTTCCACTGATTCAATGTGACTTATACCAGAAGGTAATAGCAAAACTATTTCAGTGCAACTGGACAGTGTTTAGATTTATCAATTATATCACTGTGATGTTGAGTAGCATTTTCAGAGATGCTAAATCAGAGATACAATTTAAAAATTATATTGAAGAAAAAAATGATTCCTATTAGATTCCTATTAGGTTGATAACTGTAACTGTAAAAAAAAAAAAAAAGTCCAGCAAGATGTGTTGGATTGAAATGTATAAACAGATTCACAAAGCTCTGAGTTCCACTTGCCTGGAGTTCCATCAACAGTTTGCACACTATACTTCCTATCTTGAAGTCCACCCAGCAGAAGCTGAAGAATATGGAACAATGATGCAGTTGTGTTCAAAGATGACATTAGTAGATTTGAGCAAATTAAAGGCCAAGTAACATTACAGGAAAGTGACACATCCAAGTTTCATCAAGCATGTGTAGTTCCATATGCAAAAATATAGAAACTGAAGATAATTCTTTCAAGAGTTAAAAGCCACATCTGTGGTTCCAGAAGCTATAAAGAAAGAAACTGACAGATCCTGTGATGATATTAGAGTTATGATTATTCTGGTATTATAGAATGAGATTGCCTAGAATCGAGGACATTTATGCAGAGTGACATCATTTCAGAAAAATAGACTTAGGAGAGACTTATTTATAGTCAGAAATAAGTGGGAAATTCTGTTTCTCACCATTAATACACACAAAGGTTATACTGGTATAAGAAACTCTTTTAGTAGCATCTATAGCAAGCTTTAGTAAATAATCAGGGAACAAGCGGAACGAGATTATCTAGAGTACCCATTGCTACTTAGATATTATTATCACAATATATATATATATATATATATGAAGAGATATATTTGCAAAAACAGGGAATAGAGGGATATAGCCCCAGAACTATAATGGTGCATGGGAATGACTTTGGTAGACAGAAGGCAGATGAGGCAATGGTCAGGTAAGAGTCAGATGAGGTTAAGAAGGAATGGAACATGCCAAATATTTTAGAATGGACCATTCTTAGTTCCTTGGATTGTAAAGATGAGGATGGTAGGAGATGTACTTTCAGACCTGCAAAATAGTTTGAGAATAAGGAAAGAATTAGTACTCTTGGATGTGCTTCATTTCTGGACTGCCTTGCAAGGCTCACAAGCACATACTATAACAAATGTGAATTCTTTAAGCCTAGACAAAACACAGTCCCCCTCCTTAATCCACAAGGCTTTACAAATGGCCGAGAAAATTCCAGCAGCCATAAATGCCCTAAGTCCACAAAATATGTTACAGCCACAATCCTGTTTAGATTTTGCTAATCAGTGTAACTGATTCTTACCAAAATTAGTTAAATTTAACCGAAATCTTACTATAAGTTGGGGATGACATGGCAGCGGGAAAAACCATGCCAGCATGCTTTTTCAGAAGCAAAGAAAATAAAAGGATGGCATCAGTTATGCCATTCACACATTAGAACCTACACTTCCCAGGGAAAATAGTTTGTGATGGCTCACAATTAGCATCAGTGCGTTTATTTCACATGTCCAGTCAGTCAGCAATGAATGCCCAATAAATTTTTCCATCATGCTCACTCACAGCTGCAGAGAAAAATATGCACAAATAGACAGGAAAATGCTGAGTTTGGTTTGGAAAGTTAAACATTTCAACAAATACTTGCAACAGAAGAGATTTATCCTCATCATGGATCATCAGCCATCACTGTCAATCTTCAGTCCTCAAAAAAGGGTTCTGCTTATAGCAGCTGCTCAAATGCAGCATCAGATTTTGTTCCTTGAACAGCATAGATACATGATTTCTCTCTCAGAGGTCAAGAATCTTTGCACCACAGCTGCAGAGATTCAAAGAGACCCATCATTGTCTCAAGTCTATAGAACATTATAGAACAACCCATTATAGAACAACCCAGAATGACTGAAATATACAATAACAACCATGGAGCTTTTTCAGTGCTATAATGAACAAACTTTGGCCAATGGTTGTATTATGTGGGAACTGAGAGTCACCATGATATCCAATTGTGAATGAAAGAACTACACATTGAACATCTTGAAGTAGTAAAGAGGAAGGTACCAGCTTTCTATATTGCTTTGTTTCTTGGCATAGATCCACAAATCAAACACCATGGAATAAGGCTCATGTTGCCCACATGTTCAGAAGACCAAAAAAAGTGTATCTCCACCTAGGGGAATTGCTTACTTTTCCATGGCAAATATTTTTTATAGACTTTGTTGGGACATTTATTGGGACAATCTTTTTTGTTATGATAGATACATGTTCAAAGTGGCCAGAGGTGTTTCCATTACTTTCAATAACATCCTTGCTCATTGGTGAAACAACTCCTCTTTGTGAGAAGATATGTTCCAGAACAACAAGTGAATGACAATGGAGTACAATTTGTAACTGAAAACCTTTGGACATTCCTGATCACAGTGGAATCAAAGCTATAACATCAATACTGTATCACACAGCTACAAAAAAGTTGACAGAAAGTTTGTCCATATTTAAGGTCTTGAATCAAAAGCTTAATTTTTTATAATGTGCATATATTAAATGCACAAATTAAATACCTTTCTCAATAAATCAGATATCAACAATATTGTACTTTGGTATTTTTCATTCCCAACTGGATCTACTTAAACTTAATTTAAGAAGTGTTTGAGAAACATGAAAAATGCTGAGCAATCTTTTCATACTGAATTAGGACAGCAGCTGAAGAGACATTGCATTTTTATTTGTTTGGGGACTCAAGTGTCGTTTCTAAATTACCACAAGTAGTATCTAGGATTGAAGGAGACACATAGCTGGTGGTTATTCTATAGTTACTGGTACCAGAGGACACAAAAATGAGTTTTGTTTATGTTGGCCTTTTATTCACATGAGAAAACCATCATCATGCCTGCAAATATAATATGGTTTGTATCTCAGTAGGGAGCAGTATAGAGTACTGGCTATTATTGTTATTGGTTGATTAATTATGCCTGTGATCTTGTACTGTCACTTGGTTCTTTGAACTGTGTGTATATATTGTAATTCTTGCAGACTCAGAGTTCCAGCAGTGTTAGTAAAGCAAGCAAGCAGAAAAATCAACGCCTGATTTTCAACAACGTTTCTTTAATAAATTTTAAAAAAAGTAATTGCTATCTCCCATGCTTTTGCATGGATTTTTCTAAGCAAAATAAAGTAATTTGACAACGATTAAAGTTCTGTGGCACCTTGTAAGCCTCCACTGATCACAGACACATTGTATAACTGTGAACCACAAGAGCTTATATGCTAATAAATTTCTTAATTTCAAGGTGCGACAAAACCAACCTGCCTAAAGACTAAGACAATTATCATGTTGGCTACATATCAGCATGAATTTCTGTTAGTATTAAATATAGGCTTAATGTGCTTTTGTGGCTGCACATATGTATATACTTAGCTGGGAACAAATATTGAATTTGTTATATTCGAATATTCAAAGAAGGTCTAGGCCAATTCAGGAAACATGTTAAGTCTCTGGACACTATTCTGAAATAGGGCAATGGACATATAACCAGTGGTGGGATTCAGCCAGTTCTCACCACTTCAGGAGAACCAGTTGTTAACTTTCTAAGCAGTTTGGTGGACCTGTTGTTGGAAGAAATCATTAGGGCAGCGAACTGGTTGTTAAATTATTTGAATCCCACCTCTGCATATAATTCCTACTTCATGTAAGACATCAATTATGTCCATTATACATAATTATATGCTTGCATCTTCTATCAGCAGATAACTCATAAAATGAAAGATTTTAATCAGGAATATCCAAGAAAGAAAATCAAAAGTAGAATCATAGAGATCCTCAGGCATAAGGTGAATTCAGAAAAGCAACCTAGAAAACCCCACTTATCTCCCACAACTCTCACATAATCATCTATCTCTGCATTGATTGTGGAGAATTACTGATCTGCAATTCTTTTAATTTTAAAGGCCAACTATTATGTGTTGGTTTATGAACATTATAAAAATTGATTTGATTTAAAGAATAATTAGCTAGCAGTAACAGAAATGATCTGGATTCAGGATTAAATTCTTTATAAAAAAAATTAGGTATTAACTTTGCCCTTATTTTCACCCTGACAACACCATTAAAAGATTCAATACTCCACTAGCTCATTCTTCTATGTCATATAATCCATCATATGTCAATTTTATATTGGATAACCTGAACATTCCCTGCACAAAAGGAGAGTTTGACTCCTGGTGAGTACTTAGATACATTCCTGTATCTGTATAGATAGACAGAGAAATATACCATCAAAATTTGATGATATTCTGAAACCAGATGGTGAAGATTTCAATTCCCCATGATGTTCTATGATGGACCTCAAGATGGCACTATATGAAAGAAGTATCTGAACAGACTGAATGGAGAGGAAAAAATGGCAGAACAGAAGGAAATTCATGTGTTAATTTCATGGCCTCAACACTGTTTGAGGTTGTCATTATATTACATTATCTAAAAATTCCATGTCAAATATTTTGAATGTTTCATGCCTGGTCTTTTCCAAAGCAAGTATATTTTTCAACCACTCCCCATCCCATTTTATTTCCTTTCAAGCAGTAATTGTAAACATAAATATCAGTCTTCCCAAGACTATAAATTTCATGAGATAAGATAGTTGCTGATAATTGGTGAACCACAACATTCTTTCTGGATTTTGCTGCATGGAACTGACAAGGACACACAATTGTTTTATTTTTGATCTGTGTAACTAAGTTTGTTTCTATGTCACCTGGCATCTAAAATAATCTTTCCTATATTCATAAACATTTCCCCCTTTCCGTTCTATTTCCTAAGTCACTGCAATTCTAGGCATGTTTAGAAGATTTTCAATAGGAATTTGCTTTATTACTTAATGGAGAACCTTGATTCAAAATAGTTTATAACAGCTTTGTGTTGTTACATTACAGATTGTAACACAACATTGTGTTACAATTTCATTATACGACTGCAATTGTCTGGTCACAGGGAGAGTGACCTACGGATCACTGGGTGCTACCACAAAGAAGCTTTCTATATGTTTATTGAGATGGCTGCAATTCTGTCCATCAGTGTGGCTACTTTACCAATAATCCTTTTATGGGACTAAAGACAGGTTGGTTTACATCTCAATACTCTTCCAGAAAGGTGGTAAAATAAAGTTGACTTTTGTTATAAATCGGTGGCATAAGACATGTCACATTACACTCACTGCATTACTATGCATCAGTAGGCATAGTTTCCTATCCTTGCTGGAGGAATGTTTGAGATAAAATAATCAAGGTATGAATGTGCTTTTCCTCACCTTGATGGAATCCAAAGTATCCTATTGGTTTCTCTGTCCCTTCCTGGCTGAAGACTGTTAGTGTAGGAACAACATTTCTGGAAGAAGTTTGATGTCATCTCTCTTTCTGCTTGAACAAAAGGAAGAAAATGGAACACCATAGGATATACGCTGAAGAATTAGATTTCAAGAAACTTTCCTTTTTATTCCCCAAACTGTACATCTGTTTTATATTTTAGGATTTTTTTCTCTTAATAGACCTCTAGTTCTATCTATTCTTTCAAACTGGGTGAATAAGTGTCCCTGTGTGTTATTTTACTGAGCCTCAAATATGTGCAATAATAGCCTATCTCTGCCATAGGCAACAACTTCTAGTAGTAGGTCAGTCGGTATGAATATTTGCTTTCACACTTTCTCTAGCTGTTTAATTAGGAACAGCCATGTATCTCAGAGCCTTTATTATTATTATTTTGTGTAATAAAGCATTGAATTTAGGTCTTTTCTTCCTCTTAATTTAATAATTTTCAGAACACCCTCACTTCTGAAATTCAATATTGCATTCTTTCATCAGCAAAGACTTGAAACATGTGGGTGGAAACAACATAGGATTTTAAAGCAGAGAATCAGTCATTCTATTCCAATTCAAATAGGGATGCTTGAATCATGAAATCCTGAAATCATACCAAAATAAGGAGGAAAAAAATACAAAGAAAGAATGTCAAAAAGTGTTCCATACTCATCAAAACAATTGAGAAAACCAGATGCTAAAACTATTATTACAATGAGTTATGCAGGTACACCCTGTACAGTGACCATTCACAGTTACGATGGTGATAAAAAAGTAACTTTGCAAACAATCTTCACATCTATGATTTCGTAGTACTGTAAAGCAAAGGAAAGCTGAAATAAGATCACAAGCATGGTCACAGTTTCCATTAGAAACTTCTTGACTTAACAACCGAGTTCCTGGCCCTAATTGTGGTCGCTGAATGAAGACAACTTGTGTAGATTCAATTATTTGAAAGAATGATATCTAATACAGCTGTATATTTGGCAAGTGGCATCCTTACCTCAATGGGCTCTTCAGTACCACATTTGGTATAGCCTCCTTTAACCTGGAAGTGACAGGTAAAGTCAATGCTCCCTAAGTCAAGTTAAATTTCTCAAAATTACATGGACATATCTATGAAGTTTTTTTGGGCAACAATGCAGAAGTGGTTTGCCATCACTTTTTTAAAAAATTCATTTCTCAGTCTCATAGCCTTTAAATTTCTTGATGATCCATCCTCAGATTCTTACTCAAAGTAACCATTTAGCTTTCCAAGATCTCATTAGAAAGATCTCCAAGTTTGGCCAGATGCTGCAATCTAACTGGGCAACTGAAAAGAGTGAGTGTAGACAAATGGCACAGAGGTCTGAGGCTCATCTCAGATGTTCTAATATGCAAAAAGGGCAGGGTTTTGACTGCATGCTGTGACCACCATCTTGCCTGTTTTGACGTACACATCCGCTAGCTCGCATGAATGCCATTGGAGAATATGGCCGACCTATTTTCTTTCTGAAACATTGCACTCAGATTTTTATTTTTATTTTTAATTTGATTTATATGCCGCCATTCTCCGGAGACTCAGGGCGGCTTACAGTGCGTTCAGCAATAGCCTTCATACTTTTGTATATTTATACAAAGTCAGCTTATTGCCCCCACAAACTGGGTCCTCATTTAACCTACCTTAGAAAGGATGGAAGGCTGAGTCAACCTTGAGCCTTGGAGAGATTCGAACCAGCAGTAAATTGCAGGCAGCTGTGTTAATAACAGGGTGCTTTAAACCACTGTAGTACCAAGGCTATAAGTTGTAGTACCAAGATGCCTATAAATTGAAGATAACCTAGGAATCTTACTCAACCCACTTTTTCTGATCTTGTAGTTTGGAAGGGCAGCTAACAACTCAGCATTAAAACAAATTTCTGAAACAATTTACTGACAGCATAGACTACCTTAGGAAAGGTTTGACATTTCCTTCCTTAAAAGATTGAAATCCATCTTAAATCAAGTTGTTTAGATATTACTTTTGACCACAATACTGTCTGGCACAGATGGCAACAGCCAGTTTCTTCCAGATTTTCTGTTACTCAGGGAACACATGGCATTCTTAATAAATTTAACAAAAGATGGAAGAGAAATTCATTTAGTTTACATGTCCATACAGTCTTACACTATCTAAATCCAGTTCTAAAATTAAATTAAAATAATCTGCAACATTTGACTTTTCTCAAATTTTATTAGTTTTTAATTAGAAGGAAGCATATAGAATCACAAATATGAGGGAGGAGTACATATATTAGTAAAAATAACATTTAATGTATGATGGTAAAGAAAATTGCTTACAAAAAGTTTGAAGATGGGGATATGGGAGAAAGGAAACCATTATTAAATCTTTGCCAATCACTGGAAATCTGCATTTTCCCACAAGCAGCATCAGTTTGTATAGGAAGAAAGGCAGCATTTCAGATGTCTAATGTGAGAAACTGTTAATAATAGGATATAGAAAGCTGCTTTGTATTAAATTAGACTATAGCCTATTCTGACTTGACTTTCTAAGGCTCTGTAGGATTTCAGAAGGAAATGTTTCCAGACATTGCCAGGAACTGACCTGGATTTTTTAAATTAATGAATCACTGATAAAGTCTATTTTAGAAGAATACTTTTGTCTGGCTAACTTAAACCACACAGTGTAGATTTTCATCAGTCACACAATCAATTCAGGATGTCTCCACATCTAGCTGGAGATGCTAGCGGTACATTTATTTTTCTATTTTTGTGTCTCTAACATGGTAATGGTCCAGTTGCTAATGACTCAATGAATAACTCTCATACCGAGCGTCATATCACATAACTTCACAGATTATTGTTTATATAGAAAGCCAGTAGGTGAATACAAAAAGGCTATCAATCATCTGGCTCACAACAGAGCATTATGCTCAATAAATAAATAAATAAATAAATAAATAAATAAATAAATAAATAAATAAATAAATAAATAAATAAAATTATCTACTACTTTTCAAGTGCAAGTATTTTGCATAAATAATGTTAACCCATAAGAATTTTGTTGTTTGCTCTTATGCTTGCAATTGGATATCCACTTCTGCCATTTAAACCCATTGAGCTCGGTGAGCCATACTTCAGAGTGGATACCTATAGGATTTCTGCAAGATGTATTCAGAGTAATGAAGTTTAATTATATATAACTAGACACTAGAGTGCAGTCAATCTGTCTCTGGCATCTACGTCAGTGATTTAGTGTCAAAGGCCATGCTAAGGCTGCATAACTACCGGTAATGTTATTGTCAGTGATTGAATAAATCACACATTTTTAAAAGGCTTTATTTGAGACAAAATGCTTCTAAGCGTGTGTTCATAGCACTGAAAAATTCTCTGTTTGGTGAAAGCATGAAAACTTTTTTTTTTTTTTTTTAAGTTTGCTTTAATGAAGGAAATGAAAGGGATATTAATGGCCGGATTTTACAGCTTTTTTTCAAATGGCTTTGAAGAAACTATTAAGTGTGATTCCACAACCAGGAATGCAATCTGTTGCTTCATAAAAGATTGCAGTTGCACAAGGGAGCCATAGAACTAGTTAAGCATAAAAGATGACATGAAACAAATACTGTTACTGGCATTTGTCTCCTGGAACTTTATTGTTTATTTCGCTTACACTGCAGATAAATAGGAAAGGATCATGGCATGTTGTGAAAATCCTTCAGAGCAAAACTCAACAACTGTTTACTGTCTTATGAATTAATAGTCTGAGCATTGTCTGCTGATGCCAAAAAACAAAAAAACAAAAAAAACCCAAGACATATTTTCTCTCTAAAACTAAATTTATTTAATCTTTAGCACTATTAACTCTGCACATTGCTTTATTTCAACATGGAGAAAGTCTTGTGGTAGTTAATCTGTATCCAGGGTTTACACCAGGATTGAACAGATTAATAAATGAATTGAGAACTTTCTGAACGACTGTTTAATAATGCTTATACCATCAACAAACAAACAAACAAACAAAAAATAAGTGTGGGGGGGAGAGAGCTACAAAGGGAGAAAAAGTCCATTTCAGCCAGAAAGGGGTGGGGTGGGGGGAGTGTCTAAAATTTAAAGATGCTAGAAGGAAGGAGAGAACCTGTGTCTTCAGGTAAACTCCCAGAAGAGAAATAAACTTCCATTTCCTCTCAGAGTTCCTATTCTCAATGTATTTGCATTGAAATGTGACACTGAATTTCATATAATAATATTTTCATTTTTTAAAAAAAACCCTCTATTTTCACAGTCATATCAACCAGTTTAAGTGGCAGCAACAAAGATCTATAATAAAATTTTATTTATTTTATTTATTTTACTTCAGATTTATATACCACCCTTCTCCCTAGGGACTCAGGGTGGTGTACAGCCAAGTAAAAACACATAAATACATAATACATAATACATAGATTAAGAACAGATTAAAAGGAAATATCTCAATTTGGCCCACAATTTAAAAAGACAAACAAATTTAAATTCATTTAAAATCATTTAAAAGGATTTGTTAGGCCAGCCCAGCTTGTTGAAAAAGGAAAGTTTTAAGGGAACGGCGGAAGACACGAAGGTCTTGGATTCTCCTTATCTCTGGGGGCAGTTGATTCCAGAGGGTGGGAGCCCCCACAGAGAAGGCCCTCCCCCTGGGGGTCACCAGCCTGCATTGCTTGGCTGATGGCACCCCGAGGAGGCCCTCTCTGTGGGAGCGCACGGGTCAATGGGAGGTTGTCGGTGGCAGAAGGCGGTCTCGAAGATAACTAGGTCCTATGCCATGGAGCGCTTTAAAGGTGGTATCCAACACCTTGAAGCGCACCCGGAAGACCACTGGGAGCCAGTGCAGCTCGCGCAGGAGCGGTGTTATGCGGGAGTGCCATGCAGCTCCCGTAATTACCCGCGCGGCCGCATTCTGGACCAGTTGGAGCCTCCGGGTGCTCCTCAAGGGGAGCCCCATGTAGAGAGCATTGCAGTAGTCCAGGCGAGAAAGGGGCGCAACTGGCGAATCAGGCGAACCTGACAAAAGGTCCCCCTGGCAACAGCCGTCAGATGTTCCTCCAAGGACAGCTGTGTATCCAGGAGGACACCCAGATTGCGTGCCCTCTCCACGGGGGCCAAAGACTTGCCCCCAATAGTCAGCAATGGAGTCAGCTGACTATATCGGGATGCCGGGAACCACAGCCACTCGGTCTTGGAAGGGTTGAGCCTGAGCCTGTTCCTCCCCACCCAGATCTGTACAGCCTCCAGGCACTGGGCCATCACTTCAAGGGCATCGCTGGGGTGGCCTGGGGTAGAGATGTACAGCTGGGTGTCATCAGCATACTGGTGGTATCTCACCCAAAAGCCACGGATGATCTCGCCCAGTGGCTTCACATAAATGTTGAACAGAAGGGGTGAGAGGACCGACCCTTGCGGCACTCCACAGATGAGAGGCCTCGAGGTCAACCTCTGCCCCCCTGTCAACACAAACTGCGACCGGTCGGAGAGGAAGGAGGAGAACCACCGTAACATGGTGCCCCCCATCCCCAACTCTTCCAGCCGGTGCAGCATGATACCATGGTCAATGGTATCAAAAGCCGCTGAGAGATCTAATAGGACCACAACAGAGGAGCAACCCCTGTCCCGAGCCCTCCAGAGATCATCAACCAATGCGACCAATGCCGTTTCCGTGCTGTGCCCAGGCCTGAAACCCGACTGGAACGGATCTAGATAGGACGTTTCCTCCAGGAATTGTGGAAACTGTCGTCTTTAACTAAATGTCAGTCTTTAATAATAGGAAAAATGAAATTCAATGGTATTAAATACATGCCAATAATTTTTTTTTTTTGATGGCAAGATAATCCAGGGGGGTTGAAACAGACAACCGACCTTTTTTGTGGTGGCTCCCACATTAAGGAATACCTTACTCTCAAAAGTACAGATGATCTCAACCCTCCTTGTTTTTGGAAGCAAATTAAAACAGAAAAATAGAATTGTTCCGGTCAGGTTTTGGCCTGTATTTGTATTTGAGTGACTATCATAGTTGTTGTTGAGTGTGATGTAAATAATTTACCCATTTGTTTTTCTTTGGAATGCACTTGCCCTGTTGAAGGGAGAGAGAGAAAGAGAGAGAGGGAGGGAGGGAGGGAGAGAGAGAGAGAAAGAGAGAGTGAGAGAGTGAGAGAGAGGGGGAGGGAGGGAGAGAGGGAGAGAGAAAGAGAGAGTGAGAGAGAGAGGGAGGGAGGGAGGGAGGGAGAGGGAGAGGGAAACTTTAGCAGAGGAATATTGATGAGTTTACCTGCCAAAGAATGGGGCAGGGCTGTCCAGGACTGGTATTTCCAATGAAACCTTAAGGCTTAAAACATTGACGCTGAATAAATTTGCTAGATATCTACTGTATTCTCATTATGGGAGCAAGCAAGGTTGTTTTTATTCTCTCAGGCAAATTAATCCCCTTATTCTGCTGGTGTGTTGTGCCTAAGGTTTTGCCCCTCTCTAGGGATGTTTAAGGTCCTTATTTTGCTTCTGAAGCTATTCGTTGCTACTATGAAGTCAGCATTTTAATTGCTATAGAAACTTTTCTTTAATTGTGTCATTATTTGCACTGATTTGTATTTGTGTTTGCTGTTCTTCTCTAAAGAGCTTCGTTTGGGTTCACTAATATGTCTGAGAATTGAATATCTTGCAGAATTTCTCCTGTATTGCAGTTGAACTAGAAGAAGGTTTTTTTGCTTGCAAAGATCTCAGGAAAATGCAGGGTGCATGGGAACAACACACAAATATGGCATTGATCTTGATTAAGTATAGCCCTCAATTATGAAAGAGCTCATGACAGTCATTTCCAAACTGCTGTCCACTGGAAGTGAACTATATATCCTGCCTTTGACACATTCCAAACTGCTGTCCACTGGAAGTGAACTATATATCGTGCCTTTGACATATTCATTGGCAAATGCTGGGCCAGCATATAGTGGCAGTGCGTCACTAATATATTTGGGGATCCGCTCCCAAAGAGAGAAAGCTATTGCTTCTCTTCAATCCCTAACAAATGAAAACCATGACCAAGAGTTATTGCCAGTATGGAAAATTGTGCTTCCCTACTGGTGGATTTGTCACAGCTGATCCAGTGATCTTTCTATTTTGATCTCTCCGTGTAACTTATTCACCTTACTGAAAAGGGCTTACAAAGACTAGACTCTTCAACCAAAGTTTTATTCCCCCCCACCACAAAATCACATTCTTATATCTCTTAATCCTCTATGGTGCATCCAAGAGCAATAACTCATTAATGTGATGACTCGAGGTACAGTTTCCTGAATCAATACTACAACTTTAGCTGAAACATGGCATCAGACAGTTGCATAATGAAGCTGTCTGTCTGTATTTACACAATGCATTTTTGTACTCACTAAGCCAGAAAGAACAGCTCTGTGTAGCAGCTGTCATTATATATTTTTTTCTCTCCTTATCTGTGTCCTATCTGCCAATGTTATAATTCACCAGCTGACACCCGCCTTGGCAAAGACCAAGTAGTATTGTTTAGTGCCAGAGCAACAACACCCCCCCTGAACTATGACACACTTCTTCTAAGTCCTTCTTAACAATGATGAATTCTACTGGATTTCATGCTGTTGGGTGGATGACCTTTGCTGCTAGGGGTATACGAGACATATTAGTGCTCAGTAACAGTTACAATCCTGTTACACAACAGAGATAAAGGGCAAAGGAAAGGCTGATAGGAACAGATGTAAAGTTAAGGACCAGGAGGAGAGAGTAAATAGGTAATTTAGAAATTAATGGAAGCTTAAGGAAAGAAAAAGGAACAGTCAAGAAGTAGACGGTTGGTCTGAATCATGGATGCACCATAGAGGATGAAGAAACATTTGTCGTTGGGTATTTCTACATTTTCCAAACTGTCGTTGCAAAAACCACCACCAAGTAAACTAGCACAGAATTTGATTTGATCCTCTCTGGCAGTTTTGCCCATGAGGCAGTTTTCAACACTTTTTCTACAAGCACTAAGTAGTGAGCAAGTGCATGCTGATTGAAGGTGCTATACTCTGCAACTTTCCTTTGAAGTATGGATTATTGAGTTCAAGTACCATTTGCTGTCAGATGGCAAAATCCAGCTGACCTTGGTTGATCCCAACAAGCTAAGTAGAGTTTGACCTGGTTAGTACTTGGATAGGAAAGTGTCAGGAAATTCTAGATGTGTGTGAATAAGAAAAGTTTTTTTTTTTTAAAAACCTTGAATAAAAGAGTGGCAAATTATTTTCATATTGTTACCAATAAATCCTGCATGGATGTGCCTATATACTCACCAGGAGTCACACTTGATTTAAGGGAGAAGAATTTATTGGTTTTTTACAATTTGAATTAAATGAGATGGGTGAGGATTCTAAGGCCCCTTAAATGAGAGTATCAGGAGACTTGTTAAACCTTCCTGTGCTATCATATATTGTGATATTTCTTCAAATAATAGTGGGACATGATACCTGAACATAAAATATGTTTTATGATTCATAAAATAATTAGGCCAGCGGGAACAAGCTGATATTACTGATTCCAAGCAGGATAGGATTTGATTACTATTCTGACAGGAGACCACCAGAAAGTCTGACAGGTGTAGGCTAGGTTGGGAAGTCAGAAAAATCAAATAAAAATTTCTGGGGAAGAAGTGGCACATGACAGTTCCATAAAAAGCAGGGCCAATGACTGGTGGAATGAATAGCTGATGATTAAACTGGCTCTTTGTAATTCCTCTCTGGACAAAGAAAGAACTTGAGATCACCCATAAGTGATCTAGATAGCTACTCCTTGTAAGGAGACTTTAAAACAATGATCTCCAATGGGTTTAGAGATAAGATGACACCATGCTCAAATCATGGTTAGCACCTTTGAAAGGAAACTAAATTTATGTACTTTTTTTCCCTAATCATTCTCAGAAATTACTTGTTAAGTACCTTTCAACTATTAGAAACATTTGAATCAACAAATTTTACAGCACTAAGTTTTCTACAATCCTTAGCAAAGGAAAGATTTAACTATAAGTTTAAGAACTTAAACATTTATTTTTGTAGTAAACAGCAAAAACGTTATTAAAACTTTAATTTTATAAAGGTACAAATGGATTAAAGTTCCAGATAAAATTGAAATAAGATTTTGGAATAAATTATTAATAATCCTTCCTGTGGGAAAATACTTTTGTTTTTTTTTAAATAATAAAACATTAAAATTTGGGCACTAGAGGCAACTAAAGATTATTATTAAAGGAAAAGAACACTTAAATTCAATTTGCAATTACAGAATGAAGCAAAATATTTTGAAATTGGAGATACTGAAGGATATTTTTGAACCATGGATCCAATTTTAATAGTATCTGCTCTACAAATAGAACAGTTTTAAAAAGAAGATATGGAAGAGGAACAAGATTGAGAATGGTTTGAAAGTGGATTTAAAAGTGACAGGCTATAAGAATGACATGAAAAAGATGTTCCACTGTACATACAAAAAACCCCAGCTGATGTCTTAATAATTAAAAGGAAGATATAAATAACAAACCAAGAGAATGATCTTGAGAATTTTCCTACACTGGATTTACAAAAGAGATTTTTTAAATTGAAAATGTTTGTGAGAAAAGACAAGGAAAAAAATGAAATGCAATCAAGTTCTATGCCATTATTTGATGGGATAAAGATGAAGTTTGTGTGAAGTAAAAGGAAGGAATATAAAATTGGCTTATTTGATCAAGGTTAAAATAGATATGTAGCTAACACTGATAATCCTTAATATATCTTTGCTGACACCAGAATGAAAATGACGATAGTTTATAAATTTGTTTATAGATAAAAGAGATGGGATAAGGACAAGAAATATCATTTCTTGTATTTTAAGAAAAGATGAAAAAATTGTTTATACTTGTGATGAAGGGAGAAGAGCCTTGGTACTACAGTGGTTTAAAGCACCCTGTTATTAACACAGCTGCCTGCAATTTACTGCTGGTTCGAATCTCTCCAAGGCTCAAGGTTGACTCAGCCTTCCATCCTTTCTAAGGTAGGTTAAATGAGGACCCAGTTTGTGGGGGCAATAAGCTGACTTTGTATAAATATACAAAAGTATGAAGGCTATTGCCGAATGCACTGTAAGCCGCCCTGAGTCTCCGGAGAAGGGCGGCATATAAATCAAATTAAAAAAAAAAAAAAAAAGTCATTTCTTTTTCTCTCTCTCTCTTGATAGATGATAGATAGATAGAAAGAAAAAAAGAAAAAAGAAAAAAGAAAGAAATAGGATTTTGTAGGATTTCAAGTATCTTTTAAAACTCAAAACATGAATACGACATCTTTCTTATGATAAAGGATTCTAGTCAAGTATTCTAGTCTAGTCTACTGAACAAGTATCTTTTGCTCAAATGCTCATTAAGGAGTGAAAGATAAACTATTAAGATTTAAGAGAATAAGAACAATGATTGGAGGATGGTGAGACTAATGAGATGCATAAATGGTTTATGTCACATGGGAAAATGCAGGGGTAATGAACCTCCAGAGCAATCCCTAATTTGCTATCATCAACAAGGCACCATAATATAGAAGAGGTGATATGTGCATGAATAGAACTATTTCTATTCTCAATAGCCTGCTGTAGCAATTGAACTGCAATTTAGTGGTTAGTTCATTGAAAATGTCAATGCAATAAGAACTGCTGTGCATTTAAAAAAAATGAAACCCACGCAATCATTGAAGGTAAAGCTACTGGAACCATTCAGAGTTTCATATAGAATAGGCAGATATATTAATGTACAAGAAAATACACAACAATGTATTCTGACTTACTACTTCGGTG
Source organism: Pantherophis guttatus (assembly GCF_059756535.1). Taxonomy (NCBI): domain Eukaryota; kingdom Metazoa; phylum Chordata; class Lepidosauria; order Squamata; family Colubridae; genus Pantherophis; species Pantherophis guttatus. The sequence goes on from NC_142063.1 coordinate 248,115,263, forward strand.
GGGCTATGCTTACAATAGCAATGGCACTTAGACTTATATACCACTCCTTAGTGGTTTACAGCACCCTATGGGCAGTTTACAAAGTCAACATATTGCCCCAACAATCTGAGTCCTCATTTTATTGACCTTGGGAGGATGAAAGGCTGAGTCAACCTCAAACCCCATCAGGACTGAACTCCAGACTGTGGGCAGAGTTTGCATTCTAACCACTGTTCATAACTAGGTAGAGTTTCAGTCACTCTCGTTTAAACAACATATTGTAAAGCTAAAGGAGTCTGACAACGAACTTCAAATGGCTTGCCTTTGAGGAAAGAGTAAGCAAGTAAAGGGAGAAACATGGGAATTATATAAAACTATAAATGATATGGAAAATGTAAACAGAGATCTGTTTCTCTTTCATAAACAATATTAAAACCTGGAGTTATTGCTAGAGGTTAATAGAAAGAGATTCTGGATCAATGAAATGGAATTAATCAATGGAATTTCCAACTATCAATGTGGTAACTGACTTTCATTTAATCTATTTAAAAGGCTAATTCATTCATGGAGGATGGGACCATCAATAACTACCTATTCATGTGATCCTACCTATAGCTACTGTGCAAGATAGATAAGGTTTGAGTCTGATTTATTTATTTATTAGATTCTTATCCAGCCTTTATTGACTCAACCTTCCATCCTTCCAAGGTTGGTAAAATGAGGATCAGATTACTGGGGGCAATATGCTGACACTGTAAACCAGTGGAGCAATGTAGAAGTCTAAGTGCTATTGCTGTTTATTTCTTATTAGTAACTCAAGGCAGTGAACATACATAATACTCCTGCCTCCTACTATTTTTTCCCACAACAAAATCCCTGTGAATTGAGTTGGGCTGAAAGAATGTGACTGACTCAAGGTCTCACAACTGGCTTTTGTGCCTAAGGCAGGACTAGAACTCACAGCGTCCTAGTTTCTAATCTGGTGATTTCACCACTAGACCAAACTGGCTCTTCAGTAGGGTGCTTCTATTCTTATTTTTGTGTTAGATACAAAAAGCATCACTCCCTACACTACCTGACTACGTGTTTAAGTGTATCACAAGAATGGGGAAAATAGCAACACATTGTCTTGTTATTTACGCTGAAGTGCTTTTCTTTGGAATGTAACTTGTATACCACATCAAGTTTTGAACTGGCATATAAGTGCAGTCCCACAAGTTTACACATTTTCAAAAATGGCTAGGAAAACGTGCTGCACTTTAGCATGCCAAATGTCTCCAGAAAAGGTATGGTGGCATCTATGCTTATCCCTGCTGTTTCTGGCATTATGATACCATGTTTTCCCAAAAATAAGACCCTGTCTTATATTTTTTTGAACCCCGAAATAAGCGCTTGGCCTTATTTTCGGGGAGTGCTTATTATTTTGGGGTGCATGGAGGAAACCAGAGGAAATGGCGGGGACTGGTTGCGCATGTGTTTAAATATTTTCAGGGAGGGCTTATTTTCAGGGGGGGGGGGTTATTTAGTGCATGCGCTCAAAAGCCCGATTGGGCTTATTATTAAGGGATGTCTTACTTTTGGGGAAACAGGATAGCTTTGTTTCCTTCTTTGCTGGTCCTGTGATCCCTTTGGCACTAGCTGTGTTTGTTCAGAACAAGATTTAGTGCCCAAACATGTTTGGATGGTAAAGCCTGAGGCAATTGAATGCAAAGGAATTAGCAAAATATGGCAAGTGTCTTTCTTTACTGATGACTGAAGTTGGTCATAAAACCTAACACATCCAATCTACTATTGTATGATAGTGCATCTCTAATTATACTGTCTGTGGAGCAAATATAGGGTGAGTTTAAATGAAAGCCATTACTCTAGTCAGTTTTAAATCCTGCTGTGCAGGGCAGAACTAGGATAATGTAATTACTGGCATGCAACACTCTATATTCTGGTCCACAGAAGGACAATACATCAAACCAAATGTTGATGGGAACACAAATCCAAAATTTAGATCTTATTTCTCTGGTGGGTTGTATGTATCATTGACAGTTGAGATTAGACCAAGCCTTGATAGAGATCAGTTTTGCAATCTGCCCCACCCATGCTAATAGCTAAAAGATATTATTAATCACAATTACTCCTTTATTCTCAAGTGGAGGAGGGATTTTATAAGCTGTAAAGCTTGACTTGTGCATTTTTACCTTGAATTATACTATACTTTAGTAAGCAAGCACAACTTCAAGTACCTTCATTCTAGAGTGATTTGCTCTGCAACGAGTACAATATTATACAGTGCTGGACTTCTTTATCAAGACTGCATTCATTTTGTTATCCATTTGGTGCCAATTATGTACCTAGTACTGCACAGACTTTTGTCTAAATCAAAACAAAAAAAAAGTATTTATCATTTAAATTCATTAGTGAGTAACATACTTTCAAGAGAATAAGAAGAATCAAGGATAGCAAGCTTCGAATGTAAGCAAATGTGTTTGAACATGGAGCTGTTTTTCAATTTGTAACATCTCCTACAGAATGCCTCCCACCAAACATTTACTCATCTACACCTCTGGTAAATGTGCGGAAAACCTGTGGCACAACTGAGTGTATATATTCAATATTGGGGGAGAAACATAAAAACACTTTCTACACTTCCTTCCTTACAAATCAGTTTGTTTAAAATATGAATAAACCCACTTCTCCCATGTCATGATCCAAAACCCCTTTATGCATTTTATCATTAGAACATTTGCTGTACCACAAAAAACATCCACATTTGGGGTGAATATTTTTCATTCCTCAAAATAGGCAAATATTCACTTTTTCATCAAAGAATGCTTTATAAATTATATAGCAAAGTGAGATCAAATAAACAATCCTAGAGAACTGACTGACTGTCAGAAGTTGACTGACTATTCAACTTCTGACTGTCCAACCACATTATATTTGAATATATATTGCCAATTGGTTCTGTTATGAACTTCAAAGATTCACCGGGCACTATGAGTGTGGTAGGTAATAAATCTTCCAAAGATTATAGAGATTTATATATTACAATATACTGGTATGTGACCCTAATCTCAGTAAGTCTCCAGGAAAAGAATTTCTCCTTCTTTATAAAAGACCCATTATCTACTCACAGATAACACTGTTTGCAATTTAATTCCACTGTTGATTTTTTTTTTTCCATGATGGGGTTTGGGTGTGTTATATTGCATGTTGTCTTAAGAGGCATTCATTTTTAGAAAATGGGAAAAGGAGATTCCCATTTGAGGATACGAAAAATAGATAAGAATGGAAAAAATAATACTTTACAAATGAAAATATTGTTAGAAAATCCATTTGTTTGTTTGGATGGTTTTCTGAAGATATGGATTATTTCTGGGCCTCCGGTTCCAGACATAAAAACAAATAAGTACCACAATGTGACATTGAATAATGGAAACCTGATTACCTAAGGTTTTCGTGAAATAATATACAATTTTAAAAAGATCATTGTAAGTGACAGGTGACATCAAAATAGTTCAGTGCATTGCCTTTTTTGTTTATTTATATAAGGGGATGTGAATTCTGGAAGTCTATTTCAATTCCTTATGTTGTGGAAAGTGTTTTTGTGTATGGAATTGTGCATTTATACAATTTTTCCCCCTAGTTCAGTTGAGTCTTGTCTGCTTTCTACTCCAAGGCAATGGAAGATTTTCTATCATGAGTGTTTTTTGCAATTTTCATATGTAAAGATAGTCCTCATTTAGTGACTACAATTGGGATCAGCATCTTGGTTGTTAAGCAAAGCAATCAATAAGTGCCACCATGATTGTGCTTATGATCTTACTTCAGTTTTCCTTCGCTTTACAGACCTGAAGGTTGAAAATGCAAGAATTGGTTCTAAAGTTACTTTTTCATTACGATCATAACTGCAAACAGTTGCTAAACGAGGTATCTGCTAAACAAGGACTACTTGAGCTCCATTGCTAATTTCAGTTTGTTTTATCAGGCTGAAAGTATCAGTAGGGAAGGCATCAAAAAAAAAAAAAAAATCAAAATAGCAGTCATAACCATCCATCAAAGGCTCTTCTTTCCATGTGTGTCACAACACAAATAAAAAATGGGCAGTTGTGGCCAATCTTGACTTTTTTTTTTATTCCCTCAGTGGACACTTGTATTGCTCCAATGTTCATTTGAATTTGAACGGCTGAATGATAATGTGGATAATAAAATATCTCCATGCTGAGGAATTATAATTCCATATACTCAAAGTCTTTGGCCAGCCTTTACAATAAAAAGTACCAGAAATTAGTATTAGGGAAGGAAAAAATAACAGAACAAAACAACATACCTAATTTAAAAATTTGCACAGTTGCGTAATTTAATGAAAATATTTGTCCACCTGATTTGCAAGTGTACAATTAACCTCCTTTGGAAAAAATTATAAACGTAAAATTTATCTGTATGGCCCTGATATTGGAAGTATTTGGAGCATCATAGACCAATTGTAGCTTCTGAGTAGCTTCAAAGACAGTTCTACATACAGTCCAAATTTTTTAAAAAGGTTGTAATTGAACTATGCAAAGGTCCTGCTGGCCACACCTGCCATGTGCTTTTTGAGTAGGACTTGTACTCAGTGGTGGGCTGCAACCGGTTTAACAACTAGTTCTGTGAGCACGCGCCTAACAGACTGCACACAGGGTTCAAAATACAGCAATTTGAAGCTCAGATGCTTACCTTCTAAGGCAGCCCCGGTAAGTAGAACAGCGGAGGCATGGAAATCAGCTGTGCTGCATGAATCAGCTGAGCCTGAAAGAAAGAAATATAGGACAGGATAGGATGGGGGCCAGCTGATTGTCTGAATTATCGGTTTGCTCGAACCGGCAGCAGCCCACCACTGCTTGTACTCCAGGAGGAATCTCAAGTTATGAGCCAATTTACCAGAGAGGGATAAACTGGAGTCAGATGGCTTCTAAACCCATAGCTTCTCTATCATGGTAAGACTGAGTCCGAGTTTTTCCTTCCTGTCCTGATAGTTTTCAAGTCACAATATCATTTCGGTTTAACAGTTTAGGCTTTTGTTTGTGGCTTTCCATATATTTCAAAATGCAGTCTCTGACATATTAAAACATAGTGATTTATCAGTGACTAATGATTCTGATGTATACACCACCTTTGAGCACAATTTGTGACCTACAAAGAAACATCACTAATAGTAGGGATGGGTATCCCTCAGGTGTTTTTGTTCCAGGAAACAAAATGGTAGTTAAGGGAAATTTACCAGAGAATGATACAATATATTACAATGAAATAGACATTGCAATGTTTTATTGTGCCCTGTTTGGGGATTACTTTTTATGAGAACTAATGTAAAAAATTAAAATAAATCAGGGATGACAATATAGATCTCATAGGTGGCAGGAAACATCCAACACATGATTTGCAGCTTCCATGGTAGTCAGGGACAAGATTTTAGACTTTTGGGTGGATTTGGGGAGTGAGGGAAGTAGAAGAGTTGAGGAGCATATGAGTTGGGTGGCTATATAAATTAGTTTAATACATAAATAAAAAAACTTGTAAGTTAATACAGGTAATAATTTGCTTGATTATAATGTTCAATAGATTTGTTAACCATAACTATTTCAAACACTCATGTGCTATATTGATAGGAATTTAATTTTGGAGCCTTTTGTATATCCATAATACTGCTCTTCTCCAATTTTCAGTGTAGAGAAAACAATCATAGATGTTTTACTGTTTCTGGGTAAGAAAGAAGGAAATGTTCAAGTAGGTGGGCTCAAAAAGTTTATTTAATATATAGAAGCTTTTGATGACTTTGGGACTTTTTAAAAATGATAAATATTATTATAACTTAAAAGCATGCCCATCAAATACTGAGAATGAGTCCCTAGCAGACCACATCCTTGGCAAATAACTTTGCCATATCTTTCATCTTCTCTCCCTCCCTTGAGCAATTGAATGGTTCTTTAGGAAAAGGGGCACAAGCATTCAAAATGAAAACACAAGACTCAGACATGCTTGAAAATGGCAAATTATTATAAAGATTGTTTAGTGCACTTGGACAGCTCTTCCATTCCAATATTGTGCCTGGCACATCAGTACAAATAATTTGTGGAACTTCCCACATAAAATATGAGTGTCTTTACTGATGTTTGCCTTTCTAAAATAACATATGTATAGCTGTAAAAAAAAAAAAATGAATGTAACAATATGTTGAGCAACCCTCAACTGATTCTCTGATGAAATTTCTAATCTTCTCTGCCTATTTTAAAAATGGTACATTTTTCACTGGCGCTGAGGTGCAGACTCCTTTCCTCCCTTGACTCCTATTCAACTCTAGCTAATCCCTGTAGTTGTACAACAATGAGAAAAGAAATAGAATTGTGGCCTTCAGGGACCTTGTTTGCTCGAGCAGTCTTGCACAATGAGTATATTTTTTTAGTGGTGGGGTTAGCCCTAGACTTTGGAGAATGGGTCTTTTTCCCCAAGATCTAAATGGCTGCTGTTGGTCTCCAGATAAATCCTGAATTGACTGATATTTATGTGATCCAAGTGAAAACTGCAGGTTCTCTAGATAGTTTATCATCTTTTCTTCTCATTTTTTTAAATGATACTCTTCTACCTGCAATAGTACAGGAACTATAGCTGGTCCAGAGGTTGAGAAAGAAAAGTTGAGACATTGTGATAAAATATTTGTGAATCATCTGTCTTTCTAGCAACTTAACTGGTGAAACTGGTCCTAGTCACCAGAGCAACTGAGGGAAAAGGGCCCCAAATTCAAGTGTTAGTGATCACCTTTAAAGCGCTCCATGGCTTAGGGCCGGGGTACTTATGGGACCGTCTTCTGCCACCAATTGCCTCCCACCAGCCAGTTCGCTCCCACAGAGAGGGCCTCCTCAGGGTGCCGTCGGCCAGACAATGTCGGCTGGCGACCCCCAAGGGGAGAGCCTTCTCTGTGGTGGCACCTACCCTCTGGAACAATCTACCCCCAGAGATACGAGTGATCCCAGACCTCTGGACTTTTCGTCGGGCCCTTAAAACCTATTTCTTTCAGTTAGCTGGGCTGTCCTGATTTTATGATGGGTTTTTAAAATTTGAAATTGGTTTTAAATTGAAATGTTTTAAATTATGGGCCAAACTTATTTAATTATTTTAAATCTATTTTAACTTTTGTGTACAAATGTTTTACTTTGGCTGTTCACCACCCTGAGTCCGAAAGGAGAAGGGCGGTATAGAAATCTGATAAAATAAATAAATAAATATCTTGAAATGAAGGAGATGGCTGTTGAGACTGGATTGGGCCTATACCAGTGATGGTAACCTTTTTGTCTTCATGTGATGGCTACCTTTTTGTCCTCATGTACCAAAAGCACACACGTGGCACCCATAATGCAATGCTCTCTCCCGCGCATGCACACATGACCCCCCCATGCTCCCCCCCCCAAACCTGCACCCATGATCACCACCACCTGTTTTGGGCCTAGGAGGCCTCTTGCTGTTACAGGTGTTATGTCGGCCTTGTATGCAGCTTTATTCCTCTTTAGCATTCATCTCCATTGTTTTGTGATGCATTTCCTGCCTCTCTAGGATTTGCCTCTATTTGCTCTCTATTTCCTGTGAGGCACTTCCTGTTCCTGTTGTATATATTTATTTATATTCTCCATGGCTTGTATAGCATTTTAATTGCATTTTGATTAAAACTAGCTGAAATACCTGCAGCCTCCTGGGACCAAAAATGGGCCATGGGGGGGGGGCATGCCACAACCCCCTGCGCTCCTCCCCACCCCCACATATGCATGCGCGACCCCCTGCACATGCATGTGCATCTCCTGCATGCACACTGCCCCCATCCCAAAAATCAGCTGGCCGGCGGTAGGCGCACATGCATGGTGGAGCTGAGCTGGGCGACAGCTGTGGCACGTGTGCCCTAGGTTCGCCATTACGGGCCTATGCATACCATCGAGGAGTAGATCCCAGGCTGATCAGATGATCTCTGGGAGCAGGTTTCAGAGATGGGAGGCTTCCTGCCAGTGGTAATAATAGCTTTGAAGGAATACTGGCTATTTCTCGTCTGGGAAGATATCTTTTTCCGTTTCCTCATTCAACCTTCTTTGCCAATCAGTAGTCTTGGCATTTCCAAAGAATCTATCCAGCAAGAAGGAGGAAAAAGAAGAAGAATGGGGAATTATTTTTGCTGATTTTTTTAAAAAAGATATTTTTTTATTTATATTTTTAAAGAAATATCTGCTGATATTTTTTAAAAAATACTTTAAAAATTTAAAAAATGGGACCTCACCCCATTCCTAAGAGGTACATAAAGGGGGCGTGCATAAGCGTACCAGTGTGCCTACCATCCCTGTCCTACTGTCCCCATTTATTTGTATTCATTTTCTTCATTCATGTCCATGTTCATATTTATACCTGCTGTCTTGTACATGTCTGACAAATTAATAAATAAAATAAATAAATTTTAAAAAACTAAATTTGGGAGCTGCGATGTCTTGCTGGAAGAACCTTTATTACCAGCTGGCACTTTCTTCAGGAAAGGATATGATGTAGACCTTATGGTTTGAACAGGCATAATGATGGCTTTTAAAGGAAAAGAACCAATACCTTATTTACCATTAGCCTTATGCTTTTATTGTCACTGGAAACAGTCAATGTTTAGCATATTCCAGATGCTGCCCTTTCATTATATTAATAACCAGAAATCTAACTCCTCTCAGTTTTACCCAAGCATAGATCTAGTCCTACCCTATAGTGCAAAAGCAGGGTCTGATAATTGTATGAGAAATACACCTAAAATCATTAGAGGAAGCAGCACATTAAAGTGAGAGCAAAGGGCTGAAATTATAAACTAACAGCCTGTGCTGCCTTCTTCAGTAATAAAGGGAAATTAGTGCTCACAAAACCGAAAATAAATTAAATTTCTACCCCGCCAGCAAAGAAAGAACAAGTAATTGTACTGCGATTATATTTCTTGAAAACTGAGGAAGTATTATATATATATGATTCAACAGTGAAATGTTTGTAATGTTTTGACATGTTTTAATTTTCTCTCCAGTCCATATTTCCATATTTCTGCTAATGATGTTTCTGGTTTTTGCAATGTAAGACTTTTGCCTAAGTAGCGAAGAGGGTTACTAATCAATTGGCTCACAATTTCACTTTTTGCTTTGCTGTTGTTGATAATTATCTTGTTGTTTCTATTATTATTTGTTTCGTCAAATAGTCAGCTGGGTGTTCAGACTAGATTTGGCATTTTTATCCACCTATTAAGTCATTCTCAAGAATCTGGGATAGGCAGATGTGGATGTTCAATGAAGTTACAGACATTGTCCAAGGATGTAATCTGTTCCAAGTAAAGCTGCCTTTTGCAATTGACTGATGGTGGTTTTGTCAATGTTGATGGTGTTGAAGTGATGGTCCAGCTTTTGGGGATTGTACCTAAGGTGTCTATTAGTATTGGCACTATCTTTGCTTTCCTTTCTTTGCCTCAGTCATTCTATTTCTATTATTATTGTTATTTGATACATTTACATAATGCATTCCTATGCTGAAAGCTTTGACCTATGATAAAAATATCAATAAAATATAAAAACACTTATAAACAATTACATACATTAATACATTTTGAGCAAAATTGTCTATTGTGTCATCCTTGGATATGTTGGATTATGTGTCCCAGTTTGGGTAAAGATAATGGATTACAATCCAGAAAAAAAAGGAAGTTTGACCTGCAAAACATTGAGCATGTGTGATCATGAAAGGTGTAAAGCCAGAAGTATATTTTTACAGTTGGGTTTGTCTGCATTTTAATTTGATTGAAGGGTCTTTTAAATAATACACAGCTTCAGGGCTTGCTAAACACAAATAGCAATGCTCCCACTTCTCCACACTCATAAACTAGCCAGGATGAGAGTTGAATCTTTGCTAAGAATGTGATGAAGAAGGTTCTTTCTTAAACATCACCATCACTTCTGCCTCTCTTGTTTCTGGATTTCCTGCTTGAGGGAAGTGTTTTTTCCTTTGCATAATGTAGGAGTAGTTAGATTGCCTTGTCAATGCAGGTTAAAGAACTGTAGCTTAATTCAGTTCAGAAGAATTGGAACTGAGCCTGGTAATTTTCTTCCAGAAGAAGAGGATGGGAGCAGTGGTAAACTGGAGCCCTGAAAACCCATTTATTTCAACTAGCTGGGCTGGCTTGAGTTAAATTTTAAATTGATTTTAAATTGTTTTAATTTACAGCCAAAATATTTAATTATTTTAAACTGCTTTTAAATTTTGTATGTACTGTTTTTTACTTTGGCTGTTCACCGCCCTGAGTCCTATTTGGAGAAGGGCGGTATAGAAATAGGAACAAATAAATAAATAAATAAATAAATATTAATTTATGAGAGCCAGTTGTTAATTTTTTTCAAAATTCATAAGACAGTTGAGAGCAGAATTGAATCACCATTCCTAGCACGCTGGCCAACAGTTCTGTGGTTAGTAGGAGCCATGGAAGCAGAAGAACCACTTTTTAAACACTACTAGCATACCAGGGGTGGGTTCTAAATTTTTTTACTACCGGTTCTGTGGGCGTGGCTTATTTTGTGTGCGTGGCTTGATGGTCATGTGACAATTCTTTAGGATTTAGCAGAGGTACTGGTCTACCAGGCTTTTAACTGCTTGCAGAGCTGTACCAGTCTACCCATTTGTTTTTGGAGCGTCCCGGTCTACCCATTTGTTTTTGGAGCATCCCGGTCTACCACCACACTGCCTTTTAACACTGATCAGCTGTAGGGCAGCCCTTTGAAGCCCCGCGGCTAGAGTTTAAACAACTTTTTTCTTTCTAGCCATCAGCTGGAACTTGGGAGCAGTGAATAGATTGGGGGCGGGGCCAAATAAAAGGTAAGAATAACGCGGGGGCCGGCAGAGGGCCCAGCTCCCAAACAAAGAGAACCGGTTCGGTGATGTCATATCGTCACCGTTACCTGCTCGGCCGAACCAGGCCGAACCGGGTGGAACCCACCACTGTAGCATACAGTAATCAGATACTGGTTGATGAATCTTCTATACAAAGATAGTGGTGACCTTCCATGAATGATCTAATTAAATTCCTGCTTGTAAAGGCACACATAAACAAATGCATATTATCAAAGACACGCATGTGGCCTTCCTTTGAGTATAGATTTAGAAATATATGAAATTTACAAAACAGAATATATGTTAATTACATATCCTATAATAGTAACTCACCTTTAGTCTTTATTTAAACAAGAATTTGTGTGATCTCCTGTATCGAGGATGATAATCATATCATCGGCAACAATATCTTTAACTGTCCTAGATCCTTGCAAAAAATCCCGTAATCAAAAGTACCAAATCCAGTCAGAACTATTTAATCGTACGCGTGTAAGTATGTGTGTGCATATCTTCAAGTCAGTGTTGACTTCCAACAACTGCCTGGACTGATTCCTGACATTCCCTTGGCGTGATTTCATAAGTGAGACTGTCTATCCCAAGGTCCCCCATCTGGCTTTGTGTTTAAGGCAGGACTGGAACTCACAGTCTCCCTGATTCTAGCCTGATGCCATATCCACCACACTAAACTGGCTCCCTGGTAATTATAAGCCTAAAAAGTATAGAATTTCCTTTATGTAAGCAGTAAGAATGAAACCAATAAGCCCTGCAAAAAAAATCTAGAAGCATGTCAATGTCAATTAAATAGGCTCCTATTTAAGAGCCATCTTGGTGGGAAAGAAAGGAGATATTCCTAAAATACAGTTTTACTAAAAAGGCCACTGAAAATGCCAGCCAAAGACATGCCTGAGCATCTCATCTAATGATCTCCGCAGAGAATAAACAAAGACAGCAGCTGGGCAACCTGAACATTCCACAGAGGGCTTCGCTCCGAAAGGCTGCTGCCTACCTCCTATACTCTCTCTCTCTCTCTCTCTCTCCTTCCCTCCCTCTCCCTCCCTCCCCCCCTCTCTCTCTCTGCCAGGAGGAGAAACCCTTGCCAATTATAGCCATTTTACTATATTGATGAAGCAGCCACCGTACAAGCTGGCCAAACTGTTCCCCGATGGGGAAAAGGCTGGATTTCTGAAGGATCGATTAGCTCTGGGTTGCCCAATTGCCTGAGGTTACAGAAACAAAGCAAAGCGTAAGGGAAGATCTACTGAGATAAGAGACAGTGCAAAGCCAGTATTTTTCTCTTTCTTCTACCAGGACTAGCAGAAATTTACCCAGACTGGTCAAAACAACTGTGGACATTCAGATGATTTACTACTATCCACCACCTTTTTACACTGTTTCATAATAGGGACTCGGAGATTGATAGGTATTCTGTTGGTGAGTTATACTGCAGTTGCTCAGGCTCAAAACTCTGATACCATTTGTTCTGAGCAATTATCAAAGACTATTTTTGTTAAACTAAAATGTCTTTGCACAGAATGGGATTAAAGTAATAAACAAGGAGAGATCAAATCAGAATTAGACCCCTAGGCATTGACTTGAACAAAATTCTGTGCTTTTGTGAACAAAAATAATCAACCAAATGGCAAGTATGTTTTGTTATATCTGAGAGCCAGCCAGATAATCCAGGTGTGAAGCACAGGTGAGCAAAAGATCCTGGATTTACATTCCTCAGGCACTGGATTCAGTTTTGCTCCAAGGCAGCCGTTGCTGTTCTTTCAACTAAAACCTTAATAGTTAGGACTGCAAGCAACCTCTCTGGGCAAAGGGACATAATTTATTGCTGATATTCTAAGCCAGTTCTGTTTATTTACAGTGTATACTGTATATTTGCAAAATCAGAGAACATTGTTATGATACCTCTAATGTTGACTCACTTAATTGTATCCCAATTCATTATTCCAAAATTTCTATTACAACAATGCCTTTAATTAATGTGCATATTTCAAATTCTTCCAGGAGTCTAATTGAAATATCAGCAGCTTCCTCTCATATATGCCCTCTAAAATCTGTTGCATGGCAAACCATGATTTCAGCCTAAGCCAGCTCCTTTTCCTCATCTCCCCAGTTTTGTTTATCATCTAGGTTGATGAAGAATTCTGGAGATTTTGTAACTCTTCACACCACTTCATAAAATTTTGGTTGGCTGCAAAATGTATGATGACTTTTCCTAATGACATCCTGTGATTTTGATTCATTATATGTATAACAAATTATTTTCCCTCTTTATTCCTGAAAACATGGTTATCTTATTGTCTAAAGCCAACCACTTTTAAATTTATTTTTTTAACAAAAAAAAGGGGGGGACTAAAAGTGGGTGGTGAGGGGTATTATTATGGTTTGTCAGACAGTCAGCCAGATGTTTAGACTGGATTTTGCATTTTTATCCACCTATCAAGTCCTTCCCAAGGACCTGGGAAAAGCAGATCTTTCATGGTTTTAAAGGTATCATGCAGGAAGTAATATTATTATCTATTTACAACAATGTAAAGTTACAGCTGCCACGTGATGTTGGTCTTCATACACACTGAGTTCTTCCTAAGTTTTTGTAGTGTATCAATGTAATAATATATGTGCAGATCCAAGCAGTGTGGCCTTTTCCAACTGACAGATGGAAATTTTATCAATGTGCAGACTTCTAAATGTCATCCAAGATTTTTTTGGGGTATGCCAAAAAACCACCAGATCCACTATGCTAGTTAATGCCATAATCTTTCAATTTCAATTTCAATTTCAATTTCCAGATATTGATTCTTTGTCATCTTCTCCAATTCTTTGTCTTCTATTTTAATATTCCCTGGTGTTGCCACTTCAATTATCCACACGTTCTTCTGTTGAACTAGAGTAATATCTAGTATGAGCCAAGACTTTATAAGTGTGTATTCAGAAATACCATTTGAACTTGCTCATTTTCAAATACTTTTTCAATTCTATGTTCCAACCAATTTTTTGTTATTGTTACATAATAATTTTGACAAAAGTTCCAGTGAATTTTTTTGTTAACCGTGTGTCATTGTTTTTAATCAGTTTGTGCAATCTTCTTCCATGAGCTGAGTATATAATCTACTGCTCCTTCTGCCTCTTTTCAGAATCTGCACTTTGAATCATTTGATGATTTATCAATTCAGGCTGTGCATTAGTTTGAATAGGTTGTTCTCAAGCAGTCAAAAGCCAGTCTGTTGTTTCTTTTTTTAAAAAATGCTCCAATTATAAGCCCTTGCCAGGTTTTATCTTTATCCACTTTCCCCTTGATCTTTTGTAGAAGTTGACCATGCAATGTTTTTCCTTGTTGGCATTCTGTTCTTGTTTTTAATTACACTATTTTGATATTAAAGTTTTGTTTCCTGCACATTCATTTTTTATTTGCATCAATGCTTGTTCTTGGCTGTCTTTTATGTAACCAGTCAATGCATGCTTTTCTTTTTCCACAGTTTGTTTGACTTCTGCATTCATTTCTACGGGGCAGATATAATCTATCAATATCACTATGGGGATGCACTGCATAGAAAATAGGCATTAGCTGTCTTGTTTTTTGGTCTGAACTTTCCAGTTCAGCTTGTGTGGTTAAAAATTCCAGGATTCTATTGCATCAATTTTTATTAATAAGGTTGGTCACACAGTCAGCCAGATGTCCATTATTATTACTATTATTTTCAGGAATAAAAAACCCATATGGCTTCGGTTTCCAAGGATCTTAACCTATCTCTTGTAGTCCTTAATTTAATTTTTTAGAGGACAAAATAAACCCATTAAAAATCTCCAGTTTGGTGCCGACATTCACCATGTGTCCCTGGGAGATTCAAAAAAAATCACACATAAATGAGAATACATTTCCATTACCTAGGTAACAATAATCCCTCATTTGCCACAAGGTGTGAGCTTTTAAATTGTCCACTAGCACTATACTGCAGGATTTTTATTCATGTCCAACTTTATTTATGTGTATACATTCATAGATACATTTGATTTATTTTTAAGGATACCATTTTTAAATATTTTAACTATGTAAACATGTTAAGAATGATTTACATGACAAAAAAGGGTATCATTGATCTGCACTCACTGCATTTCTTTCAATGAAATGTGCATTGCTATTTACATTTGGCCAGAATTAGATAAGAAAACAAGCATAACATAAACACATCATGAGAATGTTGGACCACTTTGCTTCTGTTTCTTACTAACAAGGATGTCCACCTTTTTCTTGTAAATGACTGAATTGACAACCATATTTTTCTTCCAAACTAGCAAACTGTCTGTTTCAATTCGAACCATAGTTCCATCTTGCTCAAGATTTCATAAAAAGATTCCCCTTCCCCCCCAAAGTTTATGAATGCAAAACCACTGAACATTTCTTGTGTGCAACCAACTTAGGACCTTTTTTATTTTATAGTAGAGTCACTGCTGTGACATGGACGACAGCCATATAAGTCGCGCGGGTGGTTATGGGAGCGACGTTGCGTTCCCATGTAATACCTCTCCTGCACGAGCTGCACTGGCTCCCGGTGGTCTTCCGGGTGCGCTTCAAGGTCTTGGTTACCACCTTTAGAGCGCTCCATGGCTTAGGACCTGGGTACTTACGAGACCGCCTTCTGCCACCAGTAGCCTCTCACAGGCGAGTACGCTCCCATAGAGAGGGGCTTCTCAGGGTGCCGTCGGTCAAACAATGTCGACTGGTGGCCCCCAGGGGGAGAGCCTTCTCTGTGGGGGCACCTGCCATTTGGAACGAGCTCCCCCCAGAGATACGGAGGATCCCAGACTTACGCACTTTCTGCCGTGCCCTCAAGACCTTTTTATTTCAATAGGCTGGCCTGGCCTAACTTCCTTTTAATTGTTAATTTTAAATTTGTTTTAGAACAATAGGGGTGTTTTAATTTGTTTGGGCCAAATATTTAATGTGTTTTTATATTGTTTTTTAAATTTTGTATTATGTGTGTTTTATCTTTTGGCTGTTCACCGCCCTGAGTCCTTTGGGAGTAGGGCGGTATATAAATCCAAAAATAAAATAAAATAAATAAAATAAAATAAATAAGTCATGTAAGTGAATAAGTAAATAAGTAAATGCACAAAGTAAAATGCACAAAGCTTAGCACTAGCTCAAGAGAGTAGAGAGTGAGCAGTCTAGAATCTGCATCACTTGACTACAATCCTTTCTTAAAACTGCAGTCGCTAATTATGTAAATAAAGTATATAAAAGAAGTCTGCTGTTGATGTGAAATATTCTATTATCCAAATAAATATCTTCCGTAGTACAGATGGCTGCTGAAGTTGATAAAAAAAAAGCATATATTTATTCATTTGAGCATACAACATACAAACAAAAGTATAAGAGGGAAACTTTCAAGTATGCAGAACATAGAATAATAAGAGTTCGAAGGGACCTTTTCTAGTCCAACCCTATACCATTTCAGATAAATGGTTGTCCAGTCTCTTTTTGAAAGCCTTCAGTGATGGAGCACCCACAACTTCTAAAGGCATTGGTTGATTGCTCTCACCATTAGGAAATTTCTCCTTAGTTCTAGGTTGCTTATGTCCTTACTTAGTTTCCAGCCATTGTTTCTTGTCTTGCTTTTGGTGCATAGTACATAGAATGTTTTTTGGAGGTAGGTAGGCAGGTAGGATCAGTAGTGGGTTGCTACCGATTCGCCCCGGTTCGGGAAAACCAGTAGCAGCAGCGGTAGGAGGCTCCGCCCACCTGCCCGGATGTCATCAAATACGATCTGCACATGCGCGAGCGAACCGTTAGCAAAGGTAAGTGAAACCCACCCCTGGGTAGGATATGATATACAGAAAAAAAGCATTTAAGAATTCTTATGGATAGTTGTCTATGACCCTGTGCTGAATGTTTTACAATTCACATCATGTTCTTTCACATATCTCTGGTGTTCCCACCAAGCCCTACTTCTTAAGTGAATGTTTCTTTTATCCATTTTTGTCTTCCAGCAGTAGGCAAGATGGTTCCAATTGTGAAGCTTTCTCTGCTTCCTGTCTATTAGGAATTCAACTCTGTTCCATGGAAGGATCAATGGAAAGAAAAGATACGAGTATTTGCTGCCTATCCCTGAGAAGGAGAAGGTTGGGGGGGGGGAGAGAAAAAGAAAAACAAGGAAATAAGAAGATCTGAAAAAACTGTGACAAAAGTCATTGAAGATACAGTACATTACTAAAATAAACCATGAGTCTCAAGATGATTCTCATCTTGACCTTACGTCTTCCTTCCTAGCTTGAGTGCTTAAGTACATATTGTGTGAACCTCTGCTTTTTTTCAACCATCCTTATTCAAGTTGCTGAGAAAGAATTGCACATTTATTTTCAAAGGGAGAAGACCAGTTTGGGTATATTCTCATAAGAGGAGTATGGGTGACCAAAGTTCATGTTTTTCACTTCATAATCATATTGTCAGCAGTTTGCATTTTCTCTGGCTTCCCACACTTTGCTTAAATTCCAGGGCTGTCATTTTGAGATTACTCCAATTGGCTTTTTTTTTTTTTTTTAAGATCAGGAAGTATATATTAATCAGAGAGATTGGACAGGGATGAATCCAAACAAGAGCACCCTACACTTCCTTGCAACAGTATAGTAATTAAAAAAAACTTAATAAAAGATATGTTTGACTAAGATGCAAGAGAAAAAGAGAAAACTCTCTTGCCATGAAATTTTTTATAGTGAATCGGAGGACTGATTTTGACACAATATGAATAAGATACATAAATTATTAACTTTTTTTTGCAGGCATATGAAAGGGTGTTGAAGGAAAGATAAGTAAAAAACAATAGATTAGATGCATTTCATAAAGTGAATTGATGGAACAAAATAATGTGAGTCCATGCAGCACCGACACATATAATGCAGTTGGTTCTTCATTGTGAATAAAAATGAACGGAAAATGTAAATATGTACAAACACTGCACCTCTGATTTTAGTAGAAATTTGATGCTTTTTGTAATTATAAAATTAATAAAGTATATATATATATAAAAAAGAAAATGAATGGAAAATGAACAGAATATTATTAAATGTCAAATGCTGAAAGTTCATTCAGGATATATTGATATATCACCCTTTATATTCTTACCTGAAAACTGAAGAACATTGAGAAAACTCTCCTTCCTTCCTTCCTTCCTTCCTTCCTTCCTTCCTTCCTTCCTTCCTTCCTTCCTTCCTTCCTTCCTTCCTTCCTTCCTTCCTTCCTGTAACAGATTCAGAGATACGTTAATTATGCATTAGGCACCTAAACTGGTATGTATAAAGAAGACCTGAGTTGGGTCAGGGAATGGTGTTTCCCTTCTTGGAAATATAATCACCTGGGTTTCATGCCTGGCCCAAACTGCAAGATTATCATCCAGGAAACCTTGAGGGCTTTCAGTAACTCTACAGATAATTGGATGTCAGACTCTTTGGCTGAAGATGCATTGTAGAAATTAGTTGGATTCAGTCTGCTCTCCTTGCTGCACAGCATCGTCCTGGACTTGCCCCTAGAGCAGGGGTGTCAAACTCAAGACCTGTGGGCCAGATTTGGCCCACGGGGTGCTTAGATCTGGCCTGCAGGGCTGCCCTGGAAACAGTGAAGGACTGGCCTGTGGTACCTCTGCCAGCAAAAATGGGGGTCGGGAGAGCCATGCACGGCTCTCCCGAGCTCCGTTTTCACTGGCAGAGGGTTGCAGGAGAATGTTCCAGCTAAAACCGGAACTCGATCAGGAGGCCATTTTCACTGGCAGAGCTTCGGGCCACCAGAGGCACCCTCCCGACATGAGTGATGTCAAGCTGGCCATACCCACCCTGGCCACACCCACCCCAGCCCCCCAAGTTAAATACAACCCTGATGTGGCCTCAATGAAATTTAGTTTGACACCTCTGTCCTAGAGTGTAGAGTTGGGGGCAGTAAGAGTTCATGGTTACCATGGATCTGATCCAAGTGGTTGAAGACCTGACACAAACTATAATTTGAGTGGAGTTAAACCCTACAGAGATGCCTAGAGTGCCATTGGAGAAAGATGAAGAGTGAATTGGACAGAGAGTGTGTGAACATCACACTGCCAGCACTTTCATTCCCCAAACATTTGGATACAGTTTGGAGAACATGTTTAACTCTATTCATTTCCACTCTTGGCAATATTAAGAACAAGAGTGAAAATCACCATCTCACCATGGGTGGCCACAGGTTATATAGCAACAACAATGAATCTTAACTTTCCCTTCAAACCAAGAGGAAGTAGGATAGATTACTTCCTTGCTTTATGTGCAATTTTTTGCCTGATTGTCTACAACAGACAAGAGGAATCCCCTGGTTCTTACTGGAAAGGGGGGGGGTGTTGTTAAGCCATTATGCAGTTTTCCCCTTTGAAGGGGAACTTTTGCTAGTATAATTGCAAAACTAGAACTGGAGACCGAGAGGCATGGGGTGAAAAGAGTTTCTACAAGGGCAAAGAGGGCACAGCAACTAAAAACAATGAAACAAACCAGCTTCACAATGGTTTTAACTGGAAAGAAATAGGCTCAGCTGAATAGAAAAAGCATTGTGGTTGCAAGCTATGAGGTATTTGGGGGTTCTTCTGTTTCTCACTATAAACTAAAAACTGGGCAACAGACTTCAGATTGAATCTAAATAGAGCGACTCTTAAAAAGTTGCCCAGTTGAACAAAGAACAGCATATGAATAAAATGAAAGACACTCTGGGTTGGTTTAACTTCCTCTTTCCTTATTTCTAAGGCTTTCTCATTATGTGTTTTATCAGTGGTTGAAGTACTTTCCTTAAAAATTGTCAAGAGCAATTCTACTTTGATTAGAAACATCTCCACAGCTATCAATGCTGAGTACATTTCAAGTTATTGGGATGGAAGCAACCCATCACATCTTCAATAGCATTGAGAATTGGCTGTGGAAAGAATCGGTCACCATATTGGTTGGGGCAGCTTGCATTTCCGGAGATGAAGTGTGCCAAAAAAACTCCTGAACCACAGCATATTATCTCCTTGGCCTTCCTGAGCTCACACTACACTGCAACAGCACCTCCCAAGTCCTGTGTAGCCTGTACTGGCCCTCCCAGGATCTCCCTCATACCTGCTGTAGCTCCCTCCCATACTTCTTACTGGGACTCCTTCTGCTTCCTGCTTAAGAACCCATGCATGTGGAGTTAGGATGGCACCCTGGATTGCTGGAATTGCTGTTGCTAATGGAGGCAATCAAATGATATCACATTTTCTGACCACCGCGATGGAAATTCTTGTCCCAATTGTGGCATAAGTCAAGAACTACCTGTATTGATATTGATTTGCTCTATGGTGCATAATGGAAATATCAAGAAACTAGAAAAAAATGAAATAAAAAATGGAAAGTAAACAGTTTGGTCTGTTTACTACTACATGCTAATGTAGTAGTAGCATTTGGAGCTCTGATCACTAAGCTGGGAGAGTAGCTCCAATAGACCCCAGGAATGACATCAGAACTTTCTGTCCAGAAAAAAATGCAGTGCAAGGAACAACTAAGATCCTGTGCAGGACCCTTAATTCCCAAACTTCTAGTAGAGGAACTGAGACTGAGGAAGACAGAGACTATCCATAAAGGTCAGAAGGGCTTTTTAAAAAAACGATAATAACCACATGCAATAAAGAACCACTGAAGTATAGCGCTAATAAAATCAGAAAAATCAGAAAAAATATAGAATGAATAAGTGAGTGATATTTGTAGAAACTAAAAGTATATTCATAAAATGTTAATATAGATCAGTAGTGGGATTCAAATCCTGGTGCTACCAATGTGCTATCGGTAGCACATGGACGTGAGCTCGCTTCGCAAGCGCACAGCGCTTCTGTGCATGCGCAGAGGTTTCTGCACATGCACAAAGCATTTTTGATGACATCTGGGCAGGTGGGCGGAGCCTCCCACCACCACCATTATCGGTTTATCCGGACCGGGGTGAACTGGGAGCAACCCACCACTGATATAGATGTCTACTCTGGAAGCCATCTTTTTCTTTGGATCTTCAGGGCTGCCACACTTAGTGCTGTGGGAAATTGGGAGGGGGGGATTGCATGGAGTTGCAGGGATATCTAGCCATAATAACATTTTTTTCTCTGAGCGTCAAGGACATTCAGCCTGCACCTGGAGTGGTGTGACTGGGAGGTATCTCCAGTTGGGACGGTGCAATGATTGGACCATGTGATGGACATGTGGGTGCAGGGGGAAGGGACTTGGATTTTCTTTTGGGTGAGGAAAACCTGCAAACTTTCAGATTCAGGTTTTCCCAGATGTGCCAATATGACATCTCTAATAAAATGGAACTTTGAGGAACTTCTAGCCTTGGAGTCTTCTTTCATTGGGGGGTGTTACTTGGATCTCTGTCAATAGAGCTAGTGCAGTTCTTTTACATAGTATTAAATCTAGTCATATTGACCATTTTTTTGCTCCATCCTCCCAGTTTTAGCATCGTATGGTAGTTTGATATTTGAATATTTATATAATCCATGTATATTCTCAATATTCTATGGTGTAAGTGTCAGCATTCTGATGCTGCCATAAAAAGATGAGGCTTGACTTTTCACCTACTTATTTTCTCTGTAGATAATATCCCCTAGGAAATGGGATGGGAGGGGGGAACATTCCTGTGGGGTGAGGTCAGAAGCTGGGGAGACTGACTTGGAAGATGGCCAATGAGAAGATGAGAATTGGGGAACGGAAAGGGAAGGGTTTGGGGGTCAGAGGGTTAATATCGGCTACAAGAAAGTCGGGGCCAGATCTGTCGTACTCAATAAATGGAATATTTCAGCAAAGATTAATTGTTTGGGAGTGCAATTTATTTGAGATGACATCGAAACCTGACAGTAAGTCTTACATGTAAATTAATGAGAATACAAAAGTTGATTTCTATCGATATTAATTATACTTTTGAATGTTACCATTACAAGCATTATAATTAACTGACTTTTCTTCAAAATCAAATATAATAAATATCTAGTAAAAGGAGAAAATGAAACAATGTATTTGTTTTGCAATATGGGGGGGGATTCCTCCTTTAATGACCATTCATTCAATGACTCATTCATTCAATGAAAGTTTGAATTTATGATGCTGCTAAACTACTGGAATTCTTAAAGTTCCACGCATCACAACATTCCCCCCAATCACATGATCAACAAAAAAAGTCAACATGGAAGCGAGAAGGGTATTGCAAATAGCGATCATGTGAAGCTTGCACTTAATAACTGAATAAAATGTGGCAATTTGCTTAATGATGACAACTGGAAGTGCTAGAATTTCCATCGCTAAACAGCGCAGCAGTTACAGGATGTCGCACTTTGCAACTGCATTGCTTAACAACAGAAATTCTGATCCTAATTACTGTTAATTGAGGATTACCTGTTACATTTTGCATTTTAAGGTATATTGCTTGTTATTAAAATCTTCACCATTGCATGATATATACTGTAAGTGTGCGGCATGTGTGAATATGGATGTGTGTACTTTTGTACCTGTAAATAAAGGAAAAATAAATTTAGGAATTTTAAAATGCTAAAAAATAAAATTAAAAAGAGTAAAAAAAGAAAGCTGGAAAAAAAGAGTTTCTCCCTCATTTTTATACATCTGCTAATCTGCAATATTTTAAATGTTTAGGCCCTCTGGAAAACCAATCTGTAGATGATTATATTTGACGTGATATATGAAATATTGTGCCCCCAAACCCACAATTTTATCATCTGAGATATTTCCTTTGCATATCCTCTTCATGGGGAAATCATATATTGCAAAATATATTTCCTAATTTGTCAGAAAAGGAATGATTCTTTGGGTCCTTAAGAGGCAAACAAAAAGACCCAAGACAAACAGGCCATGCAGTTTGCTTCTGCAGTTTGCTTCAGTGCTGGCCCACAATGGGCCATCTTCTACTAATGTTGGGATTATTCGAATTGGGGGCGTCAAGGAATCAGGAGAGAAGTTTGAGATGGGAGATTGGCCATCTCAAAAGTAAGCAAATGCAAGCACTCCACCCATCACCCTTGAAAATGTCACTGAATGTCACTGAAATTCCCCTTTCTGTTGACAGAAGTGTTTACCAAGGTTGGGGAAAAAAGAACAGAATTTTTGAGCACTAATTCTCAGTCATGTGTGTGGCAATTCCTCCTTCAAGTCTTTTTGCTCAGATTAGGGAAGTGTAAAAAGCCAACGAAGAGGTAAAAATAGATCTAAAGCTTAGAAGAACCTGAAAGAAAACTTGTACTAAGAAGTTAGTATTTCATTTGTGTTTAATAGTGTTGACAGATGATCTCTTTTACTGACTGGTTGATCACTTTTACTGACATATGGCAGCCAGGACATTTTAAAGGATTCTGAAAAATCTCCAGGGGGCACAAAAATGTTTATTTGAGCTTCCAGGAAGCATACACTTTCTTCTTCATGAGCCTACATCAATATATATATATATTTCTCTATTGAAATCAATGGCCCAATGCATGGGAATGTGGTTAAAAAACCCCCCAAATGCTG
This sequence comes from Pantherophis guttatus, assembly GCF_059756535.1. Lineage (NCBI taxonomy): Eukaryota > Metazoa > Chordata > Lepidosauria > Squamata > Colubridae > Pantherophis > Pantherophis guttatus. Next base: position 248,138,678 of record NC_142063.1, read on the forward strand.
AAATTATCACTTGGATTATATTTTAAGTGGAGGGTGGCCATCCAAAATTTGGTTCAGTGTTTGAAATGATCAAATAAACCTGTCACAGATCAATCAATAAGAGCTGTATAATAAAACCATTTCAAATACTGAAGCATATTTTTGATAGGCTCTTCCACAAATGGGGCTTAAAAATGAATTGCATTGCCTCATTACAAAAGTCCTGCCAATTATATATTCTGTGCTTTGTAGTGCATTATCATCTCTTACATGAGCCCGGAAAGTATTCCTTCACAGTTTACAAGAGCATGGTAAAAAAAAAAAAAAAAAAAAAAAAAATCTGTGAAAACTGGACATTCCTGAAATCCTTTCCTTTTGGTCTATTTTCAAATTTTTAATTACATTATTTGAATTTCTGGAGTAGATGTAAGAATGAGTAGAAGAATCTTGTGTTGTTTTTAGTGGTTTTTAAACGTATCCTCTGCCTCTTTTCAGTTCTGCAGAGTAAGTATGTCAAAAGTTGACTAAGATAATAAAGATAAATACATTAACATCTGGAAAATAAGCAACTCTGTAATGAAAAACCAGGAAAATGGGATTAACTCGAAATAATAATAATAAATAAATCCAGACATGCAGATGCCAGATAATTTTGTCATCTCAAAAATACTTTTTTCTATTTCTGTTTCACTCGCTGCCTTCATTTAAAAAAAAAAAAGATCAACAGTGAGAAAGGAAGAGATATGTATCCTATTAAAGGAAATAACTATTCTGTTTTGTTTTGTATTGTTTTGTTTTTCTGGAGTTTGTATTCTTCTCTGATCTAACTGGACTCTGTTGAAAAATATGTTTTATTTTGAACTAATTTGGCTTATTCCTTTCTCACATGGTAATATAGTTGAAGGCTCCATTCAAAGTCTTCCTTGTAGAACATTATAAAGTTTACAATAAAACAAAACAAGCTGAACCTTAGAAATCTGATAGGTGCAAGCAAATATGTTGATTTTAGTTTTTATATAGTTGCTCATGTTCCTCACCGCAAATTGGTTTCAGACCCATTTTTTATATTAAGATTTCATTTCAAAAAGTCTGCATGAATGTAGACAAAATGCATTTTGAACATATTGTACATATTTTCCCATTATAACAACTTTTGCAAGGAATTATCCCTTTATTTGCCTAAAACATGCACAAAATTATATTTCAAATTGACAAGATTTAAGGTATTTTGTCTATACTTTCCCCAAGATATAATTTTTATCTACACATTTTTAATTTATAGATTTTGTGCACACTTTTTGAATTGTGAAATGCATTTTGAAATTCTGAAAAGCATCCATCTGGTTGGTATTCAACCTCTTTCCAATGTTCATATTATTAGATACTGTTAACTGGAAAACTCATCAAAAATCAAAGCCAAAGAATTCCTGTGCTATCTTTACTAGAGGTAAGTGGTAGTGATTAAGCTTTTAAAAACCCAAATTATAATACCGTGTGAGTTTGGAGATAGAGAAAATGTATGTATATCTGCGGTTTTTCTGTGCTCTGATTTATTTTTAATGAAAGAAACTGACTGACTGAATAATTTTCCCTAGGAAAATTATAATTGTACTATTGTAATATTAGGACCAGCATGCATATACATGTACTGACTTCAGGTGTTATATATTCAGATTTAGATGTTGAATACGCTGCTTTGTTTGATGGTTTGCAAGCAGCAGTCAAGGGGGCTGAACAAATCATGTGCTAAACTTCTTTGCAATAAGAAAAGATCGCCGCATTGCTTTATAATCGACTTCTTAAAGGGACAAAAACTCTTATCGTGATAATGATACACTTCAAACTAGTCACACTGCTGTTCCATGAGGCTTTCCTGGCAGTGTTGCAGATGAACGCTGAGTGCTTAAGTAGTTGTTAAGTAGTAAAGTAGTAACATCATTCTGTGCATATATTCAAGATGGCTACATGATCATGGAAATGTCTTCGGACAACATTGGCTCCCTCAGCTAAGAAACAGAGATGAGTACCACCCTCTAGAGTGAGACATGACTGGACAGGAGAAACCTTAGCAATAGCAATAGTACTTACAGTAGATTTATATACCGCTTCACAGTGCTTTACAGCCCTCACTAAGCAGTTTACAGAGTCAGCATATTGCCCACAATAATTTGGGTCCTCATTTTACCTGCCTCGGAAGGATGGAAGTCTGAGTCAACCTTGAGCCAGTGAGACTCAAACTGCCAAACTGCTGGCAGCTGGCAATCAGCAGAACTAGCTTACAATACTGCATTCTAACCAGGGGTGGGTTCTGCGCAGATCATCAATTATGACATCTGGGCGGATGGGCAGAGCCTCCCACCGCTTTTACTACCTGTTCGCAGGAACTGGACAGAACCGGGAGCAACCCACCACTGATTCTATAGCTCATTGCTTACCTTTACCTTTAAGATATGCAAATCAGTCTATTTGCAATTTGTGATTCTCAAATGCCAGCATGATTCTGTACTTTTAAAAAATGGCCAGGAAAATCACAGGCATCTTTCTATGCATTTTCCCTTAATATACATAGTAACTGGGTTCCTACTACTTAACCAGTTGTGGTTAAGGATCTAGAATGTTGTATGAACCAATTCACCTCAGAACCTCAGTACTGGGGCAAAAGCAGGGTAAATTTATTCCCAAATTGTTTCAGAGCAGTTGTTAAGTCAAAGTATCTCCCCTGGTGAGGCATCTAGTACAATTCCAAAACCTAGCATGCATTAGAAAATTACCATGGATACATTTCCAGTTTAGTTTGCATCCCAAATACTGTATAGTCAGCCACCATATTCAGGTCAGGGCAAACACACAGCTAACAGAAATATGTTTATTCATTAAACACTAGTATGCAAGAAAGCCAGTCAGTTGGAAACTGGGATAAAAGACAGGCAAAGCAGGGGCAGAATAAGACATGAACAACAGGCAAGAGTTAAAAGAGATTATTTAATAATAAAAATCTGTATTATCTAAAAGGCACAAAACTTTCCAGAACCCCTGGAAACCATATCTAGCTTTAACCTTTGACATACATACTGTAGCAGCAGAATAAATATGAAAGTTAGGATATCAGATGATCCCTCCTCCATAGTTCATGTTCAAGGCAATAATTTAGGAATGATGTATCCAAGAAAAAACTATGGAGTGTGACCAAACCCTGTATAGTCAGTTCTCCAAGGAAATAAACTGGAGGTTATAACTGACAAGAGCACAAGCTGTCCATTACAAAATAATTGCTAAGGCCTGGAAACATGCCATACCTCCCAACCCCCATGTGCAGCACTGAAGTTGCTGCTGTAAATTTGGCCAAAGTCAAAAAGGCCATGATGTAATGGAGTTTTCCTGGTGTACTCCTGGCCCAAAGTCTGTTGGGATATCAATCCGTGCTGAAAGGAAGAGGCATTGAGGTGTTCCTTGATCAGTCAGCATGAATCTTTGCTTTAAGATCCCAAAAGAACGAGCCTTAACTGGGTAGTAACTGAGTGGAACATTAAGAACATTGTAGGAATGCAGCCATTTTGCATCTATCTTTCCCATATTAATTTTTGCATTTCTTTCCATTAACAAGCTTAGTTTTGCATGCAGTTTCCTTCAGACATATGCTTATTTATATGCAGGATTGGGGCTGAAGGCTGCATCATAAAATTCAGGAAAATGTGCAGTTTGATCCATATCCATGGTGGCGCAGTGGTTAGACTGCAGTACTGCAGTATTGCAGGCTATTTCTGCTGACTGCTGATTGCCAGAAGTTTGGCAGTTCAAGTCCCATCGGCTCAAGGTTGACTCAGCCTTCCTTCCTTCCGAGGTCGGGAAAATGAGGACCGAGATTGTTGGGGGCAATACGCTGATTCTGTAAACTGCTTAGACAGGGCTGTAAAAGCACTGTAAAGCGATATATAAATCTAAGTGCTATTGCTATTGCTATATATTCCAGAAAGCAAAAAGGATGTGGCAACATTTTTGTCATCCTTAATTATCTCCCACTTTAAGTCTAAAGTTTTATTTAAGTTGTGTGTGTATTGTGTGTATATGAAGAAGTAAAAGGGGAGGGGGGCAAGAGAGAACTGCATATATTCCCTTCTCAAAAATTGTTTTGTATAGTGTACTGAACCACATTTTGCATTCGTGCTAAAAGAATCTTGGCCATCTACCCAAAGAGCATGAGAACTGGCCCAGAGGAATAACAGCAGAAGACAGCCAAGAGAAAAATACTTAATGCATCATTTAAAACCCAATTTAGTGTTTGTGTTTGGAAGCCTTAATTTATATGAAGAACTTCATTAGCTTTTTCCTAGAATGGACAGGTATACATACCCAATTTTAACAAATCATCTGTTGGAAGCAAACCAAAAAATTGCCATGTGTGTTTGGACACACAAGACCCAAAAGATGTCAGAATTCAACTACAGATGGATATTATTTTAAAGCAGTCAAGTACTTTGACAATAAAACAGTTTCCCATAGTAGAAATGAACATTTTATCTTCATGGATAGGGTCTAGTGAAATAAACTCAAGGTTTAACTCTAGCACACTTTAAACCAAATTGAGACAATGTTGGTTTCTATATACATTACAGCATTAGTGTGCAGTGTTTTGGCTGTTGGTGGATGTTTAATCTCTGAACATTGAGATCATTTAAATGCCATCTCATGCATCATATCCTTCGGACAGTTGTGCAACTGAATCCCTTACAGATGTTCAAGTTTATCTAATATACATGGAGAAGCAGGACTGTGGAAACCAAATCTACCACTCATCTATTTAGGTTTGTCAGAAGGTCCACAGAGAGATTTTTTTTATTGGTTTTTATTGTGAAAATATAGAAATACAATTCTGCGTTTTTCGGTTCCGTGGTGTTAAATTATTTATATATTATTTACATAGTATTGTATCTTTGCTTATATATGGTTTGGGTATTATTACAAGTAATTATATACAGTTATATGCATATTATTTACTTGTTATTTACATAGATTGCAACCTTAGTTCAGTAATGTACATGGTAATAGTTAACTCTTTATGATCATTATTAGTTAACCTTAATACTTCTCAAATTTCACTTTTTATTTCTTTTCTCTATCCACTCGTACCACAGCTCTCACACATTATAATACTCCGAGTTCTCTCTTTCGTTAAGTTCTAATGTTAGCTTATTCATTTCAGCGCACTCTAATATTTTCCTGATTACTTGTTCTTTGGGTGGTGTTTTTTTCTCCTTCCAATACTGAGCGTAGGTTATTCTTGCCGCTGTCGTTATATGAATGAGTAGGTACTTCTTTTTTTCATATTCTGTTTTCAGGATTCCCAGGAGAAAGATCTTCGGTTCAAAATCAATATTTTCTTTTATTATTTCCATAAACCATTTCCAAATCATTTTCCAAAATTTTTTCACTTGGGGGCAGGTCCACCAGCAATGATAGAAGGTGCCTTGGTGATGGCCACATTTCCATCAATTGGGACTCATATTGGGATATATTTTAGCTATCCTGGCCGGGGCTAGGTGCCACCTGTACAACATCTTATATTGATTTTCCTTATAAGTCACCGCCCTAGTCATTTTAAGGTTGCTATTCCAAATTGTGTCCCATTCATTTAAATTTATACTTTGTCCAATGTTTTTGGCCCATGCTATCATCTGTTCCTTAACCACCTCTTCCATCATATCATATTCCAGCAAGTAGTTGTATAATTTCGCTAATATTTTGTTGTCTGTTCCCATCCATATCTTATCGAATCCATTAATACCTATCTCAATGCCAAACTCCTCCTTGTCCTTTTTGTATCGGGACTTTATTTGTGCATACGGCCACCAATCAATGAGGTCCACAGAGAGATTTTTTTGTGTGTCATGAACACCACTCATTTAGGTCTGCTTCACTTAGAATACAATGGAATGGAATGAAATTGGCAAATGAATTTGAAGACTCTTCGTTGGCAGAAACAGTAGATGAGTTTCAGAAGAGCTTAAAAAATGGTTGCAGAAGGATGGGAGAGGTGAATTTTGGAGGTCAATATTTTTGGTGGGCATGGAAAGGATGCTAATGGGAAAGGCCTGTGTTGTGCTTGAGGATTTATTGGGTCCTTGGAGGAGTTCTCTTTGTTTTTAATCAGGTTCTATTTAGAGTTGACTCTACAGGTTTTGTTTTCTTCCATAAAATGGTTGAAAACATGTCTCCAATTCTGGGGACTGTGATTGGAGATAGTCCTGAGGTTGCAGAGAAGATTTTGTGAGCCCATATGCAGTCCTGGCTTTCAGACTGCTTTTCTTTGAAATAGGATATTTCTGCAAGAAATTTAATTTTAATTTTACCTATATGTGACATGTTGCATCCATATGTCATCACATATGAACCACTTTCTAGAAAACGGCAACTATGAAATGCCACTGGACAACTCTACAGTCTAAACAGGTTCTAGCTTTGACAACATAATTAACTATCTAGATGAAGTCTTGCTTTATGTTCTTTATCTGTAAAGAAATTGAAACTTACTAGTAGAAAAACTAATATCAATCTCCCTTGATTTCTGGAGTCTATGGAAGTATATACATATAGTAGGGTTTTTTCCTAAAAGGAAGAGAGTGGTTTACCATTTCCTTCTTCTAGGGAGCTTTGTTTGATTTCCCAGTCCAGTCCAGTGATGTGATGGAATATCTACAGACTTTGGAACACAAAGGAGGGACTATAACCATAACAGGAGGAAGCAGGGGCATTATATAAAGGTTTTTTCTGAACTGGTGGAGAGGGGAACATGCGAAAGAAACTCACAGACTTTTAATTCCACTAGCTAAAGAATTTCTCTGGTAGGCTTTCAAAATTCTCTTACCTTACCTGCTGAAGAGCTTTCCAGAAATTGAAGTGGTTCTTGTTTCCTGAGTTAGCTGCTTAGAGGCTTAACCTTTCTTTCTTCAACTTGGTGGCAGATGGGTAAAAAATGCTAGTACTAGGTAAGAATTATGGGGGTTAGTTCTATTTTATTTGGAGAGCATTACAATGGGCAATTTGGATGCACAGATACAGCAATAGCACTTAGACTTATATATCATTTCACAGTGCTTTACATCCCTCTCTAAGTGGTTTACAGAGTCACCATATTGCCCCCAACAATCTGGGTCCTCATTTTACCTGACTTCAGAAGGATGGAAGGCTGAGTCAACCTTGAGCCAGTGAGAACTGAACTGCTGAACTATTGGCAGCCGGCAGTCAGCAGAAGTAGCGCAATATTGCATTCTAACCACTGCACCACCACGGCAGCAAATAATGTTCATGTAAGTATTCCCAACAAATGTCAATATGACAAGTGTGCAGATATCAGGTGCAAGTACGTAAATCACTGGCAGGTTTTGTGGTGTCATAAAGTACATTTTGCCACTTGACAACTCTTCCCCATAGATGCCCATGGAGGCTGGAAAAAAAAATTAAAGAATAAACTTTAAAAAGTTTCATTAATGGGTTTTATAGTAGTACAATGAAATAAAATACTTAAAAAGCAATAAATTATCTGCAATCAATTATTTTGTATCTTGAATAATGTTTGTCCTTAAATTGTCATGATTTTTCCCTCACTAGTGTGTACAAAATGTAATGGACATTATTCACAGAATAACCCAAAGTTTGAATAATATGAACATTGTGCAGTCAGAATGCATTGAGGACATTCTCTGGAATGTCCCCTGTATTCACAGTCAAACCAAGAGCCGAGCCCTTGTAGATGGGCCATTTAGAAGGGTGAAGCAACCTACATCAGGCCACAGCTTAAGGGATGAGGAAAGATGAACTATTGTGACCATCTAATTTTTAGAGGATTGTCTTATGTTTCAGGGCACCATCTGCACTTCAAATTATTGTGATTACTTCTACATGTCATAGATAAAGTTGCAAATATTATGCAAGTGTAATTTCAGCCCCTAGTCTAGGGTTTGAGGTTTAGATCGCTTTCTTGGAATTTCATGATGTTCTCATGACTTTATATAGTAAGGATCTCCCAAGAGCTGAATACAACTACTGAATGCTTTCTTGCCAACAATGTGAAAGAAAATTGATTATTGTCATCTTTTGGAATATTTTTTTAATTTCCCACTAATAGTTTCTCATCCAACTACTAATCAGATCCAGTCTTGTTTGGCCTTTTGGGAAGCAACCAAAGCAAGCTAGTTGTTGCCACCAGCTATGACTTTGACTCTGACCAAAGTTCAAATGACATTTGGCTAATGGATCATATCTTTATTCACCATGCTGTTAATAAACAATAATCATATACAAATTTATTTGGAAATAACTATCTGAGCATGATTATATTTTGATAGTATTGCCACAGTCTTATATGATTGCATGTTTATTGTCCTTCCCTTTAAGAAGCCACTTTGTACTAATTGTACCAATATCCAAAAGCTTGATTTAGAGCACAAGCTGAATACAGAGCAACGGGACAACACATCCATCTCTCTGTCTCACACAAATTCAATACAATATATACAAATCCACTACAGCTGTAATTTAATGCTTAAAAAATTGCAGGCAGTTTGTATAAATGCCCCTGATTCCTGGCAGCTTCTCAAGTCAGCTGTGATCTCCAAGCATAATAAATGCCTTGGTTCAGATTTGCCTTTCACTGCATGTCGGGTTTGTCTGCAGCTCATTAAAATGCTGAAGGCTTTGCCCAAAGTCCAGATGTGTTTTAAATGTAGCTCTGCAAGTTCTAACTGAATGTCCTGAAGGATCTATCCTGTCTTTACTAGTTTACTAGTTTCTATTTCACCGCCAAGCACCATGTGATAAAATCACTACAGCCAGCAATAATTATTTTGGAGAAGGAAGTAACAACCAGCAACTCAAGTTCATTGCATTTTTTAAAAATAAGCATTTGATGTTATGCAATTTGAAAACCAAAATCTGGAAAAGAATATCCTGACCCAGCATAGCTAAGTGGAGTAGATATATTAAGCCAGAATTTTAAGTCTTTTGGAAAATCAAGTCATCGTTGCAGAGAAGGGATGGAAATCATTTTGCAATGGGGAAACAATATGCAAGAGGAATATACTTAACTCTTTGCTCCACTTTCTGAAGTAGAAATGACCCTATTCAATCAGATTTATTCAAGCTTCATTTGGAGCTGGCAAAATTCCTCAAATCACAGTCATTGAATTTCTCACAGTGACTCTGTCAAAGCAATTGAGTTGACAAGTTTCAGCAAATCATCACTTTCACCCATTGCTTTAAAGACTCTCTTAAAGTTCTTTGTTACTTCAGTGAAGTAAAATTTACTCTATCCCTCGAATTTTGGCAAGCTTTCATTTACATCTATTCTTCAGGAAATTTAACACAATAACCCTTTGGAATTAGGTTTTTTCCAATGTCCCTTTCATATTCTTCATGCAAATGGGAAAGAAGCGTGTCTTGAGGTGAAAGACCTATGAAGACTGAAGTCCTACCACAGTGGGAGCCCTGAACATTCAAACAAACATACCACCATTTGTGCTGCTGAAAGTGCAATTGTAGTTTCAGAATACAATATTCTGTTCAAAGTACAGTTATCATGTGCAATAGTCATGAAAGGGTCAGTGCACATTATGCAGTCAGTTCAATAGTATCAGCTAAAATTAATTTAAATTGTAATTCAACCAATCTCACTATAATGTATAGTTAACAGAAGTGGGCAGATACTGGGAACCTTTAGGGATCAGATACACAATTTTATATTCCATGCACTGGAGACTTTTGGGCATAGGTATTAGATATCTTCCTTGCAAACTAAGTGGAGAAATCCATTTTTCAAAGCAATCCTCCCCATTCCCTACCCAGTTATTTAGTGCCATGTCTGCAAAACGAAACCAGGAAACTGATTTTAGATAAAAAGGAAAGTAAAGCTAAAATGTTCTAATTGATAGATAAGTAAATGAGTTCCTGTGGATTTTACTCCGCTAGTTATAGGAGTCATCTCTATTTCAAGGCCATTGAGCCAGCACTGTTCAAAGATTTTTCTGTGGTCATGTGGCCAGCACAACATCATGGATCACTGTTACCTTACCACCAAAGTGATACCTATTTATCTACTTGCATTTGCATGCTTTCAAACTGCTAGGATGGCAGGAACTGGGGTGAGGACGGGAGCTCACCCCGTCGAGTGGCATTTGGGTCTTGAACCTGGGCTGCTGGCTTTCCAGCCGACAAGCTCAGCAAGTTGAACCACTGAGCCACCACACCACCCCTAATGGATGCATAAGAAGCCCACTTTGTCAACCAAGTCAGATGCATAGTGTCTCCTTATGGGTGGTCCAAAAAGTGCTGGAAAATTATCTATACAACATAGTGCTTTTTGGAGCTATGTTGTAGAAATGCCCTTATTCCCATATCTGTACTGATTTTGCATTCTCTCTAAAGATTAACAGAGTCATTACCATACATTTCACACTATGGAAGAATCTTCAAATGTGGATTTTTCATCTGAATATCCTTCTCTTTTCCTTCTAGTATCTATTCAGGATATATGATGATCCCTAGTTCCTCAGCTATTCAACTAAGTTTACCACTAACTCAAGGTTATTTTGAAATTGTTACTCAATTTTATACAGCTTACAAATCACAAGAAATTTCTTTTTGCCCTTTTAGATATTTTCCTTTTCTTTTTTGTGATTATTCATATATCTCTTCAAAGGAAATAGAACAATGCAAAATATACATCAGTTTCCCTGAAATTAATGAAATTTAGAGAATACATAGGACTCTGCATGATATAATGCCATAAACTAATATAAGAGATATGGACTGCAGAACTCAGGACAACTATCCTATGAGATTGGAGAATAAAGTTGGTTTTTTAATATCTCATCACTGCCAACTAGTGGCTGTCTGGAGTTTAGCAGCTCAGATTAACTTCAGTTAATTTATCCTATCACTATAAAAGGCTTTTGCCGTGCCTACTTTTATGCCATTTTGGACAGAAAATAATGTATTTATTTTATATAGTTTTGCGACATTACTATGTAAATATCACAAATTGACAAATGTTATTAAAATAAGGAAAGAAATTTTACAAAATAAATTGACAAAATAATAGGGTTGATACAAACATATTTTGCATTATTTTGACACAGATGGGATCAGGAAAGAACAATATTAATCCTCTTCTGATCAAATCATTCGATACGGTTAATCATAATTTATTTTTAGACTTATTCTGTGGGTTGAATAAGAAACTTGATATCACATGAGTAGATTTTTTACGTTCAGAAACAGCAGGAAATGTTGTTATTTAGATTTATATTCCATCTTTCATTCATGAGCTCAGGGCAGTCATTCCATTCTCCTGTTTATAATTTCAACAGGTTTGTGAAGTAGAAGGGTTGAGACAGTGTGAGTGACCCAAAGTCACCTTTTGTCCTATTGAGGGATTGATGTGAAAGCCCCAGCAGATGTGCTTTCAGCTTCCATTGGGCTCCAGCTTCATCTTATTTCCCTTTTTAAAAATCCACACACAGGTGCTGAGATTGCACTTCATGATGAACTCTTTGATCACAGAAAGTGAAAATCATGTACCAAGCAGTTGCAGGCTTGAGAAAGGCTAATGAAGTCAAGCTGAATACTGGAAGGATACAGGAACTGTAGACTGATCATTCCCAGGCCCAAGATCTGTTTGACAGAACAATTCAACTATTGTCTTAGATCTATTTTGACATAAGAGCCCCAGATGGCTTGTTTGACATAGAGAGCCTTTGGTGTCTAGAGGTTTTAATTGATACAAAATGAGGCATCTACGGTACCGATTGGAGTGCCATACTGTAAATGTATCATGTCTACAGTATACTGTATAATGAAAAATACAAGCTGCTTACCAGCTGTTTGGGGGGGAGGGGGATCTGAAATGTTGATTTTTTTTTTTAATGTTTAAAATGACAAAAATAACAGCAACAACCAATCCACCATGGGATGCCTCCTTGCTGTGATGGTGAGGTTTATTGCTCTCGGTCATGCTAAGGGGTATGCTGGTGGTACTGTAGACACTGATATGGTTTCTCAGACAAATCTTAGCCAAAGGAGCAGAACAAAGTATATCCCCATTACCATTCTGAATGGTGAAAACTAGTAAACAAATTTCCCTGAATTGGCCATTCCCTGGAGCAACAAGGACTGTGTATGATACTGTAACTCCAGAGCATTAGGTGACATCTGGGTTCAGTTTTCTTCTGCTAGGTAACCAGGACAAAGAACTGCAAAATGACTGGAAGAAAATCACACACACACACACACACACACACACACACAAAGAGAATGAAAATCAAGAAATTCAGAACCATGGAGTTTGGTCAAACATCTATAAACTTTACATTTATATGATAATTTCCATGAAATATTGCAGCAAGGAGAAACAAATTATTGGCTCATTACAAGCTAACTTTTTGAAAATGAGAGCGAAATCAAAAGAAAAAGCAAGCATGTAAAACAAGTTAGAAAAGTTTTAAATTTGAAATTGAATAGCATTAATGTAATACAATCAAAGTTACTAATATAGTACTTGGGCAGTCCATGTAATATACTATAAAGCAGGTATTATTGACTAGGCACAAGCTGAATTAGAATGCAACAAGAAATGAAGAATTAGGTATATAATATATATATGTATGTATATATATATATATATATGTATATGTGTATGTATATATATATATATATATATGGTTATATAGGTCTTTGGTTATTTGGGTTTTCCCCTGCGTAGAATTGGAAGTGTCTTGGCGACGTTTCGACGAAGTCTCATTCGTCATCTTCAGGCTGGTGTTTTCGGCTTCGTGCTTCTAGGAGCAATGTGTGATCGCAGCTGTTTCTTCCTTTTAACTGCCAGTGGGGGTGTGAACTGATTGGATGGGGGTTTGGCACCACAGACGGAATCAGCAAGATCCTCCACAAACACAACATCAAGACAGCATTCTGCACAAACCGAAAAATATCCACCATCCTAAGAAACCCCAAAGACAAAATTGAGTTAGAAATCCCATGCACCGCCTGCCCCACCACATACATCTGACAAACCAACAGAAGAATAAGTGCATGCATTGAAGAACACAAGAACTCAGTCAGAAAGGAGGAGCCAACTTCTTCCCTGGTCCAGCACTTTAGAGCCACGGGACATGAAATTGACTTTAAAAAGACCAGAACTATCGCCAAAACTGAACACTTTAACAACAGAATAATCAGAGAAGCCATCGAGATAGAAAAACGCCCACATAGCATGAATAAACAAGATGATAAACAAGGCCTACCAGCCATTTGGAAACCCACCCTTATTGACAAATGAGTCCCTAACACTAAGAATGACACCAGACCCACACTCACGAAAACCACACAGGATATCACCACCACACATCTACGCAAAAAACAAACCCAAATCCACACCGATGAGGCACGACCACAAACCAGAAGCCAGACCACAGCTGCATCATTAGCCACTTTAAACCCCTCCAATCCATACATGAAGCAAACTGACACCCACCATGAAGATGTGGCACGACCACGAACGCGAAGCCAAACAACAGCAACGCAGCTCACCAGCTCAAATCCCCCTGCAACTCAGACTAACCTGAGCACAACCAAGCCCCTACCTAAACATAACATACCCCCATCCAATCAGAGCACAGCCAAGCCCCCAACCAATCAGAGCACACCTCCACCCAATCAGAACACAGCCAAGCTCCCATCCAATCAGTTCACACCCCCACTGGCAGTTAAAAGGAAGAAACAGCTGCAATCACACATTACTCCTAGAAGCACGAAGCCGAAAACACCAGCCTGAAGATGACGAATGAGACTTTGTCGAAACGTCACCAAGACACTTCCAATTCTACGCAGGAGAAAACCCGAATAACCAAAGACCTACATATATAGTTGCTAGTAAGAGCTTGCTAGCTGTTAGAAAAGAAAAAAGCCCAGAATCAAGTGGATGTGATTCTACTGAGCTGGAGCTACAAAAAACCTTGGTTACGTAGGGAAAACCTGGCTAGAAGAAAAACACACATAAACCCTACGAAGAAGTAAGAAATATATATATATATATATATATATATATATATATATATATATATATATATATATATATATATATATATATATATATATATATATATATATATATATTGAAAGCAAGACGAACATTAACAAAACATGGCATTGGCTTTAGACTGGATCCATGAAGAAGAAAAAGGATTAATCTTGTAGAATAAGAATCAGCTTGCCATAAATTGAGGAAAAATAAACCTTGAGAACAACAGCAAATGCAGCTTATGAAAAAAGTTGTTCATCTTCTAATAAAGAGTTACAGCAAAATTATCCAATTGGATTTTACTAATAGATGTTCTCAGGGGGTGCAATGGCTCAGTGGTTAAAGATGCCGAGCTTTTCGGCTTGAAAGCTGGCAGCCCAGGTTCATGACCTGAGCGTCACACAATGGAGTGAGCTCTGTTACTTGCCCCAGCTCTTGCCAACCTAGCAGTTTGAAAGCATGCAAATGCGAGTAGATAAATAGGTACCACTTTGGTGGGAAAGTAACAGTGTTTCATGTGGCTCAGCTAATAGTCATGCTGGCAACAGGACCATAGAACAGAAGCATCTTCAAACAGTGCTGGCTTCCTTGGCTAGGAAGCGGCTATGAGCACTGCCCTCTAGATTCGGATATGACTGGAAAAGGGAAACCTTTAATTTTACCTTTAATAGATATGTCATTATGAAAGTTCAGGAACAGAAGACACTGACAAGAAAGAAATACATCCAAACACAAAGCAAATCTCTCAACAGTTGTTTTCCAGCAAAGAGGCCAAGAGCCGTTGCTGGTCTTTTAAGCCTTATGGGAGGGGCCAATCATCTCATGGCCCTACTCCCAAGTCATCCTCTTTGCTTTAGCTGCTCCTGCCTTCTGGCAGCTCTTCTCATATGTGCACTAGGAACAGGCTCCTCCTGTTCCTCTGCCTCTCTACTGTCAGCCTCTGGAGGCTCCAAAGTCCATGCATCACTCCCCAATGGCCCTGGCCCCATCTCTGCCTCCGACGCAGAGCCCTCATCCAGGCCTTCCCCAACCTCCATGACTGGCCCATGTTCTTCTTCAGCCTCATCACTGTCCGACTCCGCTGCCAACTCCGCAGGCTGTTGGTGGACCACAACAAGATCTCTACACAGTCTTCCAGATATACACACCCTTTTCTGACCATTTGCTGAACTGCCAGACTGAGGTGACAGCCTCTACTTCATCCTCAACATATTTGTTATACAAATAGGCAAAGCAATTAACTGCACATTTACCTAACAGGAAATCCTATTGAAAACCATGGGGCAAGAAACATTGCATAGGATTGGACTGCCAGAAAGGACTCTGACTACATATTAAAGAATGAGATGGAAGCAATTTTATTCTAGAGCACCAGCTTAACTGTTCATTTTGCTGAGGTCAGAGTCAAAAAGTATATAGCTCTCTTCTTTCCCACGATGTTCAAAGGCTTTATCCCCGGATTAGCAATCAGGTGTCAATTTTAAGAGTCTGACTTTCAGATTCATTCACTTAAAGACAATAGTCATGCTTCATGAATTTCAAATTCAGCAACTTCTCATACATTTTACTTTTGGCGGTGTGTCTTAATTTCTCGGTCTTTCATTGAAATTGGCCGGTGGTAGATTATTCCATTATGAGTTGTCACAAGGATCTTGAAAATGACAAGCAATAAAAATGAGAAACAAAGGAATTTATGATATAATAATATAATAATCCTGCATTTGGGATTAAATAACTTGTGTCAGAGAATACGTGTCCAAGTTTGTATATCAACAAACATTTGGATCATTTTTACAGCAAAAGCAAATGCAGGACTTGCTGATTTGCCAAACAGATTGTAAGTAAGAGATTTTTTAATGGTAAGCAATTTAACACCCCCTCCCAATCATCATCATCTCCTCCTCCTCCTCCTCCTCCTCCTCCTCCTCCTCCTCCTCCTCCTCCTCCTCCTCCTCCTCCTCCTCCTTCTTCCAGCCACTTTCTGATAAGCAAAGCCAAGAATGTAGGCCAGATTTGCTTAACAACTGCATGATTCACTTAACATGTCTACTCATTCGCTTGATGATGGTGACAAAATAGGTTGTAAAAAGGGGCCAAATTCACTTAACAACCATCTTGCTTAGCAACAGGAATTCTGGTCCCAGTTGTAGTTGTAAATCAAGAACTATGTGCATGATTGTAAGATGCTAAAGTATCGTAATGTATCGTAATGTATCGCCTAGAGTAGACTAAAGAGAAAAATTGGAAAACGTACATGCACAAGAACAAAATTACTAGATTTTTACAGAGAAGCAAGTGTGCTAGTATAACCAATGACCCTTTACTAAGCTGACCTTTGAGTCTGGATGTGATAGCTTGTCCACTTCTCTGGGGCTGCTTTTAAAGAAATGCCTCCTAGAATACTTAATTTTGGATCTAACAAGCTTTGTAATAGATCACTGTGTCCTTTGCACTAGCTGTAAAGCTAAGATATCCATGATTAAATTAAGAGCTTAACTACTTTTCACTCTCAGAAATCTTCAGTGCCAGATGACGTTGCCCATTATGGTCCTATTTCCTCTTAAAGGTATGTATTATTATTAATGCTGACATCTTTACTTAATTTTACATTATTGTTTTCTTTATTGAAACATTTTAGCTGACAGCAATTATAATATATAGAAACAATAAAGAATCTCATTAAATCTGCAGCAATCCCTATAAATGTTTTTCTATAAAACAGTCAATTTAATGCAGATCATAAAAGTTAAGGATTAGAAAGAAGACAGAAACAACAACAACAAAAAGAGATTCTTTGTAATAATTAATTTAATTTTTTCCCTAGCATTTTCCCATAAGTACAGGGTCTGCTATTTTTTTCTTGTGAATTGTTTGGAGGTTATTTGACAAAAGTTCAGTAATTTTTCTTCCTAACTCAGGAAGGCTTAGTTGGTTATTCCTTTATCTCCTGTTATAGCTAAAGATAAAAAGACTATGTTGCAGGTGAACCCAGATTTTTCTTTTCTACAAAGTTTTGTTTGCTCTTTCCTAAAGATACAAGTATTTCTTTTTGATATCAAAGTGTGACATCACTTTATTCCCAGACTTGATTTTGGTTCATCTTAAATTCACAGTTGATGACTCTCTTATCAACAGTCATTTTAGCTAGGGATACTTAAAAATGTTCTTCAGCCCACCTGAAAGACCAGTCATTTGGCTAATTGAAAATATTTGAAATATGCATATATAGTTAAAGCTATTGCAGGACTGCCAGAATATTATTGTAGCATCTCCGTGTCCCATTCTTTCCAAGAATCATCCCTTAGCATTGTTGGACACGTGTTGAGAATTAGTCATAATTAGAGGGTCACTTGTGAGATGTTCTTTGGACTTTCTCAAACTTGGCAACTTTAAGATGTGAGGTCTTCAGCTCTCAGAATTCTCCAGCAAATGTTCCTTGTATATAAGAAAAGTCTTGGTGACAGGCCACAAGAAGCTCCGTTAAATCATCCTGACATTACATCAACTTTTCCCACAGTGATTCTGGGAGCTCATTTTAACAAACTACATCACTGTTTGGTTTGGTGGCTGTAGTGTCTCAGAGAGAAAGTCCATTCAGACAGTGCTAAGGACAGCTGAGAAGATTATAGGAAGGTCGCTTCCTATTATTCAGGATACTGCTTATAAGCACTATGTGCTTAGAGTATAAGCATTGTTAGAGACCCCACACACCCACTTCACTGTCTGTTTCTGTTGCTCCCCTCTATGAGGAGGTTCCGAAGTATTTCTAGCATGACTACCCAATTCTGTAACAGCTTTATTCCCTATGCCATTCGTCTGGTAAACTCGTAAGATTCGTTTTTCTTGTCATGTACATGTATACATCTGAACTAGACTATGTTGTTTCTCTGTGTAATATAATATATGTGGTGTGTATATGTATATATATACATATGTATATATATATATATATATATATATATATATATATATATATATATATATATATATATATATATGCAAAGGGGATATGGTGGCTCAGTGGCTAAGATGCTGAGCTTGTCGATTGAAAGGTCAGCAGTTCAGCGGTTTGAATCCCTAGTGCCACGTAACAGGGTGAGCTCCTGTTACTTGTCTCAGCTTCTGCCAACCTAGCAGTTCAAAAGCACATAAAAATGCAAGTAGAAAAATAAGGTTCATCTTTGGTGGGAAGGTAACAGTGTTCCGTGCGCCTTTGGCATTTAGTCATGCCGGCCACATGACCATGGAGACTTCTTCAGACAGCGCTGGTTCTTCAGCTTTGAAACGGAGATGAGCACTGCCTCCTAGAGCCCGGAATGACTAGCACATATGTGTGAGGGGAACCTTTACCTTTACCTTTATATGCATAAGTATGTATGTATGCATGTATGTATGTATGTAGTTAGGTAGTTAGTTAGTTAGTTAGTGAGTCATGTTTATGTAGTGTATATTGGAGGTGAAGGCCCTTTAAGAGCTGTATGCAACAAAATTTCATTTTAATGTATGCCAATTAGTGTACATTCGAAATGATAATAAAGTTATTCTATGAGCTTCCCTACAGTTTCTAACCAAACCTTCTGCTCTTTTTCTGCTCTGGTCAAGATATCCTTCCTGCTTTTTCTGCTACCACTTCTTTACTGCAGTCAAAAGCAATATTTAAGCCCAATTGTCAGTTTTCCTGTTGATGATCTGCTTCTCCCTAGAGAAGGACTAAAAGAGTTAATGGTTTAGCGAGCACAGAAGTGCTCCTGGTTTAGCACTGACTGACTTTTAGTAGGTCTGGGATTATCTCTGCACAGATCAGAGTCAGGTTGCACTGCCTTCATTTCCTGTCTCTTTTTTACCCCCCTCTACTTCTTCCCCAACCTCTTTTGCCATGACCAAACTCGCAAATCAACAGATGGGGCATCGTTGGAAAAAAAAGAAGAAGAAAAAAAAAAACCTCCATGAGGTCTCAAGGTCCCCAAAGTAACTGCTTAAACCTAACTCCCGGCACAGATGGCCAGGGACAGAGGGGGTGCGAAATATCTGATTACTAGACTGAAACTCCCAGGGCTTCTTTTGAACCTTAATGGATTCCAAGGTGGTATAGCTCATAATATGATTTTCTTCTGCTTTGGGCTCTTAGCTTCAAACAGACTATGATGCTTCATCTAAGCCATTTAAGAAAGCCACCTCCCCGCTGCCCCCCCCCCAAGAAAAAAAGCAAAAGCAAAAGGGTAGCTCTTTGTCTGAAGGCCTGTGTGGCGAATCCTAACCTTGTTATTAGTATAATGATACTGACAGCAGCATATAGCCTTCCAAGCTGTTATTCTATGCAGGCCAGCTTTGGTTTAGTAGCAATTAGCATCAATTACGATGGAGCTTGCTGGGAACTGGATGCCCAGTCCTTCTTGGCTGCAGGTGCAGGATTATTATTCCCGTGACCCTTCCTTCCCAGAGCCCATTGTGGGGATAGGTGGGGGAGAACACTATCAGAAGGGACACTCCTGTTTGTTCACTTTCTTCAGGCCTTATCAGCTAGTTCAGCTACAGACAACAGATGCCGAAAAAAGTGACAGAGAAGGCTAAGGATCGCATCTGGAATGGCGGCTTCTTCAGTTGAGGAGTTTTTTACGTACAGAAGTTGTGAAGGTTTCCCCCCACCCCCAGAATGGAGAAGTTCTTTCTAAGGCAGGAAGCATCTGTGCCAAATGAATTTCAAAATGAAATCAGAATTAAAATATATGAAGAAATATATACTGAACCGACCATCTGAGTATCAACCAGTGTCATATTTGTCATTAATTTTCTGAATAGTTTTTATCCCAGAGCTATAATTGCACTCAACAATGAACTAAAGGGCGACCATCAGTGAGCTGTTGGACAGTACTACTTGGTCTGTTGTGTGGATGTTTGGGTGGTTTAGAGGTAGAGAATTGTGGTGGGTGGGAGTGTGTTTGGGGATTGTTATGTGTGTTGGACCTGGTCTTTGGGTGTTAAGTCAATTTTGTTGTATGGGTATACTGTGTATACACATACAATGACAATAAAGTTATTTATTATTTATTTATTTAATTCAGGTTTGGGGGAATTTCCAAACATTCCAATTAATGAACAACTTGCTCAAATGTATTTATATTATTTTGGAACATTAAAAACTAACTTAACAAACAAAAATAAAGTGCAGTCAAAGTTTCTCAATTGTCCTCTATAAAAATGAGCAAAAGTTTTCTTTCCATCTTTTATAATGTCAGTGATGTGGGACCATTTAAAATTATTCATCTTCTTCTTCAATTCATAATCCAATCAAAGCAGTATTGAACCATCTGGTACTAAATGTGAACATATTCAATAAACTCAACAAGGTGGACAAATGCAAATGGTTTATCTGAACTAGATCCTAAATCTGCTTTTACTGAGAGTCATAGGGTAAGAAAGGATTTGCAGTCTGGGAATGGAAAGCTTACCAACCAATCAACTTACTAGGTGGGGCAGTTACTAGGTGGGGCAGATAGAATCTGTGACTTTCAGTTAAAGATATCTCTTGCTGTAACTTGTTTTTCTATTTATGGAAAAAGTCTCCTTTATTCAAGTTTGCTACATTGCAGAAAGTTAAGAAAATATTCTTCTAATAGGAAGGCATAGAACATGATCTACAGCAGGCATGATGAATGAAAAGATAGACTATTAAACTATTGTTTCAGAGGTGAAATGCTACCAGTTCAGACCGGTTCGGGAAAACCGGTAGCAAAAAAAAAAAAAAAGCTACCGGTTCATCCAAACCGGTATTTCCGACGATCAGCTGTGCTGCGTGATTTATATTCGCTAGAAAGCAGGATACCAATTTCATTGGTATCATTGTTTCTGAACATACATACACTCTTTCATTTTTCTATGTGGATAATTCCCTATGAAAATTTAAATTTGTTCATGAAAGACATATCCTTACAGATTTCTATAGAATGTTTTCTACTTCAAGGGGATAACTGTGTCACTGCTAAAATTGCAGGCAGGATCTGCTGTATACAACTTGGTATGATTGAAACATTTGTTTTGTCTTGTTATTACACTTCCATTATGAGAGATAAGCCTGTTGGAAATGCTTCAGGGTAGATTGCCAGAGCTGAAATTCTAAACAATTGCAAATAGTGTATAAAGGCTACATTCACCCATGATGAAATCAATTACATTCTCATAGAATTGTTTTAAATCCATTGTACTAAGGCAAACAATAAGATGAATATGAATATTTCCTCTAAGTCTCTTCTGTGATATCAAATTCCCTTTATACCCAAGAACCATTTCAGTTTAAAACACATGTACATGTGGGGAGAGGGAGAGAGAGAGGGAGGGAATGAGGGCGGGAGAGATCTTTTTAAAATCCATAACTCTTTCCCAGAGGAACAAAAACTTGTTGTGGAATTACAGTTCAAAGAAAACATAAAGGAGCTAAACGGATGGAAAATCCTGTAATTTTATCAAGACACAAATGAAAGCACCACTTTTTGTGAATTTAATCACTTTGCAGAATGAAAGTGGAAAACAAGTTCTTTATAGGAAACCTGAAACAATTCAATGCTGGCCATTGTGAGTAGGAATTCCAGTAGTTCAATGCACACAATTGCCTGGACATGCTAGAAGTGCTACGTGACCAAACCTTCTTTTCTCTGGGATGAGAAATACGCCCTCAGCTCACCCGCTCACACACACCTGCATGTTGAGAACACCAAAGTTCAAAAAGAACACCTACTTCAGTTGGAGGCAACTGCTGAGAATCTTTCTTCAGAATAAAGTATTAGTAAACTTGAAATTCTGCATCTAGTTTCGGTCACCATATTATGAAAAAGATGTTGAGACTCTGGAAAGAGTACAGAGAAGAGCAACAAAGGGGGTTGTCCTGATTAGGGGACAGGAGGCTAAAACATATAAAGAACAGTTTCTGTAATTGGGTATGACTAGTTTGATGAAAAGAAAACTAGGGGTGACATGATAGCAGTGTTCCAATATCTCAGGGGTTGCCACAAAGAAGAGGGAGTTAAGCTATTCTCCAAAGCACCTCCAAAGCACCTGAGGGTAGGACAAGAAGCAATGGGTGGAAACTAATTAAGGATAGAAGCAACCTAGAACTAAGGAGACATTTCCTGACAGTTAGAACAATTAATCAGTGGAACAACTTGCCTCCAGAAGTTGTGAATGCTCCAATACTGAAAGTTTTAAAGAAGAGATTGGAGAACCCATTTGTTTGAAATGGTATAGGGTTTCTTGCCTGAGCAGAGGTTTGGCTAGAAGACCTCCAAGGTCCCTTTCAATTCCATTATTCTGTATTCTGTATTCTATTCTAAACAGTTTAGACATCACTTATGGTCAAAGTACCAAAATTTTCATAAACAACCAATGGTCCAGTTATTTTAACATGGTTAAATTTCAATCAGCGAAAACTTGAAGCTCAAATGGAATTAGGATTGATGTTAATTGTCAAAGGGAAAAACTACATCAAAGCCACTCTTCCTTTCTCAATGAATCAGGACAGAACTTTGTTCACTGTTCACAAAATTATTTTCACAAACCATGTTCAAGGCAAAAAAAATGCAATTCTTCTACTAACTAATATTCACTTTTTCCTGCAAAAGTGACATTATGGCTCATAAATTTATATGTGTGAGAGTGTATGGGTTTGAGTGAGTATCGCACAGTCACTCATGCCCTCGTCACCTCTCGTCTGGACTATTGTAATGCTCTCTACATGGGGCTCCCCTTGAGGTGCACCCGGAGGCTCCAACTGGCGCAGAGTGCGGCCGCGCGGGTGGTTATGGGAGCAACATGGAGCTCCCATGTAACACCTCTGCTGCACGAGCTGCACTGGCTCCCAGTGGTCTTCCGGGTGCGCTTCAAGGTTCTGGTTACCACCTTTAAAGCGCTCCATGGCTTAGGACCTGGTTACTTACGGGACCACCTACTACCATCAACAGCCTCCCACCGACCAGTACACTCCCACAGAGAGGGGCTCCTCCAGGTGCCGTCGGCCAAACAATGTCGGCTGTCGGCCCCTAGGGGGAGAGCCTTCTCTGTGGGGGCACCGACGATCTGGAATGAGCTCCTCCCAGAGATACGGAGGATTCCGGATCTGCGCACCTTCCGCCGCGAGTTGAAGACGCTTTTATTTCATCAAGCTGGCCTCGCCTAAATCTTCTCCCTTTTAAGTGTAAATTTTAAATTTTTAATGTATTTTAAAATATGGGTATCTTAAATTATGGGTACTAATTCAGCCAAATTTATTTAATTCATTTTATTCGATTTTAAATTTTGTATATCTATGTGTTTTATTTCATGGCTGTGCACCGCCCTGAGTCCTTCGGGAGTAGGGTGGTATAGAAATTCAATAAAATAAATAAATAAATAAATAAATCTGTGATTTTTTTTTTTAAATTTGATTTATATGCCACCCTTCTCCGAAGACTCAGGGCGGCTTACAATGTGCTCAGCAATAGCCTTCATCCTTTTGTATATTTATACAAAGTCAGCTTATTGCCCCCACAACTGGGTCCTCACGCTGATTGAGCGTGATTGTTGAGAAGAGCAAAGTTAATTTTCATTTATCTATGTTTGCCAAAGTTTCCTTTATTGCACCATATTAGAAGGTCAAAATGTAGTTAATGTTGAATGAATACTTTCTAGGTGACATGGGAACAGGAGTGGCCTGCTGGGGGTTCAGGAGAACCTCTAGGTAACATTCTGGGCAGTTCAGAGAACCCCCAAATCCCACTCCTGGCTGGCCCCGCCCACCTCTCCCCTCCCCTCCCAGGAGTCCCCACGTGGCCCATTTTGGATGCAGGTAAATGCAGGGCACATGCAGAGGCTCGGGGTGGGTGAAAAACAGGCCTACTGGAAGTTCAGGAAGGCCAGAAATTGTCCTGTTTCAAGCTCCAGGGGGCCTCTGGAGCCTGGGGAGGCTGTTTTCGCCCTCCCGGAGGCTCAAGGAAAGTCTCAGGAGCCTGGGGAGGGCAAAAATGCCCCTCCCACTGTGGTGCAGGAGGCCAACTAGCTATGTCCACTATGGCCATGCCCACCCAGCAACTGGGCAGAGAACCCTTTGCTAAAATTTTTGAAGCCCACCCCCGCCTGGGACTACAATTCCTAGAATTCTCAAACCTTTCTAGTATGGACCCATAACATCATTGCCCCAACAGCCCCAATCAGGGAGGCATTAGTTCAGGACTCATTTTCTTTTTGTTGTTGCTGATCATGATGGCTGTGGTGACAAAGACCTTAATCTTAAATTTTATACACTTTGTAGGCAATCCAGCTCACTGCACCTTTTCAGTCTTCTTTACTATTACTAATCGCCATTGAGACATTTCAAAATGTTCCCATCTTAACTTACTTCCTTTTTCAATGGAACTAATCCAGATATCCTGAAATTTCAAGGGCCTTTTCTTTCATTCATTTCCACAATCGACTTTTTGTCTAATAGATCCTTTCTAAAATGCCAGACCTAGAACTGTCCCTAATTGTAAGCATTTCTTAAAAAATAGGTGTTCTGTTTGGCAGTACATTTGAAACAGCCATGCAAGTTTTCTCTATTATTTGTATGACTAATCTGAATCAGTTTTGATTGCAACACCTGAGGAGATCAGCTTAACACTTATTTAGTACTCTGCTGTTCCCACCAGAAAACAAAAGGTAATCTAAACTTCAGAGGCATTTTCTATACAAACGCCTAATCCAGCTGGTTTTAAACCTGCATAGGCAAAATACTGTTTTGGAGGATGAAGCTTACTAAAGGCATGTTTTCCCTTAATTTAGCTTTGCCAACAGCTGCTCCATAATTAAATGAACTTATGGTGTACTTCTGTAACTATGAAGGTAAAGATAAAGTGTCCTCAAATTAAGTTATACTACATGGAAGTAGCCTTGCAGTTTTCTTTCTTTCTTTTTAAAATATTTTTTATTAAACAGTTTGTCTTTAAAAACAACACAAAAAACAATCACACACATATAAAAACAAAACATGTCAAGACATAACGTATTGAACATTACATAACATTAATGGTAATTTTACAGCATTTCGTATCAACTTACGTATTTTGCTTTTGTAGTTCTCTATTCTATCATTTCTATTTGCTACTCAATAGTAGGATAATTGCAGTTTTCTTGGCAACATTACCTCACTGATTTGCCTTTTCTTCTTCCAAGCTGTTTTCTTAGCTTCTCAGTCTTATTATCTACAAGTACTGAATTCCTTGGTGATCTCTCATCCCAGTACTAACCAGCAGCAATCCTGCTTAATGTTTTTGAGGATCACCAATGCTAATGATCATGAACTGTCACCATGATCCTAGGCTCCATGGAACACCAGGTATGTAGACTAGATGGGGTTGTTGAAAAAAAATAATCTGGAAAAATGCAAACTACTTGTGCAACATAGCTAAGAAAACTAAATGGAGGTGACTATAATGTTTCCAAGAATCAAATTTATCCTCAAGAAGAAGCGTAGAGGTTAGGCCACTGGGTTAAAAACCAGGAGACTGGTCGTCTTTAGGTACAAGGTTAGCTGGGCCAGTCACTCTCAGCCCTCAACAATAATTTGAAGGCAGAAAACAAATCAACCAATCACCACCTGTTGAAGAATTGTCTATACCCAGCATTTCTCATAAGAATGTTATAAATCAGTGTTTCTAAAATGTGATTGAAAGGGCACCACAACAGATCCTCAAAATTAAAATTGCTTCTCAGCCTATATTGAAAAATAATAATAAAAATAATTCAATATTAAAATCCCATTGAACAATTGTGAGAAGTGGCAGGAAACAGATCAGTTTAATTTTTAATAAGTAAATGTTAATAAATAGAATCCAAGAAACACTGCTATAAATAATTTCTTTTAATTTTACCTTCCTTTCCATCAACCTTTGAATGTATTTTTAAAATTCATTGTAATTGTATTTTTGTATGTGAATCATTTTTATCTTGTAAATCAATTTGGAGATTATTACATAGAAAACCTAAAAATGCACCAAACATACAAAGAAGCACCTAGACATCATCACATGGAGTATAATTGATTCATTAGAGCAAACTTAATCTTTGTTCTGGCCAAAACCACTTCTTTCTCTCAAATAATCCACTTTTGCATATATAGCTGCCTCAGAGGATTTGTAATCACTATGTTCCCTCAAAAGATGTGTAATTGTGGTCCAAAAGAAATGGAGAAGCTTTGAAGTATGTGTCTGTGTGTGGGTATGGGCAGGAGGAAAATAGGGTGCTTGGTCAAATCTCACTTATATGTATACGCAAATGTGAAGCCAAGCTTTATATATAAATCACTGTGTCAAATAGACGCTATATTTGAACATACTCAGATAAATTCAAATATTTAACACTGAAGTCAAATACAAACTGCCTGGAGTTAGATTTTGAAGGATGTGTGTATACAAGAATAGGATTTATTGGGAACACTAGGACAGGAGCAAACAGCAAGAGATTGGATTTTAAGAGAAGCTGGAATAGGGTACATAAGGCAAATAAAATACAGGGCTTTATACGTTTTTTCAAATAGGGGAAAGTTACTGTGACAAAGAAACTTTGCTATTTAATCTCAAACTGAAATATACTACAATCATAATGTCTTTGAAAGACAAAAAAAAAAAAGGCCCTAAATTTACAGTCTTGCTCAATTAAATTTGCTTTTACCAACTAAAATTGGTATGTAACAACCAGTGAACACTTTAATTAATTTACCGATAAATCTTTTGTGATTAAATCTTGAAATCACTCTTGTATCCCCTAATAAAGGCACGGTACTGGAGGTTGCATCGAATGAGCGTATTGCATTTCTTTTCAATCCTATTTGGCCGGCGGTGTTCTTTTTTAATCATCTTTTCAAAATCGCAAGAGTTCAATGAACAGGCGGCCTTAAGGCTTTCCATTCATACCAACCATTTCCCCATCTTTTTCATGGTAGGTAGAATGTGATCTTATGCTCTGCAAATTCTTTGGGGGCAGGTGTGGGGCTAATGTGTATATCAAGGGAAAGGAAAGTTCAGGGCTGAGAAAGTAGAAAGCCAATAAATAATGCAATTCTTGTAAAATGGTAACAAACACTTCTGCTTTTGATGTAATAATGATCCCTGTTACAGGGGATTTTATATTCGGTAAAAGCATGTTGACACTCTTGGAAGAAAAGGCAGCCGTGTCTCTTTTCCTTTTCCTTTTTCTAGCTGCCCTAAAACTAGCATCCATCCCTGCCTAAAAAGCCCACTCACCTTGAATTCAGACCTGAAAGATTCAATACAGTTCAGCTTTGACCACATATGGGCTTAGTTCTTATCTCAGAATGGGACACAACTAATAACAATTGTCCTAGAGTTTAATCTATAGATGTTAGCTACTAATCACAGTGACATAACACATATTGCAAGCTCCAATCTTTCATCCTTGTGTTCAATATCATGTGCAAGTACAAGGGAGGGGGGGTTGCCTTAGGATGTCACAACAGACATTTTGTCAGTTGTCCCCTACAGCTTGATCCCTTCAAATGGGATAGGATCAGTGGTGGGTTTCTACCGGCTCACCCCAGTTCGGGCGAACTGGTAGTGGTGGTGGAGGGAGGCTCCGCCCACCCACCCATCCGGACATCATCACGGACGCTCTGTGCAGAAGCGCTGTGTGCGAGTTCACAGTCCTGAACCAGTAGCGAAGGTAAGTGGAACCCACTACTGGATGGGATGTGTATGCAAAGTAGCATTTGGCCTAGCTGCTCAGTACTGATTATGGGCCAGAAATTACCATGTAGGTTCAACCCAGGAGCTGCTCTAAAACCCCACCTTTTTTTTGAAAAAACGAAAGGGTTTTGCTTCTGTTTCTCTAAAACGTAAACTTGCATGCTCATGCTATTTATAAGTCTATCAAGAAATTCTCTTAGATCAAATTTTGAGGTGCAAAGATGAACAATAACATTTGGTTTCTCTCAAATAAATTGAAACTAGAAGAATATGCTTGCATTTCTTTTTTTGGGTAGGGGAAGGAGGGTGTTTCCTGTGCTGGTTTCAGACCTTGGTACTTCACAGCTGCATTCATCCTGGCAACATCAACATTTTGGAAGTTGTGGCCAAATCAGATGTTGAAATCTTGGTAGACTTTTAAATAGCATGAGTGTGCAAGTTTCCTTTTTGGAGAAACAAAACCAAAAAAAAAAAAAAGTTCTATCATTTCAGCAATTGATATTTTGGAAATGTCAATATGCTGACAACTTATTCCCATCTACAGTGTCATCTGTTGAAGAACCAGTCAAAGGATTCCCCCTAATAATTTAATGAGGCAAGCCTAGATGCTTTGAGTTTTGCTAGATTTTCAAATCTCTTCCTCCTACTCCTCTCTGGCCCCCCCCATTTATTTAACATTTCCCTATTTAGCAGCAAAAAGTTTCACAACTGAGTAAAAAAAGAGCGAGAAGAGCTGTGGTCATCTAATTTTCTGCAGTAACTGCAGGACAAAAGTTATCACGCAAATAACACATAACAATCTCTCCCCCCCCCCCCCATATTTGTGTGTAATTTGGTTTCAAGGCACACTTGAGGTATTGATGCAGAAGATTAGGAGCTGTGAAGAACAACATCCTTGCAGTTCAAACAAATAAATATACAATAAACCAAACCCTTCATTATTAAATTGGAAAAATGGATCAGAGTCATTTTTAATTTTTTTACCTATTTTCTGATTCTCAGTGAAAAAAATAAATAGGGAACAATTTGAATCAGCATTCCCACCTCCCCCAATTTTTCAGTCTCCTAATGTCCATGGATTCCTGAAGGGCCCTATACTGTGCTTAGTAAACCTGTACAAGCTTCAGAAAACAAATGTAATGGTTTGGGGAGGCCATCTAATATGTTGGAATTCTTATTACAATGTCACAGACAGCTTCTGGAATGGAGGATAGAAAACTGTATCAAGTCTTCCTCCTGCCTTCCCATGGACTTGTTCGAACCTAAGACCCTTCTTACAGCATGCCCCAAATTACTAATAAAAATATTATTAGGTAACTGCATGCAAGTCTAACTTTGTGCCTTCTATATATTCCATCCCACTGCAATAAAAGATAAATAAATAGGAAGTTAACTGCATTTACTCAAACTTACATGTTAGGTTGCCCTCACAGGTTTAGTCAGGGCTTTTTTAACTTCGCAAAAGAACAGTTAGTTACAAATTAAACATTATACAGTTATGGCTAAGAAATGCAGGCTTCATGCAGATGTTTTTAAGTTGTATGACTCTTGCTAATTTTGGCCTTAGAGGTCTTACCCTACAATCCTTATTATTTTGAAATCATAGCCTATTCCTCCAGACCTCATGAAATGAACATTTAGTCTAGTGTGCATATGGTTAGAATTTCTTATACCTGCTGTTATGTCAGTGAAATCATAGGGACTGGTTTTTTTCCATGTTTTAGATTATATTCTTGTACATATTCTTATACATATTGAGGTGAATAGACTTGTAATTTGATGAGAGCTAGCAAAAAGGAAGCCCCAAGCAAAGCCACCATAAAACTGTGAGTTTCATTTGTTTTTAACTCGATCCCAAGATTTTCTAGACGTTGAAGTTGAGACTTCCAAGGAACTGACATTAGCAGCGTCTAGAGATGATGGGAGGAAAGGACACCAGTCAAACAAGATCAGAGTATTTTAGGTGGGTTGGTAAGCATGAAACATGCTTGGAATTTTCTTTTCCAATCACGATGGTCTGCTTTTGCACTTTGGTCACCAGTGTGGTAGAATAATCTCAGGGATAAGCAAAGAATCTGAAACTTCTGGGCAGACTTCCTTTCCAAATATAAACAGAAGATATTAGCCATGGAAGATTTATAGAGTTTATTTGCAGAGTTCTCTTCAATAAATCCCTAAGGGATGGCTACAGGGTGGGACACTCTAATAGTCCTGCTATTTTAGCAAACACTGATATTATCAAGTTTCTTTTTATTCTCCAAAGGTACCAGCAATTTGATACTCTTCTAATCCACTTAAAATGTATCAGGGACAGTTCCTGCCATAACAGATGCAGCAAATCTTGTTACCGGCCTGTCACGATGTTGCATATGAAGAAGGGTTGATCAATAATCTGTCTAGAAAAAAGAAAACCACCAGGCACCACTGGGACACCTGCCTAATGTTTAAATCTTCAGCCTGCTTTGGTTCAGATGCTGGAGAATCCCCCAAGGCAGCTCACTATTGAGAGACTAGTCCTGAAAAACTTGTGATTCTAGCAACAGCATCTACTGAGAGAATCTCATGGAAGATGATTACACAGTTGCAGACTCCATCTTGATTTTTATTTATTTTGTTAATACTTTTTGCCCCAGTCCACTCCCTGCTCCCATGGCCCCATATGCAGCTAGATCATTTTGTCTATAGATCCTGATATCTGTGTACCATGTCAGCCAATATCGTTGCGGAGAAGCCTGCCTGCAGCAGATGCTTGTCCTGTTTTACCAGTTGACAGTTCTAGCTGTAGGAATAGATTTGAAATCTCACAGGGAGTTTGTTTGGCTGGGATCCTGAGATAGAATCACATCAAACATTCCCAAAGATTTTTTTTCCAAAGAAACAAACAAACAAAGAAACAACCTTTCAGTGTGTTTATTCCATGGATATGCTTTTTATATAACAAGACTATAATAACTGAGATACTTTAAGCAGCAGCCAGTTCAGAGTTAGTCATCTTGTAAGGCATTCTGACATGTGTTTGAGAAGGACCAGCATTGTGGTTCTAAGTTTCCTCTCTTTCCTCTTCCTATGCTGTTATTAAGCCATTGGTTTCGCTTTTAGTCTAAATCCATATCTGTTAAAAACAAATCATAGCGGCCTGTTTGTGTGCCATGAATACGTTCCTAGTATATCCCAGAAACTATGGACTTGAGTTTAGATGTCACAAATGGATTTGCAATCCTATGTTGCAGTGAAAGTTGTTCATATTCTGATTTCCTCAGCCAGTCAGCCTTCTATCAGTGTATTTTGTTTTATCCCTTTTTCACTTAGCATTCTCTTCTCACTGCACATGCTTCAATGCCTGAGGAGCCTGAGTGGCATAGGAGGCCAATGCCTCCTAAGGCAGCATTTAGCATCCAGCTGCCTGCAATTACTGCAAGTTCAATTCTCACCAAGCTCAAGGTTGACTCAGCCTTCCATCCTTTCTAAGGTGGGTAAATTGAGTTTGTGGGGCAATAAGCTGACTTTGTATAAATATACAAAAGTATGAAGGCTATTGCTTAAAGCATTGTAAACTGCCCTGAGTCTCCGGAGAAGGGCGGCATATAAATCAATTTTTTTAAAAAATGCATTGAACAGTTCTTGAGGGTTCTTCCATTCTTATGTGTCATTCCTAGAAAAGTTTTATATTCTTTCAAAGCGTGGGTTATGCCTGGTGCATAGATATTGCTGCTTGGGCTTCATCATGCATTGATCTATAATGGGGGAAAGCAGCAATACAGTACTTGTTTTAAGGACAAGAAGTCCCAGTTCCCTCATAATTATGTAATGTTCCTGCAAATTTCATTGTTTCATTGGAAAATTACTCTTTAGCAGGCATTTTATCATGCTAGTCAATGGGCAATACAAATTTCAGGCAGCTTCTGAAATGGTCCCAGTCAATAATTATTTTTCAACTCTAACTTGAGTTCAAGCTCAAGTCTCGGGGTTAGTATTTGCCTAACCTTAATAACAAACCATTCAGGAAACTCTAATTCAGCATTCTGCCTGTGTATGGCTGTGACGGAAAACACATGATTTGCAACTTCTTCCCCATCAGCAACATCTGGGGCAGCTTACTAATCAGGGGGTGTAATGATGTGTACTTCCCCATCTTCCCCAGATACTACTGATGGGAGGCAGGGAGGGAAATGTGTATCAAAGGCTTCTCTTAAAAAGGGGGAGAAATTTAATGGATCTGAAATTTAATTACCATTTGCCATCTTTGTCATTTCTTAATAATCTCTTGATAGTCAACTCTCTAAATATTGTGATTCAATTTTCCGATCAAAAATAACTCATTGAAGAAAAATTTCATAAAGAAGACATATATTTGAGGGAAAATATTGTGTGAACTTTACCTGCAAGCAGGATAGAATGAACGTGTTTAATAAAATGCAAAACAGATAGATAAGTCCATCTCTAGTTCAGACACTCCAGAAAGTAAATATTCTACACAAATGATACAGAGATATGATGATACTTTGGCTGAACTTTCAGGTAGCTCATGTTGTCCCAAAAATCTGCCAGGAAATGAATCAAAGGCAGGCTTTTCAGAAAGGTCAAATTAAACGTAGGATCTCGAATGGTCAGAGATTCAAATTGAAACAACTCTCATGTTCCCATCTTTACAATATCTAATAGTCAATCTGATATCTACATCTTTATTTCATTCCAGAACCCTGAAGGCTATTTACAAACAAAAGAATCCTTAGCGATTCTTTGTCTGCATTTCTGAAGACTTCCTGCAGTTAAACCTCAAAACTTGGCTTTCACTTCATCATGTCCTCCCTTCTACACTTGCCAGAAAACTTACATATTTTGATACACAGCCCTTCGGAACTGCCAAGTTCAAGTTTGCAAGGGCTTAGAGACAAAAGCCGGAGTCTTTGCCAAAATTTAGGCTCTGACTCTAGAGGGAAATATCAGTATTTCCATCAACAAATGTAGATATTGACAATAAAAGAAATGATGGGGCTCAAAAAAAAGAAAAAACACCATGTGGCTTTCAAATGAATCAATCCCAGATTTGGTATTTCTGAGGAAGTGAATGGGTTTACACAGAAGGTGGGATTTAATAGATCATAGGCAGAAATAGGGAAAAAAATGTTTCTGCAAAACAGATGTGCCCTCTTTTCCCATGTGTGGATAGAAGTGAAAATTTTATGATGCAGCTTTACAACTGATTCACTGCCACGTAGTCCTCAGGGAGGGAGGGGAGGGGGAGAATGGAGGGCATAATTCAATAAAAAATATAAGCATAGCAATGTTCCTGTGGCTGAAATAGGAGAGTTAACTGTAGGCTTCAACATCACCCTTTGAATTCAGTGTGATTTCAGTTCATTTGGTTGGGTATATGCTATCTTTCATAGATGTTCCTAAAAGAAGGAAGGTACCTTAATGGAGAGGGAAAGGTGGTGAGTGATCTATTGTTTTTCCCTAGTCAGATGGAAAGTAGGAGCACATTTTCACTGCTGATTTCATAGAGTTTTAATAAAAGGGGGGGATCTAACTGATTTCATTGATGTACAGTTTAGTTAGAATAAGTCTTGTTTCTTTCTGAGTAATAAAGCAGCTTTGGATCTGAGTAATGACAGACCATGGGTGGAACATACCTGCAAATATATTACCAATATTGAATGTGTTCCTTGAGAGTGGGCTTCAGTCAGGGGGGAAATCCCGCAGGTTCTGACAGGTTCTGGAGAACCAGTAGCGGAAATTTTGTGTAGTTCGGAGAACTGGCAAATATTACCTCTGGCTGGCCCCAGAGTGGGGTGGGAATGGAGATTTTGCAATATCCTTCCCCCAGGAGTGGGGAGGGAATGGGGATTTTGCAGTATCCTTCCCCTGCCACTCCCACCAAGATAAGCCCACCAAGCCACCTCACGCCCATCAAGCCATGCCCAGAGAACCGGTAGTAAAAAAAAAATGGATTTCACCACTGGCTTCAGCACGAGTCCAAAAGTTCAGAAGATTAAATCTCTGATCCCGGTGACTGACTCAAATTGGATCCTACAAAATTATTCTGGGACATGTATATTCACCTTCAGTTGTTATATCTGAGTTTGCTAAACATTTTGCAGTGATATGATGTGATGGATGGTGTAATTTATCCACACTGGCCTAGTTCTTCAAGGAATATTTAAATATTAACCCACACTACTTTTCTCAAATCACTTGAAATAGGATCTCTTTATAAACTTACCTGTTCAAAGGCTTTTGAAGCCATATTCATGACATTTTTGTATTTGTTCATGTTTTGTACTTGACAGTTTCATTATTTATTGTTTTCAACTGCATTTTTAGTACATCAGTTTGGGTTCCTCTTAGAAAAAAATGTAGTATATAAATAAAACCAACAACATCCCACATTTTTGTTCACAAAGGATGTTAAAGGTCGCAATAACATAACTTATGCAATAAAAACAATCTAATTAAAATATAGAGATAAAATTAAAATAACACAATCTAAAGGAGAACAGGGAGGCAGTGACTCAGTGGCTAAGACACTGAGCTTGTTGACAGAAAGATCGGCAGTTCAGTGGTTCGAATCCCTAGTGCCGCGTAACAGGGTGAGTTCCCGTTACTTGTCCCAGCTTCTGCCAACCTAGCAGTTCAAAAGCACGTAAAAAATGCAAGTAGAAAAATAGGGACTACCTTTGGTGGGAAGGTAACAGTGTTCCGTGCATCTTTGGTGCTTAGTCATGCTGGCCACATGACCACGGAGACGTCTTCAGACAGCACTGGCTCTTCGGCTTTGAAATGGAGATGAGCACTGCCTCCTAGAGTCAGGAACAACTAGCACATATGTGTGAGGGGAACCTTTACCTTTACCTTAAAGGAGAAAAAAAGTGCATACGGAGATATTAGCACCCTATATGCATGGTTAAAAGGGCAGATTGAAAAAAGACATTTGAATACTTCACCAAAATTATAATGGATATGGTCAAGTGCAACTCCTAATGCTATATTACTATATTATATTAAATTGTTTAGAAGCAAAACTGAACAAAGGTTTCTCCTGTCTGTCTGATGGATATGTATTTAAAAAGAGGGCATCTTATAAAGAACCTTCCTTCCAGAATGTAGTATTTTACAGGACACTGACCTCTCTAGGTTATTTACAAGTTAATAATAGTTCCAGTAATGTGTTATAAAATATAAACTGCAAAAGAAGGCAAGGTCCCAACAAGCCAACAACGGAAATACAAATTTTGGCCTTTGTTTTGAGTGTGATGAAAATTTTGAAGTTTGGAAAAGGAGCTGTGAATAAGTCTTGATAGAAGTTGGATTCTATTCTAGAAGTTAAGGCACCAGGCTAGAATCTGGAAAACTATGGGTTCTAGTCCTACCTTAGACACGAAAGCTCACTGAGTGAATTTGAACCAGTCACTTTCATTCAACTCGCTTTACCTCAAAGGATGGTTGTTTTGGGGAACACAGGAAGAGGAAGGAGTATTAGACATGTTCATGATCTTTTGTTATTTATAAAAAAATGATAAAGGCAGAATTAAATAAACAAACACATAAATATTCAACAGAAATCTGAATACTCTACAATGAGATGTTAAATTGATAATTAGCAGAATAAATGCATAATAGAAGTACAGCCTGATATTTATTTATTCAGAAACAATGTCTTCCTGAATTCAAGACAACTTATACTCTTGTAAATTTAAATTTAGTTGCATCATAAACATATGTATAAATAGATAAAAGGGCATCAACTGCCATATTATTTCATTTTCACATAGGTAGCATTTTGGTGCAAAGGACATAGTCCAATCATATGCTTGACATAGCAATTGAATTTATTTTGTTATCATTGCCATATTTTTGCAAACAACACTTTGCAAAGAGTCAAGATGCCTTTTGGGACACCTCCCTCCCTCCCTCCCTCCCTCCCTTCCCAAACAACATATACAAGCTATTTGAAATCATGCCAGCTCTGCCTTAAAGAGTTTTCTCTTTCATAAGGATTCTGCTAAAGCTTTAGCAGATATCTTGCTTTTGTGTAGAAATGCTAACAACATTTTCAGGTACTTCAGTCGATCACAAGAAATGGGGGAACACCAAAAGTTTTTAAAGTGTGATAGTAAAGAATGAGATATTGATTTCTTTCTGCCAGCAGTTTTACTCTTTAAATATATGGAAGAATATTACCCCAGCAATTTGAGAGGTGTTTTACCTTTAGTAAAGAGAAATCCTAAAATAAGAAAATGCTTTCTTTGTGAGGTTTGCTTAGAAGCTTCCTGGAGAGATGAAAGAATTTGGCACTAGATGAAGTCTTAACAGATAGTGCTTATTCTCTGTTCTGGCCCTTTTCTGACTCCTGTCTGTGGACTTCATTGCAATAAAAAAGCTACATGGAGAGCAGTGTACTAGTTCAATGTATCAGCAGATTATTACCATCCTAATCACAGCTTTAATTTCACATTTTACTTACTAGATTTTATGTTATAATTGCATGGGGATTTATTGCTCTTTCTGCAATTAAAAAGTATGGCCAAGAAAGTATACATACTCTTAAAGGTTAAGTAACCAAGAAATTCACTTTCACTTCTTATAGCTATGAGGATTCTGACTGATTCTTGTATAGCAGATGTTTAGTGTAGAACATACGAGAGAATATAGCACAAGCCACATATCAGAGATGTCACTGTGCAAGATTACTGTGTTGGGATGATACTGTATTCTACAGTACATGTCAAGGAGGCATCTGTCCTCAGTTAAAATACATCCCTGAAGCCCCTGGCATTTACAGAGAAAAGCTTATGAAGATGAAAGGCAGTACTATCAAGAAATAGAGTGTCATCCTTTGTGATCACGTAAACAACTTTGATAAATATGACATTATATAACCTCTATAACCAAGAGGCCTCTTCTCTGAGAGAAAGCACAAAATAGCTAGATAAATACATTCTCAATTGTAAGCATAATGCTCTTTTCTTTTAAAAAAAGAAAAACTCCTAACCCCTCAACTTTTTCTGAATGCCTCATTCTGTAAGACAACCAACAGCATGGCAATTATTTAGAGTACATAGATAACTTATGCACAACTCACTGGGTGGTATTACACAAGGTATCCATTCTGATTAACTTGTGTCTTTAGTTTTTAGGGGTTAATGCCATTCCATTCAATATAAGCCCTGAATGAGTTACATGACTCATTGAGCCGTAGTGACACAATGGTTAGAATGCAGTACTGCAGGCTACTTCTGCTGACTGCCAGCTGACTGCAATTCAGCAGTTCAAATCTCACCAGGCTCAAGGTTGACTCAGCCTTCCATCCTTCTGAGGTGGGTAAAATGAGGACCCAGATTATTGGGAGCAATATGCTGACTCTTAGAGAGGGCTGTAAAAAGCACTGTGAAATTATATATTATTGCTATTGCTACATATAAATAAAGTTAAAAATATTCAATATCAACAATGAGCATAATGAAAACACATTTGTTGTGCCAGAAATAGATAAAATTATTACAATTACCACCCCAAATTCTAAAAGGAAACCATTCACAACTATTTGCTCCTAAGGGAGCTGGGAATGAAAATTCTTCCCTGTAGGTGACTGGAAAAATGCTAAAATAGGGCACCTCTGGATATGCGCAGAAACAGCTAGCTAGCTTAGAAAAAGAAAAACAGTAAAAACAATTATTATTTTTTAAAAAACTATATTAAGTTTTGAACTAGCAACTTCTACATGTTGGCAAATATGGTAACTAGTTTAGCATTGTTGGTAAAGTGGATATAGAAATTAGTCGTGTGCATGGTAAATACTGATTTGATTAGAAAGATGCTACAACCTCTGCAAAATATGCAGTGGTCATGTTTATGAAAGCCCTGTGAATCCTATATTGATAAGAGAATCTGGGGCAAGATAACATGGAAAATATAGTTCAAAAATAGAGCAGATATATGTGATGCAAAAGGAATAAAATGGTAAAAGCATACAAAAAGATGCTGTTTTCCTAAAGGCAATAACCTTACCATAGGTTCCCACAAAAATATAGATATATTTATGTTAGACCAAAGAGGATGTGGTGGCTCAGTGGCTAAGATGCTGAGCTTGTCGATTGAAAGGTCGGCAGTTCAGCGGTTCAAATCCCTAGTGCCGCATAATGGGGTGAGCTCCCGTTACTTGTCCCAGCTTCTGCCAACCTAGCAGTTCAAAACCACATAAAAAATGCAAGTAGAAAAATAGGGACCACCTTTGGTGGGAAGGTAATAGCGTTTCATGCACCTTTGGCATTTAGTCATGCCAGCCACATGACCATGGAGACGTCTTTGGACAGCGCTGGCTCTTCGACTTTGAAATGGAGATGAGCACCGCCCCCTAGAGTCAGGAACGACTAGCACATATGTGCGAGGGAAACCTATCTTTATGTTAGACCAGGGGCTCAAAAATGCACTCTGTGACTTTCCAGCATCCATTCTATAGCATTTCTAATAGGGGCCTCCAACATTTTAGCTAGAATTCTTATGTTTCAAATTTTGGACAACCAAAGTGACAAATTAGCTGCGTTAAGACTTGCAGAGGTTTCACAACTTAACCCTTCTCCAAAAAATAGATTGTATGCAGGAGAGTGGCTCTTGACATGCTATGAAGACCATCCGACCAAGAGAAATATGTTTGTTTCAGATTTATATGCATTCTACATTTAATCAATACATATTTCCTTTTTATCTTTATAGGACTGTTTTGCAATATCCCTCCATTTTCACAGTTCCTCGTTTAATTTGCTCCGGTTTATCAATGTCTGTTTTGGATTGCAATGCCCAAAACCAAGGCAAACTGGATAATTACTTTCTGGGATTTGGATCCTATGGATTGGTTAATACATCACAAAACAGCATTGGCCTTTTTAGCAGCTGCATCATATTGATTCGTATTCAAGCTGTGATCTACTACAACACACAGCATTTTTTCCACATATACTACTGGAAACCAAATTTCCCCTATCCAATACTTGTGATTTTTTTCCCCCCCTGCAGCTGCAGTATTTTATATTTTTCCCTATTGAATTTCATTCTGAATGTTTAGGTACAGTGTTCAAACCTATTTACTATAGATATTTTTGAAACTTCGCTTTTTCTTCTAAAGTGTTAGCCACACCTCATCCTTTTGTGTCATCTGCAGATTTGATAAACATCCTCTTAATTCTTCACTCAGGACATTAATAACAACTTTGAAAGGACAGAGCCAAGGACAGAGGCCCGTCACATTCCAGTGAAGGTTATGTGGAAACATTTATGAGTACTCTCTAGGTATTATGAATTTATCTAACATTTATATCATCCAGCTCATATTTTACCATTTTCTGAATGAATATGTCATGGGAGTCTTTGCAAAATGTTTTGCAGAGGTCAAAGGTACATTATGTCCATAGCATTCCCTCAATCTATTATGCTAATAACTTTGTCAAAAAAGGAGATAAGATTAGTCTGGCATGTCTTGTTCATGATAGATCCATCCTGGCTCTTGATAACTCTTAAATTCCTATCCAGGCATTCAAACACATGTCATTTATTCTGGCATGCTGTTCTCCCAGGATACTGCATGAAGCAGTGAGGATACTGCTATTTTATTATATCACCTCTCTTTCAGGGCCCCAGTGGCCTTGTTGTAAATGCGAATCTGCAGGATACATACGTTTTAATCTGCATACTTCTTCAGGAGATATAGATCTAAATAATTTATAACTGATTATGAGCTGAATGAATTCCTCAAGTTCCCCTGAACTGTGCCAGGTTAGATATAAGCTAATAAATAAGAGGCAGCATAGATTCAGACATCATAAAGAAAAAGATAATCTGGAAAGACCAGTTTCCCAATTGCACAGAACTTCTCAACCTATGCAGCCCTGCTTTCGGGGTAAGAAGTTGATTGATTGGAATTGTAGGCACAACAGTTCAACCACTGTATCATATAGTTTGACTTTAGGAATTCCTAGAAGAGTTTTGGTGGGTGGCTTTGCTAGACAGCCTAACATTGTCTGTGGTGTCTTGGTAAATGTACTAGTTACTTTATTGTTGGTTAGTCAATAGACCATATCAAAATACAGAATATAAAACACAGAATGTTAATAGTAAATATACAAAAGAAGACCTCTTTATAGTGGCATCTATGGCCTTTGTTCCACTGAAGCTCCTTTAGTCTCTTCCTTCCTGACTTTTAGAAATACAATTACAATAGATCTGTTACTGTGTCTGATCCAGGGGTGAAATCCAGCAGGTTCTGACAGGACAGGAGAACGAGTAGCAGAAATTTTGAGTAGTTCGGAGAACTGGCAAATACCACCTCTGGCTGACCCCAGAGTGGGATCGGAATGGAGATTTTGCAGTATCCTTCCCTTGCCACGCCCACCAAGCCACGCCCACCAAGCCACACCACACCCACCAAGCCTGGCCACAGAACCGGTAGTAAAAAAAATTGGATTTCACCACTGGTCTGATCCCTATTATTTAGTTCATTGCTAAAAATCAAGACTTCTTTGCTGACATCTAGCGGGTCAGCATATCTAACCACAACAGGATTGTTAGTGAGGATCCTGAAGTTCCATTTTTTGGGGGACTTTTGTACCTGGGAAGCAGATAGGCCTGCCCCCTATCCAGAGACTGAATAATGGCCATCTAGTAGATATCGCTATACCACCAATGTCTTGTTGCCTTAAGCAGGAATGGCTGAACCTAACTGATCTCAGATTCTGATCTGAGATTCAACTGGTCTCATGTGATTTCAACGGAATTGCTGTCTCAGCTTAGATGTTTCAGAGCTAAAGTTCAGAAGCAGCTTATTGCAGGTCTCCCTTTGAATAGTTTATACAGTAATTCCCTGATTTTAATATAGTGGATATATCTTGCCTCATTCCTGGTTGTGAGTAAGACTCATGCCTACTTGTCACTGCTGGACTTAATTATATGGTAAAGTTCTGAGCAAGCTGTTAAAATAAGCAGTGTGGCATTCCTAATAATATGTATGATTCAATAGCTAGCCAAGAAATTTCAGTCTAAAGCATCAGGTATTCTAGAGGCCTCCTGTTTGAGCTCTTAAATAGAACTTCAGGAAAATGTTAGTAATTTAAGAAAACTAAGAGTGCCTAATTATTATAATGGTCTTACAGTACAACTCTATGGATATCTATTCAGATGAAATTCAGAAGGAATTCAGATTAATTCAGCTGAATACAGGACTGAAAGCACATTTAAGGCACATTGTTTTGGTACTTATAGTAACTATAAGTTAGAACCGCTGAGCATGTATAGCCAATCAAATCGAAACTTGAAACCTGGGTGTATATCCAGAATGTACCGTTATAAAATGCCCCAAAACTCTGAGTGAAATATTTAGGAGAGGGAAAAAGATGCCTAGCTAAGCTTACTGTATGCTTAGAAAATCAAAGCATAACCATAAATTAAAGAGATGTGTTGACATAACCAGCAGTGACTCAACAATCCTGGACTTGTTTACCATAATTTTGGCATTCTGAAAAACCACCCTGATCTATCTTTCAAAGCAAGAATCTTTAAATCATTTCAACCTTGGATATGATTAGATGAAAAAGGGTTCGAAGTATTGAACCTGAAGGAGTATTTCCTCCAGTTCACTGAGTTTATGTTTACACAGCCAACTCAAATTTCTTTCTGATATCCATGTCAGATGGCCTGTGCAGGCAGTTCTGCAACGAGGGGCCAAGCATCAGGTACTAATACAGAGACCACTGTATCTACAAGGGGGCTGGCAGGAGGTGAATGATGAAAACAGTCTTGTGCCGATGTGATGCAAAGTCTTCCCCTTTTGAACCATGTTGTGACAGGGCATGCATGTATGAAAGTTGCAATATTTGCATTGCAATCTTAGGACACTTATTGTTTTGATTAAAAAGGAAATGCTATGGATGTTATCACTTTGGATGGCACCCAGTTTTAATAGGTAGCCTGTCCCCCAGGCATCTCCTCTTTTTCTCCCTACTGAGAAAAGGAAGATTGTGGATGCATACACTGCTTTCCTCTGAATTTACCTAAGTTTTCCAAAAGTGCAAGGAAAGGAAGAAAACTTCACTACGTGGTTAAAAAAAAATAGGAGAGAGAAGAAATGGACAGAGAAAGTGGGAAGGGAAGCGGAATCAAAAAGGAAAAAAAAATATCAAGAAGGGAATAAACTGGGAAGTGGCTTCCTGAGAATGTCCCTGCTCTTCTTACCCTGAGGGCATTTTGCCCAGGCTCCTTCAACCCTCATCATAATGGGTTAGATTAGGGCCAAAAATGAAATCTGAGACTCTGTGAGTAGGGATGTTTGGTCTAGGAAATGATTGATCAGCCTGTTCTTGACAGATGAGCACTCAGCCTCCAAGACTTAGTCTCTCAGTTTGCAGGATAATCTTTAATCCACTGTTGTCACTTGAAATCTAGATCACTTCAGCAGATTTATCAAGTTCATTCATTTCACCAATTGAAGTCATTCCTA
The DNA here is from genome assembly GCF_059756535.1 of Pantherophis guttatus. NCBI lineage: Eukaryota > Metazoa > Chordata > Lepidosauria > Squamata > Colubridae > Pantherophis > Pantherophis guttatus. Next base: position 248,180,913 of record NC_142063.1, read on the forward strand.
GACTAGGATAGACTAGCCAGAGAGACTGACAATCTACTATGTTTCAAGTTGGATTACTGCAACCTTTTATATATTATGGAAGACTCAGATTGGTTGCCTTTTTGCTTTCTTCTTCTTAAATGCAAGATGTATGGTGTACCATTAAAGCTCTAAATAGTTTGGGACCCAAATACCCAAGGCACATATCTTCCCATATGGCCTTGTAAGGATCCTAAGATCTTCTGTAGAGAGCCCGTTTCTCAGAAGTTTTGTTAGCAAAAGCATATTTGTAAAATTTACAAATAACTAGGCTTTTACAGCAGTAACCCCCCACCTCTGAAATTAACAAAGACTTTCTTTGTTCATATCAAATATAAATATATATCTCCCAAACATCCACTCAACCTGGTACAAATGTGTAAATCTACATATGTGCATTGAGTTGAGCCCATACATCCTTTTTCTATCCTGGCTTGCCCAACTATGAGGAAAAGAAAGTGATGATCTCATAATTGGCATCACTTAATGGAGAAATAGACTGACTGGAAGAGGGATGGAATAACTTTTTAACCAGGTCCCATCTGTGTTGTAGTGGCTATGTATGTGCCTTTAACTAACATGGGACTAGCAGGGTTGGGGCTCTGTAACAGCATATCATCTAATCCTTAATATAAATGATTGGTTAAAATTTAGTTTTCTTTTTTTCTCATTCCATCAATGTTATTTTGTTGTGTACTCTGAAAGATTTCATTGTTGCAAGTCATTTTGAGAACTGGAATAAATAAGAGAGAAAACGCATTCAATAATAATTGAATGAATAACCATAATCCTAATCATAAAGGCCTTCTTCCCTTGTGAGCCATTCAGAAATCCGACAAGCACTTTCAGAACCAAAAGGACCAAGTAGCTCATTGAACCCCAAAGAGTTTCACCGAACTTCAATCTTTAATGAACAAGGTTCTTCACCGGCCCATTTCTTTTCAAGAGAAAAGCAGCCAAAGAATTAGAAAGCACAAATTTGCAGCGAAAGGCAAAGTTCTAAAAGTAAATCTCAGAATTAATTACATACACCTAGTGTAACGTGAAGGAAATGTAGTGGGAGGGAGGTTGATTACCATTTCCTTACAGCTACAAGTAACATATAGCTGGGGTTGGAGTGAGATTTCTTTCACTGGCCAATAGGTCCTCTCAGCAGAGGAACACATCATCAGTATACACTGCTATTGTCACACATGGTGAACCTGGACTTCTTGAAATCTAATTACTCTTGACACAGGCTGTACTATCACTAACCCGTGCCAGTAAATGAGAACACTTATTCCTCTTGGAAATTTATGTCTCTCCTCGGCAGTGGAGAAGCGAGGGAAGGCAGAGGTTTGGCGAAATTAACTGAAAACAGAACCAGAACTAATCTGTTTATCTAATTTTTACCAGATGTGCTAAGGTAAAAGTTGCAGAAGGCAGAAAATTAGAGCCCTGAGGCAAGTATCATTAGGGTATGTGAAACTTTTTGAGGGCCGATGGGCAGGGTTTCTCGCACTAGGACTGTGAAGTATCTCATGCAGACCAATCATTAAAATACTGCTATTACTATTATTGCTAGTGACTATTAGTATTGCCTGATTTTCGTTGTTGTGGCCTTGAGTGAATGTTAATTTTTGGGGACTACCTGGAGAAGTCCCTGCAGTTTTCTTGGCAAGATCTCAGAAATGGTTTGTCATTGTCTCTTTCTCAGGGCTGAAAGAGAATAACTGAACCAAGTTCACCCAGCTAGCTTTGTGCCTAAGGCAAGATGTGAATCATGGTTTTCCAGTTTCTAGCCTAGTGCCTTAGTCACTACACCAAGTTCGTGCACATGTGCATGTGCGCGCGCGCACACACACACAAACACACATACCATTGTTTAAGAAAAATTCCTTGAATTATTCTCCATAATCCTTGTAGCTGATTTTTAATGGGGTTGGGAGAGTGAATCTCAAAACCACACATTTCTATGTTTTGATTTCCTGAGCTGGTAGCCTGAAGGGTAAGAATTATTTTCACAGATACTATCTGAAGATATTTTGAAAAATGTAGTAATTTTGGCACTTCTATATTACCACTACTCCAATACCCCAAATACACATAAAAGCAACAAAATCTGAGCTGTTCCTATGAGGAAGAGGGAAAAAACCTCAAGCTACTTTTCTTCTCAAAAGATCCAGAATGGAGGTGTAACAAGAGCTCTTCTAAATAGAGAAAGAGGCCACACGCACACATATTAAGGAAAAAGAAAAAAGAAAAAAAACACACACACACACACACCAGAGCTGAGCCAGAAAATAAATCATTTTGCTTTTTGGCCATAGCGAATGTCATGGAATCACAGAGGATTAGAATTGTTTCATACTGTCATGGTGTCTTTGTGTAGATGGATGTACAGTTAGAGAGACAGAGAGTCCTTTCTTGGCCATGACAAGGTAAAGAATGTTCTAATATACAGTGTTAGCAGCCATTCCAGCTTTTATACACAACATGTCATTGAAAAGAACAATAAAATTCAGATGCAAAATAAGGGCAAAGAAGCTCTGGCAGTTACAGTTGGAGTATCACTAGCTCAGTAAAAAAGAGCCAGTGTTGATTCATAAGGAATGTTGAATTTCAAGTAGAAATTAGTTGCCTGAGGTTCTTCAAACTCCAGTAGAATATAGGTTAGTTTCTAGCATGTATATGGCATACTATAATCTTCATAGCTGTAGATGGAGACTAAGGTTCTGCATCATTCATCTCTTCCTCCCGTGACTTAATTTTGCAAGCCTGTAAAATGCAGTATAAGTTTTGTAAAATAATATGTAAATATGTGCTAGGGACGTTTACTTTTTTTGGTTCATAGCATGAATTATACTGGCAGGATTTTTAATATGTATCTGGAATATGCAGATCTTTGGCCATGGTTTGACACAGACAAATGCTTTCTAGTCATAGGCATATTTAAACATAACAGGACATTTTGAACCTATTGTGATACCGTATATATATTTAAAGATCTGGAAATTAGAACTTTAAAAATGAGACTCTGTTTCTTTCATTACAATGTCTAAAAACTATTAACATTTAAACCTAACAATTTCAATATGTTAAGTCCTGAATTCAATTATATATCTGAAAACATATAAAGTGGTAGCTTCTCACTGACATATTTAATAACTTGGTTCTTGTTCCTCTTTTTTTTTTTTGCCCACCCATTCTTTTTGTTCACAAGTGAATTTTAGGCAGCAATTAATTAAACCCATTTATTTTGGCCGTCTCACCCTTTTTTTCTTCACCAAATGGGTGAGGGTTAATGTTATTGATCAATAGTTGGCAGTTACCTCTGTAATGTATGTATCTACATCACAAGGATAATACACCAATCATTTATAGGTAGTCATTAACTTACAGAAACCAGAAGTAAATACTGGAAACAGGCAAAAAAAAATAAAAAAATTGAACATGAGATGCTGCAAATGATGATATAGACGCCAGGTGCCCAAAATGTGATCATGTTACCACATGGAGAAGGTGGAGATGTGCATGGCCCTTGTAACTTCAAAATCACATCATAAGTAGCTTTTTGGTGGGAGTACATCTTAATTTTGAAAGGTCACTAAATAATAGGTAATAAGTTGTGGAACTTATTGCTACATCAGGCAAAAACTTTTCAGACACCAGTGGTGAACAAAAGAGAAACAAGAACCACTTACCAAGGTTACAATTGGGATGTTCAAATATGGGGAGACTGGCATAAAATATTGCATATTGTAGTTAACAATAATTCATCTAAAGGTTACAGAAAAAAAACACAGCATATGTACTTCAGTCAGAGTTTTTTGATAAAACTGATTATTTAGATCTATTTTATCTTAGCATAGGTTAGCTATGAGATGGAAATAATGTTGCTCACAAACATGGAGCCCAAACACATTACAGTAGTTGTTTTATTTTTTTTTCCAGCAGTTTTCAATCAATTGTGATCTCTTTTTGAAAGATTTCCTTGAGTTGAGTCTATCCTTCTGGTGGCTTCAGAAGGATAGTCTCAGAAGATAGGAGTCCTCAGTTGCACTCCAGGAATGATGGTTTGTGTTGTACTGCAAAATTTCTTATTGTTTCTATAGTTCTAACACATTTAACAAACCATCTGGAATTTTGATTCATCACTGTATGAATGAGAAATTTCCAGCTGTTTAATCTCAATAAAGAACTGTTGACTATGTATATATGTAAGGTATTGTATTTTAAAAAATGAAAATAAACTTTGTTAAAAAAAAAAAAGAACTGTTGACTATGTTATTTGATGGGAGCTTAGGGGTTGGAAGAGGGACAACAGACCAAAATTTAATCCAGGTAAGATAGTGATATTAATGTGAGGAAAATGGATGATTCCAGATGTAGTTTTATGTCAGAACTTGGATATTTTTTTGTCTACAGGGTAGAAATTCTTTCTGCATTAGTTTGCTCAGATTGTGGCAATGGCCAGGAGTTATTTTAACCAATTAAATCTGCAGTCATTCAAAATTCAGTGATGATTCATGGACTATTTTGTTAAATCTGGATTACTATATTGTCTGTAATATGGACTCTCTTGGAATGTGGGGGGAAAAAAAGCCCTGCTACTTTAGCTGATATTGAATTTCCAAGCACAAATTTAAATATTGAAGTTCATCCGGAAAGATATAGATGGTTTGGAGCCATGTTCATCCACACCAATTTTCCTGCACTGTGTGATCCTTGAGCTTTTCTTGTCTGACCACCATTAAGAGCAATCAGAATAATGGCTAAAAGGGACAGGCAGGGTCATCTGCAGCAAGCTAGCATTTTGTCAAAAGGACAAAAGTGTGGGTTGTGACCTTTCAAACTTTGACCTTTATGTATGTATGTGTGACACGGCAATGCAAGAATGAAAGTGCCTGAGTTGGTATCACAGTTTTGTGATGCACATCTTATAATTTCCCCATCCTCCACAGATGTTCCCAGAGAAAAAAACTGTTTAATCATTAACACCACACTTATAAAATTCATTATCAGATGGAATACATTGGTCCCACCTGAGCTTTAAACATGCATGCATTCATTCCTTATTTGGTGCTTTACTTGTTATTCTGTGATATTGAGTTTAACTTTTGCTTTTTTATCTGTTAATTCATATTATGTCATGTTCTATGACTCTACAGGATCCTGCTTTATTATCCCTAAATTACCTAACATCTATAGGGAATCATCTTGAACAGAGATAGCTTCACCAGAATAGTCTTAGTAATGTCTTGTTTAGACTACCGCAAGGTTTTGCATGTGGGATTGCCCTTGAAGATGGCCTGAAAACTGCAATCATCACAGAATGTTTCAGCAAGAATAATGATAGAAATTGAGTATTGTAAATGTATTGTGCCAGGATTATATGATCTTCACTAGCTCCTAGTTTGTTTTTCATCCCATTTCAAGGTGCTGATATAAAACCTATAAAGCTCTTTTTAGCTTGGGACCACAAGACTGCCTATTGTCTGATCAATGCCTTAAGAGTGTGCCTTGGGTCTCTGTTTCAAATAGTTTAATCAAAATGCAATTAAAACGCTATACAAGCCATCGAGAATATAAATATATACATATGACAGGAAGTGCCTAACAGGAACAGATAGAGGTAAATCCTAGAGAGGCAGGAAATGCATCAAAAAAAAACCAATGGAGATGAATGTTAAGGAGAAATAAAGCTGCATACAAGGCCAGACATAACACCTGTAACATCTTCCCCTTTTCATATTAACACAAACAACATTGTAGAAGTATACATATAATCAGAACAGGAAGTGCCTCACAGGAACAGCTAGAGGTAAATCCTAGAGTGGCAGAAAATACATCCCAGAACAAGAGAGATGAACGCTAGAGAGGAATAAAGCTGCATACAAGGCAGACATAACACCTGTAACAGTCTCTCCCATACTGGGAGATGACAAAAGACTATCCAGGAACAGGACTTTTTTTGTGATAGTTCCCCAATACTATCTATTCTTTTCAGTGACATATACCTGGCACCAATTTCATTGACTTTTTGGAGTAGGAAATATTTTTTCATTGTCCCAGGCTATTTAATAAAATGGGCATTAAAATGGTAGTGTTAAATATTTTCTATTTATGCTGTATTTTAGTTATTCAAAATATAGGAAAATCGTATTTTTCTACTTTGGAAATGGCACATACATTTTAATGCATTAATTAAAAGTAAAGTTCAGTGGGATTTATTTCCTGTTAAGTCCTGTTAAATTTCTACTTGTATATATTGTTATATCATACACCAGAGTTCCCTAAGCCCTGGTCTGTGGCCCACTACTGGGCTTTGAGCCCTTTGGAACTGGGCTGTGGAAGTGGTGGGCCAGCACACAAAACTATCCCCTCTCTCTCCCCTAGCAGGTCTGCAAAGCCAGAGTTGGGGAACTCTGCCATATTGTTAAGTATAACTTTATTGACATTGTACATATATACACAGTATACCCATACAACGAAATTCATACTTTAAGCAATGAAGAGCCTGGTTTTTATAGCAATATTAGGTTTAGTTTGTGGCCTCCAATTCTGCAGTCAGGAAATTCACTTTCTTTGGACCTATGCAAAGCTGTGGATAAAAGTTTTTATAGGAATCACCAAGAAGTTCCAGCTGTCATAAGATCTTTGGGAACTGCCTTAGTCATTATAAGACTTTTTTTTTTTTTGCAAGTTCTCTTCAGCCTATAAGGGAGGGAGGTTGGTGTACCACTTCTGTTATATTAGGGCATTCATTTGTGCCTTATCAGAATGTACTGTAAAAGGTTGAGGCAGACATTGCCCTCACTATTTCAAGACTTTGATTCTGTCATTTATCAAACTGGCAACAGTCCCTATGGAAACGAAGGAAATATGATCCTCTTCCATTTCAGAATGCAGTATTGTCATTGTGAATTGGATGTCCACGTTGAGGTCAGAGAGCACTGATGTCTCTTTGTATAATTTCTACCCTTTTGTGTTGGATAGACATTTTGTGATAAGTTTAATGTTTGCAAGTCATTGGTCATAAGAATCAAATATTTAAGTGAAAAAAAGCCACTGAAACTGATCCATCATGTGAATGCTCTTGTAGATCAAGTGTGTACATTATGCTGCTGCCTTATTATATATATACTGTATATTTGTAACTTTGGTTTTATATAATGGTAAGGCTTGCATCTGAATGTCTAATTAAAAAGGCAAATATTCAGTTACTAACCACCCACACATTTGGAACAAGATAGTGATGTCTCATTTCATCTGAAGTACAAAAATGTTTTGGACACTTAATTCTAAAATAGTATGAGAAACTGAGGAAATCAGTTTAAAACACAGAGATTTGTTGTTGCCAACATAACAGAAAAGATTGGTTCCAAAGGACATCAGTTATATTAAGTTAAATCCTGCTGAGTTTTAAACTTTGCTCACTATGGTTAATGTTATGTATGTAGATTTTGGGTGGGCAGTTTGAATTAACTGACCGTCAGCTGATTGGCTGACCACCACAGCTGCAAGGTATATAAAGGGAGCTGTTTCCCCTGGTCAGTTGCTGGGTTCTCACCCTACAATAAAGAGCTGTTGTCACTCACTGCCTGGCTTGCTGCGTCCTCATTCACCCAACTTAACAGTTAATTCATGAAACTAAATCACAATCCGTGCCAGTGTAAGATTGTCTATTAATTTGCTACACATTGCTTTGTTACATTTAAACAACCAGTAATTATAGCAGTGTTTATAATGTGGACATTTCCTACGGAATTTTTCAGAAAACTCTATCATCTATATTTGACCCTTTTTGGATAGGCATAATTAGCAATGTATTGTTAAATCTGAAACAAATACTGGTTAAAAGACGACTGAGCAATGTTTTGGCTCTGGGTTGCAAACAAGGTGCCATTTGGAGCAATTTTTTGGGACAGTACTACAGAAACGTATGGACTGTCCACCAAGAATAACTGGTGTTGCATGGGAGGGGGGCACTGCCCAGGGGAGAAATTCAAATTTTTCCCCTACCGGTTATGTGGGCGTGGCTTGGTGGGCGTGGCAGCGGAAGGATATTGCAAAATCTCCATTTCCACCCCACTCTGGGACCAGCCAGAGATGGTATTTGCCGGTTCTCCAAACTACTCAAAATTTACACAACCGGTTCTCCAGAATCTGTTAGAACCTGCTGGATTTCACCCCTGGCACTGTCCCAACAGACCCTATGCACAATCCATTGGTATTCCTGGACTAATGACTCCTGCTGGAGTAACATGTGACAGTCATGGCTAGGAGACCCTTTGCACAACTTCATATTTAAGGCCCAGTTGTGTCTCTTCCTAGATCAACTTATTGTCATTCATACTCTAGTCACCTCTTAGCTGGATTATTGCAATGCGCTCTCCATGGGGCTCTCACTGAAGAGTATCCAAAAACTTTAGCTGTGCAAAATGCAGTAGTGCAAGCAGTTATTTGTGTTTTTGGTAAACCATACATTGCACCAATTTGTATGGCATTGGTAACCAAGGTCTCAGTGTTGATCTTTAAAGCCTTACGTGGCATGGGACCAGGCTATCAGAGGGACTTCCTCCTCCGAATTTAACCTGCTTGCCCCACCAAATCAAATAGAATGGGCATGTTCATTGTCTAAGGAACTACATTTGGCAGGCCCTAGACGGCATCCTTTTCTGCTGGGGCACCTGCATTGTGGAATCTTCTGCCTCTAGAGATGAAATCAACCTCATCAGTCCTGAGGTTTCAAAGACCCCATAAGACCTAGTTATGCCAGCAGGCCTGGGGAATCATGTAGTGGTTCTGTTATTATTAATAATTCATTCATTTTTTCCTTTTTTTTTTGTTTAGTTCTGCTTTTATAATTTTAATTGTTTTAATAATTATTATATAGTGGCTTCAGGTAATTATTGTTTTATATTTATTGTTCTATTGGATTATGATATGCCACCCAGAATTATATTCTATGAGATGGACAGCCATATAAATTTGATTAAATAAATAATTTTGTTGGAGTGGATTCTTTTTAAAACCCAACAATAACAGGATATTGTATTAAAAATCAGGAAAACCTCAGAAAGTCATACCTATTTATGTTATATGGTTTCATATACCATATGCCATATACCATATGATCTGCCTGTATTCAATTTTTATATTTAATAGGCATAAATTAACTTTTAGGAGAGTTTCAATTCTTATATAGCCATATAGTCTAAAGATTTTTCTTCCAAAACACAATGCTAAATGTTTCTGGATGATAAATAATGATACAAATATAGAAAATAAGAGCACACAATATTTATCATATAGATGTGTTAGATTAAAATTTGAATTTAGATTTCAATGTTTTTGTACCAGTATAAGTCATCAGCACTACTGACTGAGATAAGACAATCTTTCCAGCTCATTGGCACATCTGAAAATATGGGGAAGATGGCCAAGTACAAAATATGTTAAAATATATACAAAATATAGCTGCTTCCCAGTTCCTGAATGCTAGGTTATATGTTTCTCCACAAAATATTGGTCAACAAAAGATCTCTAGTCATACTTTATTTTTTATTTTATTTTTATTTTATTTTGAATTTGTATACCGCCCTTCTCCCTGAGGACTCAGGGCGGTGAACAGCCAGATAAAAACATCAAATACAAATATTAAAACACATTTAAAAATATATATAGATTTGGCCCCATTAATTAAAAACGATAAGCAAAACAGAACAATTAATAAAACCCTTAAAAAGAAATTAAGCCAGCCCGGCTTGTTGAAAAAAGAAAGTTTTAAGGGCACGGCGGAAGGCACTGAGGTCATGGATTCTCCTTATCTCAGGGGGCAACTGATTCCAGAGGGTAGGTGCCCCCACAGAGAAGGCCCTCCCCCTGGGGGTCACCAGCCTGCATTGTTTGGCTGATGGCACCCCGAGGAGGCCCTCTCTGTGGGAGCGCACGGGTCGGTGGGAGGTCGTCGGTGGCAGTAGGCGGTCTCGAAGATAGCTAGGCCCTATGCCATGGAGCGCTTTAAAGGTGATAACCAACACCTTGAAGCGCACCCGGAAGACCACCGGGAGCCAGTGCAGTTCACGCAGGAGCGGTGTTACATGGGAGCGCCACGCAGCTCCCGTCACTACCCGCGCTGCTGCGTTCTGGACCAGTTGGAGCCTCCGGGTGCTCCTCAGGGGGAGCCCCATGTAGAGAGCATTGCAGTAATCAAGGCGAGAGGTCATGAGGGCATGAGTGACTGTGACTGTGCACAAGGAATCCCGATCAAGAAAGATCCGCCCTGCCTTCCAAGGGATCCTCCCGCGCTCCCAGATGTAGCAGGGAGCGGGTTACCCTGAACAGGGCGGCCGGACGATTCCCTGATGACGCAATAGAGGCGGAAAAGTAATTAAACTTTGCCGTCTTTATCGCCACTAGGTAGGTCTTAATATGCGACCTTACCAGTGTTCGGTCAGATTCAGCACGACTGGCCCTCCAACCGCTCTCTAGGCGTCTTTTCCGGCGTTTCATCTCCCTCAGTTCCTCGGTGAACCAAGGAGCCGCGAGGGATCGACACCGGGTCAGAGGCTGCAAAGGCACGACTCGATCCAAGGCCCCACCAGCCGCCCGGTCCCAGGCAGCTACTAGGTCCTCGGCCGAGTCGTGTGCCAGATCATCAGGAATTGGCCCAAGCTCCGTCTGGAACCTATCAGGATCCATCAGGCGCCTGGGGCGGACCCATCTAATTGGGTCTGCCTCCCTGCAGCGGGGTGTAGCGGTACGAAGGTCCAGACGAAGGAGTGAGTGATCTGACCATGACAAGGGTTCCATATCTATATCCCCTATAACAAGATCACTCAACCACTGGCCAGAGACAAAAATCAAGTCTAGAGTGTGTCCCCCCCCGTGAGTGGGGCCATGAACTAACTGGGTCAGGTCCATGGCCGTCATGGAAGCCATGAACTCCCGAGCCATCCCAGACGTTTCACCAACGGATGGCAAGTTGAAATCACCCATGACCATAAGCCTGGGTGTATCAACTGCCACCGCGGCTATCACGTCGAGTAGCTCAGGCAGGGCTGCTGCCACGCGGCAGGGAGCCAGGTACGCAAGCAGCAAGCCCATCTGAACCCCATGACCCCATCTCACGAAGAGGGACTCACATCCGACAATCTGAGGCACAGTGGTCTCCCTCGAACCAAGACCTTCTTTAATAATAACCGCCACCCCCCCGCCCCTCCCCTGGGCTCTCGGTTGATGGTATGCTCTGAAACCTGGTGGGCACATCTCGACCAGAGGGACACCTCCCTCTGGTCCCAACCAGGTCTCCGTAATACCTGCCAGGTCCGCTCCCCCCTCCTGGATAAGATCATGAATGAGGGGGGCCTTATTTACCACAGACCTAGCGTTGCACAGCATCAATCGCAGGCCCAGGTCCTGAGTATCTAAGCCACCTAGTATCCGAGGGGAGCCTTGGGGGCCGGGGCGCACAATTGCTCTCAGACAGCGAGTGCGCGTCCCCAACACATGATGTGGCCCCCTGCTCCCGCCATATCTGCCCCTCCCAGCCACCGTGCAGATGGTATTTCCCTCCGCCCCCTCCCCATTCCCTCGTGCAATGTCCAATGTACTTGGATTAAAATATGGCAATGATGACCATACTCCCCATCACATGTTATACTTTACCAAGGTCCTCCTTCCAAATTTACCTATTTTTGAGGCCAAACAGATTTGCATGCATCCAAACAAAAAAACTTATTGCAACCCTGTAAGAGAATTATGAGGCCTAAGTGTGGTTCTTAGGCATTATAAAAATAGATTTTGAGTCTGGTACTTAGCTGTATGCCAGCTTTGCTTTCCCCTAAAAAACAAAACAACTACAGAATATTTTTAAATATTACCACTTTAGCAGTAGGGAACTGGAAGGCACAAAAGAAGCAGTGGTGAAATCCAAATTATTTTACTACTGGTTCTGTGGGTGTGGCTTGGTGAGTGTGGCTTGGTGGGCGTGGCAGGGGAAGGATACTGCAAAATCCCCATTCCCTCCCCACTCTTGGGGGAAGGATACTGCAAAATCCCCATTTCCTCCCCACTCCAGGGGAAGGATACTGCAAAATCTCCATTCCCGCCCCACTCCAGGGGAAGGATACTGCAAAATTCCCATTCCCATCCCACTCCTGGGGGAAGGATATTACAAAATCTCCATTCCCACCCCACTCTAGGGCCAGCCAGAACTACTTAAAATTTCCACTACTGGTTCTTCGAACTGCTCAAAATTTCCGCTACTGTTTCTCCAGAACCTGTCAGAACCTGCTGGATTTCACCCCTGAAAAGAAAGAATCAGTAAGTTTGTCTGATTCTGCAGACATATTGCCAAGCCCTGTACTATTTTACAGTATCTTCATTGGTATGAAATTAATGGGCCTTCATTTATTTAAAGGTAACCCAGCCAAAGCATCTCTTAGGAATGGTTATACTTGTTTACTTTCACACTTTTCTTTCAGCAAATATGCCATGAAAATCCCATACAAGTTTTTACTGTTTGTTAGTTGTCATTTTCTTCTCTTCCACTCTTTAATCTCCTGTCCTTCGATAGATTCAATGATGACTGATTGTTCATTGTTGAAAAACTGGAGAAAGCATCAAGCTGGATGGCAGGACTCCTTGCACATTAATATTTCACTTGACCTCCATGTAGCAATAACCCCTTGACCTTCACTGTAGCTCACAGACAAGGAAGTCATAGAGACCCATCTCAGCACCGTCATGGTTCAATAGTTAAATCACCCCATCCATCCATCTCTTCCTCTTCAAAACCAACATGTCTTATGATAATGGCTTTTCTTTCTTCTTTTTCAATTTATCAGCTTAAAGACATTCATTTAGGGAAAACAAAGAAGAGGATGAAACAGGACTGGAGTGATTTCCCAGCAGCTGCTTTTAAAAGCTATCTTTCCATCACAAACCAATATTCTCAACAATTTAAATATGCAGGTAATCCCTGCTAAGGGGATGTATCCCTTAATATATCTTCTTATACCTAATTCAGTTTAATTATTCTCTTCTGCCTTTTGTGGGGGGGGGGTTGTCCACAATGTTAGTAATGCATAAATAATTTTAGATTAGCTACTGGATCATGTGGAATGCATGTTCATTTCAAGCAGATAATTAAAAAACAAATCAAACATTAAACTCAGCTTGCTAAGAAGGTCCTTCTTCAGAACCATGGATCAATAAGCATGCATTATATATGAAGCCATAGGATTCCTAAGATTTGCTAATTTACATTTTAACCTAAGGGTAGAGGCTTCAGTAGAATGGCCAAAGGCATCATATCCCTCTCTTTTCCTCCTACAGTACTGGCATTGAATTTCATTTTGCCATTGGATTAAAACAGAATCCTTTTCAGAGTCTGTAGTTAAGTCTAGTTGGGCACACCACTTTTTACCCAATGAAAGGTATCAGCCAATAATGCTCTAGAGCAGGACTGTCCAACCTCAGCAACTTTAAGACTTGTGAACTTCAGCTTCCAGAATTCCTCAGCCACCATGCTGGATGAAGAATTCTGGGAATTGAACTCAACAAGTCTTAAAGTTGCTTTTTTGTGCAAAAACTAATCTTGTTGCCATCAACATATATAAATAACATAAGAGTTCCATTTTTTCCCAAGTCTGTTTCCATTAAACCGAGAAGAAAATTTTCTCGTTCTATCTTTATATTCACTTTGAGAATCTTCGGTATTAAGATGTGAATCCTACTCTAATATTTCTTTGCTTTATCAAATGTCCACCATAAATGATAAAAAGTCCCTTCTTTACATTTGCATTTCCAACATTCATTTGAAATACCTTTATACATGCTTGACAACTTATCTGGCATTAAATACCAATGATACATCATCTTTAAAAAGTTTTTAAAATTATAATTTAGTGTAGATTTTAGACCTTTTGCCCACATATTCTCCCATTTTTTGCCTACTGAATCATATAATGCTTTACATATTCATTCTCCAAATTCAAATTCAATAACAATTTATAAACCTGAGCAATAAGAAGTTCATCACTACCATGCAGTAGGATTTTCAATCCAGTTTTCACAATGTCAAATCCATAACTCTTTTTGTCTAATTCAAATCTTTCTTTCAATTGTTACATAGATTAGATGAATGGCTGCAAAAGTTGATGGAGTTAGCAGAGATGGCTAAATTGACTGCTTTGATCAAAGGAAATCAAATACAATTACTTTTGTTTCTACTTGGAAATCGCTTCTGGATTTCATGCTTGAGATGGAAAAAATGAAACTTTGATTTTGGGTTTTACTAATTAATACATTTGTTGTTATAAAAATGACTAGTTTGAATCCACATCATAAATACTATTTTTGGGGTGCATTGTAAGCTGACAGCTACTAGTATGATCAATCGATCGATTGATCAGAATAGAGCTGGAAGGAACCTTGAAGATCTTCCAGTCCAATCCCCTGCTCAAGGAGAAGACACTATATGATTTCAGACAGGTGGCTGTCAGTCTTTTCTCAAAAACCTCCCAGTGATGAAGCACCTACAACTTCTGAAGGCAAGCCATTCCACTTGTTAATTATTCTCACTGTTAGGAAGTTTCTCCTTAATTCCAGGTTGCTTCTCTTCTTGATTAGTTTCCAGCCATCGTTGCTTGTCTTGCCTTCTGGTGTTTTGGTATGTATAGGGTGCCTTTCTCCCTCTCCTGTTTGGCCCTGGTCATGCAGATCACTAGGGCCATGTTCAGCTGAATATGATTCAGGTTGCTAGATGTTTATTTATTTATTTATTTGAAAAGATAGACTTACAGTAAGCTATAAACAGTGATGAAATTAAAAATACATGATGGAGACAAACTAGCTTCCTGCGAATATGCTGTTTGCAAAAATCTATTTGTAAGTACAATGGTTTTCCTACATGATGTTTATTAAGTGAGAAAAAAAAATAAGAGAGCTGTTTAGGAGATATGGCAAGCAAACCATAGGGACTGATTATGATCCTGCATATTTCGAAGCTTAGCTTTCTTAAGCATTTACAGACGCTGCATGCAGGTCTTTATTTAGGTTAGAGCAAATTATTGGCAATGGTCACTAACAAGTTTGACCTAAGATAGTAATCAATTTGATCTAACAGGGTCTGAAATGGAAGCTCTTCCATTATTCAGGAGCTGTAGAGATAAGAAATAGGGCTCTAAAACATGTCAGCCCACTGCTCCATGAAGAGCAGTGTACTATGTATATGTTAAATTGCCATTTCTATCAGATTCTTTATTTTCAAATGAATAATCATGGTGCTTTGCTTGGATGCTAAAATTTTCATATGTTTGAAATATTCATGGAACATAGGAATGGCACCTACATCCAGAAGCCAACTTTCAAAACACCCTAGAAGAATAGTAAAAAGCACTGAAAGGCATTAATTCTTGCACAATGGTGTTTTTTTTTTCATATTTTATTTTATAGCCCCATTTTACTTATAGAAAGGCTCACAGTTATCAATTACCACTGGTTTTAGATATATGAAGAAGCACATGCTAAATTAGCCCCAGAGAAATCTTAACCTTTTCCTTGCAACTGCCTATTCTTTGAACATAGGCAGCTACCACATAGCAAAGTAAACACTTACCTTCCTGTTTTCTCTGTGTCTCCCCAGATTTACAGCAGCTTTTCAGGGTTTCCCGTCATAGGCAACTCTAGGAACAAAGCCTATAACCATTTGCATACTTGACTGCTGAGCTAAGGAGTGTTCTTATACAATGTGCATATTGGTCATTGGGCTAAAGTTAAGAACCTTGAATGAAACTGCTATTCATTGGACAGGAACTGAAGTTTTGATTAATTCAACAGGAATCAAAGTACTCTAAAAACCCCATTAGATCTTACCAGGCTATGTTGAAACCTCAGGAGCACTCCAAAACTTTTTGAGGGAATACAGACATTTAACTGGACTAGGGCAGTGACCAGGTCCAACAATAAACTACTTTTATTGAAGATGGCTGTAATAACAGAATCCCATGAGCCTGATTGTCCTCCTCCTCCTCCTTTTAGAGAAACAAATTTACCTTTATTATTTAATGTAGAGGAAGGACTCACAAAACCTAGGGGCAGAGTTAAAAGAGAGATCAGTTTAGAATCCCTTTGTGGCCACAAGCAAGTTAATTCCAATTCCCCTTGAATTCTATTGACTCTTATCTAACTTCTAGCAGGTGCTAACCATTAGATGAGAATATTCCTGTGCATAGCATTAATGAGAAGCAATAAATTTATTTTATGAGCCATGGTGACACAATGGTTAGAATACAGTACTGCAGGTTACTTCTGCTGCCTGCTGCCTGCCTGCAATTTGGCGGTTCAAATCTCATCAGGCTCAAGGTTGACTCAGCCTTCCCTCCTTCCGAGGTGGGTAAAATGAGGACCCAAATTTGTTGGGGGCAATATGATGACTCTGTAAACTGCTGTAAAGGAGTTACAGGGCTGTAAAGCACTATAAAGTGGTATATAAGTCTAAGTCCTATTGCTATTTATTATATTTGTTTGCCATTTATCTCACCTCTGGGTTACTTACCTGGATCTTAAAAGTGATAAAACCATAAAAATATTCTCTCTAGCTAGATATATTACCTACCTACAGTATCTATCTATCTATCTATCTATCTATCTATCTATCTATCTATCTATCTATCTATCTATCTATCTATCTATCTATCTAGTGTGTGTGTGTATGTAAGTATTTAATTGGATTATCATGTGTGGACCTAAACTTTCATGCCTGACAATAATGCAGATTAAAGTTATCAGAGTGCTCCAAAAATATAAATAAAAGAGGTGAAACTCTTGGCAAATGTCCCTGTACAACTGGCAATACAGAAGAACATGGGTTGTGGTTTCTATGGCTCCTATATCAGAGGGACAGTGGGTTTCATATGGGGTTTTCCTGTATTTCCCTTCCAGGACAGTTGTGGGAAGAACATTAAATCTAAATTTGGGGACTATGACGTGATATAAATATGGTAGTATAATTGCTTTTTTACTGAAATTCAAATAACCTCTGATTTCTGCATGTATATACAGTATAGCACAAATCAGGACTGTAAGAGTGATAGTGAAAATGCACCAAAAAGCACTACGGGACATTCCTCTCCTCTTTTTCCTTCTCTTGTCCCTGCATTCACAGAATCCTCCACAAATTTACTGAGTGAAAACTCCTACGTATGCATGGTTTTCCTTTTACAAACCTTGCAGACAATGGAGCAAGGTAAGCTCTGCACATGGCATACTAAATACATTACAGTTTCCATTTCCTCAATTTGAACTTGTTTGCAAAATCAAATATCAGCACCTATATCTGTATTTTATAATCTGTAAATATCTATGTATGCATTTCTTTAAACAAAAAGGAATCATCATGGGTGATTTATTTCCTTGCCTTTCCCCTTCAAAAATCATATATTACTTAGCACATACCTTATTAAATAGACAAACTTCTCCAGTTAAGCTTATTTAGATTAAACTTTTCAGGCAGCTCCTAAATTGTTGCCAGAATTGATTGGATTGAGAAAGGAGTGTTTCCAACTTAGGGTGTGATGGTTTCGATCTCAAAAGAATAATACACTTTCCTGAGCACAGCTGAATGCACTAATCATACAAAGGAGAAATTGAAAGGGAACATCTGCTGTGCCTTCTTAACACAGAGTGACAAAATAAGCAAAGAATGAAGATTGGAAACTATTATTTCTATTTTCCTGAGCATATAAAACTGAAGAAAATCCAGTTTCAAGGCTGCAGTGTGTCGTATGCTTAGCCTCACCATCATTTGCTTTTTCTCTCATGTCACAAACAAGATTATTTTTCACAAGAGGACCATTAAATGAAGCTGTTTGGCAACAATCATCAAGAGTTAAGGGTGGAATTAAGGAGAACTTTTATTTGTAGTGTATATTTATATCAGCATATAAAACGTTATTTGTTGATACCTTATTGAGAGTTGAGAACATTGTTCAAAAGAATGGGGGATGCATGACCTGGGATTGGAAAATGATTTGAAGCAGGAGATGTTCATTTAAAGTAAAGATGCTACTATCCAGCATAGACCCCATTTTTTTCTCATGTGCATGCAGAACTAACCCTGGCCATCAAAAATGAACCAACTGTAGAAGCAGACTGGCAGAGCCAGGGGGAGGAATAAAAAAAGGGATTAGCTTAGAATTGTTACATAGTCACAAATAAACTGTTCACTCCATCTTGATTGGTGTTGACCCTTATAAAACTATAACCAGGTGCTACAATTTTGAGAAAATTTCTGTGCGTAGCAATAAATTAGTTAAATTGTACCTTGACACATGGACCTTGTCTTTTGCATCTGATAGCAACATCATTTAAAGACATGAAGCTGTTTGCTTAAACCCTCTATTCTTAAATCTGAATTTAGCAAAGAAGTTATATTCAAAATTATTGTTGACCTAAAGTAATACCAAGCAAATAATGACAACTATCTCATGAAGCCCTGTCACTGTCACTCCTAGTAGGTGGACTAGATCAGATAATCAACTACATAGTTTTATGGAGATTGGATATAAAAAAACAATCTTGCAAATTTGTGCTGTGCCCTCTCCACCTTCTGATATTGATTGATTATATGCCATTAAGTTGCTTTCAATTGCTAGCGACTACATAGAAAGCATCTGGCTGAGTCACTTCTCAATGTTATGTTGTAGTTCTGGACTTTAAAAATGGCATTAATCCCATTTAAGAGTCAGTTCTTGTATATTTCTATCAGGATAATGTTCCATACTGTCTACAGACCCTGAGTTGATGTACCACTTAGGAAAAAAAAGAAAAAATAGTGTGTGTGTGTTGGAGGAGGGTAATTTGTTTCTGCTTTGCCATAGGGCTTTGATAATGATCTTCAGATCTTCCAATGGTGCATCCATCAGTGCAGTAACTGAGCCATTCATCTTGGTTCTGGTCTTCTCTTTCATCACACCTTTCTCAACATTCTAGAGGAAGCTGTTTGCATAATGTATTCAAAGAATGCTATTTTGACCCTGGTCATTGTGCCTCAATTGAGAACTTTGGTTGATTTTTTTTTATGATGATGGCGATCCATTTCCTTGTCTGCTCATGGTATTCTCAACTTCCACTTTTGCTTCCACAGAATGTCACAAGGAGAGCATGCCTGTATGATTTTAAATCTAGAGGTTATATATACAACCCATCATTAGAATCTTTTCCAAAGGTCTTTATGGCTATTGTACCATGTGCTAATCTGTAGCATGCTTCTGCACTCATGATTCCTTTACTGCCAATAGTTGATTCTAAAATGTAGAAGCTATCCACCACTTAAATATCTTCACTGACTTTTCTAAGCCTGGTCACATATGTGCTGTCCTTAGTGGTTTACTTTAATCTTAATTCCATTTTTTTCACCATGATTTTCATTGTAGAGCTTTCAGATCATACATACTTCAGCTATCAGTATTCAGTGTTATGTAACTCAGTACAAAAACATGCTTGAGAAGTCAATGAAGGGACAATATAAATGAAGAAAGCATGTATTTTGATTTTGGATCTATAGATACTCTAAGTCTTAGTTTCAATTATCAAAACTCTTGGCCAGGACAGAACTGTAGTCTAATAACTTGGAAATATGCATGGCTCAGTTTTTGTCAAGTATTTGCAAGCCATTGGCACATGTGTCATATAGACCCCAGTGGAGGCAGAGAGTGTCTCCACCCCTATGTGGAAAGGAGGGGCTTACCCTGAGTATAAAACCCCCTCCAACCTTTTCCACCTTGCTCTCTCCATCTCTCTCTTTTCGCGTTTGTTCCTCATGAGACTTGATCTCTGTTGTACATAGTTAATATGCTTTATTATATGAATAAATACATTTAAGACATTTATTCATGCATCTGCCTCTGAATTCTTCTATGCTCCTGGGTGTTTCTACGATCCCAATTCCACAGTTTTATAGTCAGAAAAGAGAGAAACTAGATCAAGAAGAATGCCCATTTGAATAAATAGCAGGCAGGGAATCATAATTACTATACAAAACAGTATATAAATATATTAGAAAATATTTTTGCTTGCTTGCTTTTGTTAATACAATGTAAAACAAATCCATCTAATTATAATACAATTTTAAAAATCCAATTTTACCATAATAATTTCTGACTTGATTTTGATTCTGTCCCTGGTTGCATATTTATAGAGTTACATATTAAATTACCCTGCATTAGGTAAATCTGAAAGCTGCTTTCTGGAATAGATCAAGCCTTGTCATTTCTTGAATCTGAAAGATTCCTGTGCTTTTACATAGTAGGTGTGGTTACTTTGCTCTCAGTTCTGAAGATTTACAACCTCTGGACCTTTACTACTATTGTAGACAAAATCTTAACCTTAATGTAAAGACAGATGTGAAAAATCTAAATATTGCATAATAAAGAGAGCTTCAGTTCCGAGCTCATTACCACCTAAAGCAGAGGTCTTCAAACTTGGCAGCTTTAAGACTTGTGGATTTCAACTCCTAGAATTGCTGGCTGGAGAATTCTGGGAGTTGAAGTCCACACGTCTTAAAGCTGCCAGGTTTGAAGACCTCTGACCTAAAGGATAAATTTATTTGTGAGGCAATCCTCTCTCCATGAATGAAAAAGAATGATCCCATTACAGTTAGGGCTGGGAAATAAATACCCTGCTTTATTTTTAATAAATAGATTTTAATATCTCTGCTAAATTTCTCTGCTAAATTTTATGTAGCCCCAACCAAGGAGAGGGCATTCTGGGTGCTGTAGCACAACACCATCAAAAGACCAGGAGGCTGCCCATTGCAGAAAGGTCATATTTCAAAGAAAAGCTTCAATCCCCAAGAAACACATTTTCCCCATTTCTCCCACTTTCAAGCCTTTTCCTATGAATGCAACCCTAGAATAAGTGCAAGATTTCTTTTCTTTTTTTTTTTTTACTAAATCCTTGGACAGAAACTTCAGCCAGAAGTGTCACCTCTCAGTCATCTAACTCTGACTCAACCCTTCCAAGACTGAGTGGCTGTAGCTGCCGGTGTCCCGGTATAGCCAGCTGGTGCCATCACTGGTTATTGGGGGTGAATCACTGGCCCCCACGGAAAGGGCCCGCAACTTGGGCGTCCTCCTGGACACACAGCTATCTTTAGAAGAGCATACGACGGCCATGGCCAGTGGGGCTTTCTATCAGGTTTGCCTGATACGCCAGTTGTGCCCCTTTCTAGATCGGGACTCCTTACGCACTGTCACTCAAGCACTTGTCACTTCTCGTCTGGACTATTGTAATTCTCTCTACATGGGGCTCCCTTTGGGGTACACCTGGAGGCTCCAACTGGTGCAAAATGCGGCCGCGTGGGGGATTATGGGAGCGATGGGGCGCTCCCATGTGACACCTCTCCTGTGCGAGCTGCATTGGTTTCCGGTGGACTTCCAGGTGCGCTTCAAGGTGTTGGTGCCCACCTTTAAAGCGTTCCATGGCTTAGGGCCAGGGTACTTACAGGACCGCCTTCTGCCACCAATTGCCTCCTACCGGCCGGTTCGCTCCCACAGAGAGGACCTCTTCAGGGTGCCGTCAGCCAGACAATGTCGGCTGGCGACCCCCAGGGGGGAGAGCCTTCTCTGTGGTGGCACCTACCTTCTGGAACGATCTAACCCCAGAGATACGAGTGATCCCAGACCTCCGGACTTTTCATCGGACCATAAAAGCTTACTTTTTTCAGTTAGCCGGGCTGGCTTGATTCCATGTTGGTTTTAAAGTTTGATACTGATTTTTAATTGAAATGTTTTAAATTATGGGCCAAATTTCATTTAATTATTTTTAAAATTATTTTAACTTTGTGTATAAATGTTTTTATTTTGGCTGTTCACCGCCCTGAATCCGAAAGGAGAAGGGCGGTATACAAATCTAATAAAAGATAAAGATAAAGATAGGTCCAAGAAAAATGTTCAGTTTAACTCATCCCTCTTCTTTCAGAAAGCTTCCAAGTAAATTGGTGTCCTTTCTTCCCAAGAGAGGTCCTTACCATATAACTTTCAGATTGGGGAGGGCTGCTTGAAACTCCCAAAATTTACCTAGATTTAGCTGCCCTGAGTCTTCGGAGAGGGGTGGCATACAAATTGAATTAATAAATAAATGAATTAATAAATACCTCCATCTTCTCTTTCCTTTGGGAAGAAGAGGACTTTTTCACAGCAGAGTTTTATTCTCCCAAAGCTCATGTGACACTAAAGAAGAGAAAACAAGGATGATACTCTTTGATTGTACATCCAGCTCTGCTTTGCATTTCTTTAGGCAGAGAAGAGCAAATTATGACAGTGATCCAGCTTTGTAGATACAAGGGTTTTTTTTTTTAAAAAAAAAACTTGCAATTTCTCTTGACCTACAATTTGAGAAACCCAGTTTGAGATCATATGAAATTCTGTTGAATTTGTAAAAGGATTCAAACTCAAAACAACTGACTGACTAGTAGCCAGCCCATGTTGCTGCCCAGCTGTAACAGCCTCGTCCACATGATGGACAGATGGATGGATGGACCTGATTATCTAACCCTGGTATCCTTTCATTAGAGCAGGGCTGTCAAACTCCCGGCCCGTGGGCCAGATGTGTCACACACTGGCCATGCCCATGCCCAGTTTAGCGAAAGGGGGAAAAAGTCCCAATACATCACGTGATGCCGCCGTGACGACGTGAGTTTGACACCCCTGCTCTGCTTTAGAGGTATAACCTTATCCAGTAGGAGTGTGGAAGATATTGCAAACCCTGGTGGTTGCTTTTTGAAAGCAGCTGCATCTTGCTGAAGCCCAGTCATTGTTTTGCCCCTAGCAATTGCTTATTGCCTCCAAACAAGGCCACAATATATTCATTGCAGTTTCTTACTTAGTCTTGGGTGAAGGTCCATAAATCTATTGATGATGGGCTACTTGTTCTACAGATTAGATAAACTTCTCCATAAATTATAAAGAGAACCAAGACAGGAAGAAAATTATTCCTTCACAGTGGGTGTATAGGTGCTAAAGAGTGCTTGCTACTACATTCCACATCCTTAGGGAGTGGCTTTAATAGTTTCAAAGCAGTTGTATTAAGTGCAGTCTTAAGATCTACTGGTTTGGAGTGGGGAGAGGAATTGCTTCCAAGATTCTATTATTAGTGCAGTCTAAGTGGCTTTAATTGAGTATCTCTGTTTCATCAGATATGTGTTCTGAGAAATTTGATATCCATAGGTAAATATGCTATGTCTCCCACAAAAGATAGCATCTCCAGCAGTAACTTAATAGAAGAATTAAACCATCAAAGCCATTTCCTGAAATGATCTGTGCTGACTGATCAAACAGAAGCCTTGCTTAAGAACACCTGTTTACATTTAGGATTTGGAGCAATATTGGCAACATTTTTAGTTTTGCTCTTTTTTAATTGATCAGTCACCTCCCAGCAAAGTGGGATATCAAAATGATTCCCATTTTTCAAAGAAGCAGTGGGAGGGCTGCAAAATATTTTGATTTGTCAGAGATCAAAAACTGAGCCCAAGGATCCTGAAATGAAAGCTTTTTTAAGCACATTGTTTTATGGGGGGAAAAAACCCAACACATAGCATCAAAAATGATGCCTTGTTATGAAGTTATAGTTAGTTGGTATCTTTGTTGTTGAATTAAGCACAGGTGAATTCAAATTCATAGAGGCAGTGGACAAAACCTTTATTCACAGCAGAAAAATAGATCAAGAATCCTAATGCAAAAAGACCCTACAAAGTACTACTACTACTTCTCCTCCTTCTCCTCCTCCTCTTCCTCCTCTTCCTCCTCCTTTCTAAAATATATGGAATTTGTTTGATGGAGCTATCTTAGCAGAACCACACTATTTATTAATGGCCATATCCAATGTTAGTTCATTTGTCTCCAATATAAAATCTTTGGAATGATTCTACACACGAGCAGCAAGAAAACAATCGAAGTACAACTTTACTTCAAACTTTTTGTGCTGTAGATAACTCTTTTCCCACTCTTGTTGAAAATCCAGTTTGTTATCATATTTTCAACTGACTTACCGTATAACTGGATATCCCATTTTGAGGAGTGTGCCCTAATGAAAAGCATCTGGAATGGTGAGTGGGGGGAGGGAAGACAGTGTGAATGGCCTTGCCATTTGTATATAATATGAATACTCTGGATTTGGTTGACTTTTTAATTACAGCATATCTATATATGGTAAATCTAAATATAGATTGCTTTGTTGTATTGGTAACATAGATCAGCAATTTTAGAAAGTTCATAATTTGGGCTATTTAACTTCCCACTTTAGAATTTTCAGAACTGCTTGTATAGATTCAGAGAATGGGGAGAAATTGCACAACACCTCACTTATTTCCTTTCTTCCCCAGCAGCTCAAGGCAATTTTGATATGGGATCTCCCTTTATGTTATCATACCAGTCATCCTATGGCAGAGGTCTTCAAACTTGGCTGCTTTAAGACTTGTGGACTTCAACTCCCAGAATTCTCCAGCCAGAATAGCTTAGTATATCAGCATAGCATAGCTGGCTGGACAATTCTGGGAAATGAAGTCCACAAGTCTTAAAGCTGCCAAGTTTGAAGACCTCTGTCTTATGGGGCTTATGAAGGGCTCTCTCAGCCCTTCAAGCTAGGCTCAGTTCAGAAATAACTCTACAACTTTGACAGGATCTTTGTTTTACTGAAATGAGCTAGAACAGTGTTTCTCAATTTTGACAATGTTAAGGTGGGTGGACTTCAAATGTGAGAATTCTCCAACCAACCTGGTTGTTGGTTGGGGAATTCTGGAAGTCCACCCATCTTAAAGTTACCAATATTAAGAAACAATGGGCCAGAATCTTGAAAACGTTAGCAATGCTTAGCGCATTGTAAGCCTCCCTGAGTCTCCGGAGAAGGGCGGCATATAAATCAAAATTAAAAAAAAAAATTGTATGTGTTTCTCCTTCCCCTTCTTCTATACCCCAATGAATTAGGGTAAAGCCTGTCTGAACCACTTTTTCTGTTTCCCTGAGCTTAATATATGCTTTTGTAGCTGTTTCTTTGTATTTCCTCCAAGGGGATCTTTGTGGCTCTCTCTAGTAAATTGGGCCAAAAGATAGTGTCTATGCCCAAAATTTATTCCCCCAGTATTAATTATTGAGGGTGAAAATGAAACTGGCTCTCCTCAATCCTCAATTGTTATTATTATTATTATTATTATTATTTATTAGATTTCTATACCGCCCTACTCCCGAAGGACTCAGGGCGGTGCACAGCCAAACAATAAAAACACATACAATACAAAATTTAAAAAATAGAATAAAATCAAATTAAATAATTTTGGCCCCGACAAATTTAAAACCCCAAACTTTTAAAACCAATTTAAAATTGAATATATAAATACTAAAAGATATTTAAAATTTTAAAAATCTTTTATAAAAGAGGGGGAAAATTAGGCCAGGCCGGCCTGGTGAAATAGTAAGGTCTTTAAGGCGCGGCGGAAGGTGCGCAGATCCGGGATCCTCCGTATCTCTGGGGGGAGCTCATTCCAGATAGTAGGTGCCCCCACAGAGAAGGCTCTCCCCCTGGGGGCCGCCAGTCGGCATTGTTTGGCTGACGGCACCCGGAGGAGCCCCTCTCTATGGGAGCGTACCGGCCGGTGGGAGGCTATTGGTGGTAGTAGGCGGTCCCGCAAGTACCCGGGTCCTAAGCCATGGAGCGCTTTAAAGGTGGTAACCAAGACCTTGAAGCGCACCCGGAAGACCACCGGGAGCCAGTGCAGCTCGCGCAGGAGAGATGTTACATGGGAACGCCATGTCGCTCCCATTACCACCCGCGCGGCCGCACTCTGCGCCAGTTGGAGCCTCCGGGTGCTCCTCAAGGGGAGCCCCATGTAGAGA
Source organism: Pantherophis guttatus (assembly GCF_059756535.1). Lineage (NCBI taxonomy): Eukaryota > Metazoa > Chordata > Lepidosauria > Squamata > Colubridae > Pantherophis > Pantherophis guttatus. The sequence continues at coordinate 248,206,808 of NC_142063.1, forward strand.
GCGTTGCAATAGTCCAGGCGGGAGGTGACAAGGGCATGAGTGACCGTGCGTAAAGAGTCCCGATCCAGAAAGGGACGCAACTGGCGAATCAGGCGAACCTGATGAAAAATCCTCCCGGTCACGGCCGTCAAGTGCTCTTCTAAAGACAGCCGTGAATCCAGGAGGACGCCCAAGTTGCGAGCCCTCTCCGTGGGGGCCAATGATTCGCCCCCAATAGTCAGTGATGGCGTCAACTGACTATATCGGGACGTCGGAAACCACAGCCACTCAGTCTTGGATGGGTTGAGCCTGAGCCTGTTCCTGTTGAGAGTATTAACCTTAATTGTTGAGAGTATGTTTAGCCTTCCATATTTTTTTAAAAAAGTAAAATAAGATCATAGTTATCTTAGCTGGACTAAAACTATTATGTGTAGTGGGGTAGTTTGAGCCTTCCTTTCAGACTTCTTGGTTTAGAAAATTCACTTCTCTATATATTCATGACATTTATTTTGAAAGATACCACTGGAATTAAGGTGAAATAAGGAGAGAAGCAAGAAGTACAGAGCCATCTTATTTACCAAGGCATAACAAGATCTCAAATCTGATAGCTCCACCTGACAAAGTTAGCTTGCTCCACATCTCTTTTCTGGCAGCCAAGTTTTCTTATAATTAAGGTTGATGCTACATGTGAAGCATTCGTTGCACAAATAGTTATTTCTTCTTCTTATAAAGAAAACACCTGGAATAAGGGGTGTGGTTTGATATTGATTTGTCTCAGTGGTGGGATTCAAATAATTTAACAACTGGTTCTCTGCCATAATGACCAACTGGGTGGGTGTGGCTGGGTGGGCACTCTGGGGCATGATAGCACTCAGCCTCCTGCAGCATTCTGCCAGCCAAAATGGGGCCCAGGGGTTAATTACGAGGTTTGGGCTTTGCTTTGTGACATCCAGATCCAGCGAGCAAGGGGTGTAAACTGCACAGAAAATACACTTTTGTTTGGTTATGAAAAAATATCCGCAAAGTCAGATGTATAGTAAATGTAGACTGACTTTTAGCTACACATCTTCCCAGTAAACAGCAAATTTTGAAGCTCCAGGTAAAGAGGATTCATTTTGGGATGAATAACCACAGCATGTAGCATGTTGGAGGTTACTAAAGCTGGGAATGCTGGGAAACTCTGTATTTTAAAGAACATTTGAGGGAGGGGTGTAGAATAGCCCTTCTCTGCCTGAGGCTGTAGAGACCTGGCACCAATCAAAACACTTTTTGTGAAGCAACTGGTCAACACTGACAGGGTAAGCCACTAGTATATGAAAATAAGAGCAAACTTCACTCCCTTCTAGTACTGATGATATTACCGAGTTTGGTAATGAAACATCTGCAAGAAAACCATCAAACTCAGAGAGCACCAAGGATCCCACATTTCAATCCTGAGCTACAAATATTCTCTTCTATCGATAAACACTTTTTGGTTAGAGGGACTCAGAGCCTGCCTTATATGAGATAGCTCCCAGTGGATTTCATTCTAAATTTTGATATGATTTCTGTAAATAAGAAATGTAGAATTATAATGGCCGAGTATTTGATCCTTCATACACAAAAAAAAATATAAAGCTAAGGCATAAACAAATTCAGCCAAACCAGTGCGAACCAGCTGAATCCCACCCACTATAATATGGTGTTTTTTTGCAATATAATGGTCAAAAACTAGAGAAAGCAAGAAAATGCTGAAAGGGTCTTTCCTTAAATGCTTGCTTTAAAACAATATCCTTGCTTAGTGGTACAGAATTGGTTATCCCAACCCCATGCCTATGATGTGGATTTCATTATTAGGATCTTGATGCCATTCTTCAAACTCTTCCTCTAAGAAAATTCTCACCATAACCTGCAATAAAATGCATGTTTTCATTCTGAGATTTGGTAGCAGGGGACAATATAGCCCTGTGTACAGATTGTACACAGCATCCTGACTGTCTGTTCCCATCAGGATTTGTAATAAAATGTTTCTTTCATGACCACCTACTAAAATTTACCAAATCTGATGTTAATTAGCGTAGTAGGAAGTATCTCTTTTCCATGGAGAATGGTACTTTTTCAAAAAATGTACAGAAGGAAAGAAAAAAAATTGTTTCCTTGCTCACCTCTTGTTATCTAGACCAAATGGAGCTAAAATGTGACTGTGGGAATGGAAAGCATAAGCAAACATATATTTCCTTAAGTAGGAAATGCCATTTCTAATCAATCTTATTTAAGGATTTGATGGACACATACATCTTTTTGTAACTCTGTGATAATGCTACAAATAAAGCCAAAGAGAACTGTAAGCATTTACCAGAGAGCTAAGGTCAACCTGCTTGAGGTCTTTCCATGTGTTGTTCTACCCTGCAGAAAAATGCTGATATTTAAACAAATGTTCCTAAAGCAGGATATTGAGGTCATGAGACTAAGAAGAGATTGATAAGATTTCCTACAACAAAGAAAAGAAATTCTCACCTTTGATGGTGCTTAACAGTTCTGAGATTCCCACCCTCCTGAACCTCTTGGGGAAAACGTCAGCAGAAACAAACCAAGGCTTATGTTGAAAACATGCATGTGGATTAAGTGACTGCGGACATAATTTATATGTATGTGTATGAGACTCACCGATGAGTAGAAAAAGGAACAAAAGACCACTTTGGTGTTTTTTGTTTTGTTTTTTGCATACTTCACAATTCATCAAAATATATGTGTATGATTTTAATCAAAACCTATCTTTTATTTATTTGAAGAATGTTGAAACAATGTAGATGAAAGAGTGAATATGTTCAGTTCATAGGTTATATTGTGGGATAGCAACAAAGGACTATAATATTTTCCCATTCCAAGGATACACTTCTTTGTTATGGAGCCACCTGGGAATGTAGCAATTCTCCTCTCTTGTGGTCTCAGATAATTCCATTAACTCTAATTACTAACACTTCTGTTATACTAGCCAGTTTTTATAGCTTCCAAAGATTGAGCCTCATACAGAAACAGGAACTACACATGGCATAGATAGCACCTTATCATTATTATGACTAAACTATGCATTAACCTTTTTTTTAAATAGGTAGCAGTGATTTGATCATTTTGTTTTTAATTGAGATGCTAAAATGTTGCTTTAATTTTAATCTGAAGAGCAAAACATCAAAAGTACATTTGGAAGATTCAGTGAGGTAAAGTAGAGAGTTAAAGTAATCTGACATGTGAAGTTAAATAAACAAGGCAAAATTGAAGTTTTGCTACTATGGTCTACTTATCTCTTGGAAGGCAGTTTCATCAAAAGTTCTTCTGCATATAAATTTGAATAGAATAGAATAGAATAGAATAGAATAGAATAGAATAGAATAGAATAGAATAGAATAGAATAGAATAGAATAGAATAGAATAGACAGAGTTGGAAGGGACCTTGGAGGTCTTCTATTCCAGGGGTCCCCAACCTTTCGAACCTCAGGGACCACTAAATTCATAATTTAAAATCCCGTGGACCACTAATATGATCTGCCTAATGACTGGCTGGGTGGGCGTGGCTAGGTAGTCATGTGCCTGGGTGGGCATGGCCAACTCGGTATCATTTGCATCAAGGGACGCCTCACCAGCCTCTACTCACCCCTCTTCTCTCAGTCACTCCTCACCTGCCCGCCCGGGCTCCTTAGGGCCCCAACAGGAAGTAGTTGTTGGAGCTAAGCAGCCACCATAAGAAAGAGTTGGCAAAACAGCTCAGTTCAAATTGGATCTGACCAAGAAGGAGGCTCAGCAGAAGCACCTCACTGAGGACTAGGAGCATAGGCTTTCCAAGCAGAGGGAAGACCTGTGGGAGTGCAAGGCCAGGTACCAGTGCCTGGAGGCTCAGAGGGCTGAGATGGTCAGCCAGTTCCATGATTCAGTCCCACTGGAACAAGGCCCTCCGGCTCTTCGCCACCAGCGGCACTTCTGCTCAGCCTTCGCCCAAAGCCCCACAGCAGAAGATTGAAGCAGACCCCAAGTCAGAATTTCTGCTCCCCCTCCAACCCGCACAAAAAGACCCCGAAGGGGGAGACTCTCTGCAGCAACACAAACATTCATTGCACGTATCCAGCCCAGGAGCTGTAGGACCCCTGATTTAGTGCAAGATAAAAAATGCAAATAATTTTTCTATGGACCAACAGTGGTCCACGGACCACCTGTTGGTGACAGCTATTCTAGTCCAACCCCCTGCTTAGGCAGGAAACCCTACACCACTTCAGACAAATGGTTATCCAACATCTTCTTAAAAACTTCCAGTGTTGGAGTTCTGGAGGCAAGTTGTTCCACTGATTAATTGTTCTAACTGTCAGGAAATTTCTCCTTAGTTCTAGGTTGCTTCTCTCCTTGATTAGTTTCCACCCATTGCTTCTTGTCCTGCCTTCAGGTGCTTTGGAGAATAGCTTGACTCCCTCTTCTTTGTAGCAACCCATGAGATATTGGAACACTGCTATCATGTCTCCCCTAGTCCTTCTTTTTATAAGACTAGACATACCCAGTTCTTCATATGTTTCAGCCTCAAGTCCCCTAATTATCTTTGCTGCTCTTCTCTGCACTCTTTAAAAGAACATTTATTGCATGTTCACTCTTTAAAATATTGTCACTGTTTCACAATTCCCAACAAAATTCAGATTAGGATTGTATGTAAAGAAAGAGGATTAAGCCTTTTCTAAGGTAATTAGAACAGCCGGGGGGGGGGGGACAACTGTGCCACACGATTTAGATTCGCTAGAAAGCTGGATTTCCTGCTTTCTAGCGAATATAAATCGCTCAGCACAGCTGATCGTCAGAAATACCAGTTCACCCAAAATGGTAGCATTTTTTTTAGCATTTCACCCCTGAAAAAAAGGAATTGTGCTCACACAAAGTCTGCCAATTCATTTGAGAAGCATGCACAATTGTGCTACCTAGAGCTGTTTTTTTTTAACGGTTAGCAAAAGAAAAACTCTGATTTATTTTGCATTGATTGAACTGAGAAAGACCAAGCAGTCCTTGAAATCAAGAATGTATTCAGTTATAATTAATAGTGGACAACAGCTATCCATTCCGGCTGTAAAACTTCAAACAGGGTCTGTTTTAAGTGAAATAGTTCTACAGGAACTGCATAAGGGCTCTTTGCTCTTTGGATGTTTTGGTTTAAGTTTTGCAATTACGGGTTTTTTACTGTAGCCCTTTGCTCAACAGACATTTCAAGTATGATCTTTGATTTGGGTAATATAAGAATTGGGATTTCCATATTAGAGAATCCAAATAAAAGTCATGTGTGTATGCATATGCAAATTTCCCCGTCAGTATGTTTGCATTTAATTATAATAGGAAACATTTGTTAGCAGTCCTTTCTGTTCTTCCTGGTAGTGGATTTCAGTACTACACAAACCGATAGTTACCATCTCTTTATATTTTGCTGTGGCAAAAGAACCGTCCTTTGCTAGCAGTAGTTAATGTAGTGGAATATTGACTTGTCTGAACCTCAGCCAGAATGAACAAATAAATGGTGTGATAGTTGAAAAACAAGTCATAATATATTTTACAGAGCGTCAAGAAAATTAACAGGATGTCCCTGACTGGCTCTGTTTGTAAAGTTTAAGACAATCCTGCTGACAAGCTTAAACTATCACCTATCAAAAAAAGTAGCCATTGTTCTTTCTCTCTCCCTTTCTCTCACTGACGTGAAAACATAATTATAACAGTATAAGGATAATAGTAGCTAGATTCCTTTTTTCTCTCAAATGGACTCAGCAAGATAGTTTAAACTAAGCTTTAAAAAAATTAAAATGTGCTTCATCTTGTAGGAAGTTAAAACCCACTCCACTCCTAGAAAATGAAATATTTTAGGAAATATTAAAAGGGCTGAATATTTCCCCCTAAAAAGGGAGGCAGAAACTCATCCCCCCCCTTTGTCAATGGGCCATTAAGACCCATTTATATATATTCTATATATTCTATATAACAAAGATCTACCTCCTTCAGGCAGAGCCATTTAATTGCCCTTCATTGCACCACCCACCAAGTTTCAACCAAACTTAGCACACAGACAACCTAAAAGGCTAGCTATGACCTCTGACAGCAACCAATCAGGATACTCTTCCTGTGCCCCAGGTAGTTCAAAGCCAGAGAGGCTTTGCTGACTCTCAGTATCTCTGCCCCCTTTTTTCTTCACCCAACATCTTGAAGCATGTGATCCTGCTCAGGAACTCAAGGCATGTGCTCCTGCCCACCATTAAAAAAAAAACCATCTTTCCAAACAGTCTCCATGTTTCCAGTGTTTTTTTTTTCCCACTTGGAACTGAACCGAGATGGACATTTCTTCCAACAATCTCCTTCAAAAATGCCTGTTATTTATTCACCACATTTATCTTCCATGAAGTTTATCCCCACTTTAGGCCAAAAAGTACTTTTCCAGATCCAATATACTACTTGATTCAGCCCAAGTTAAAAAAAACAACAGCTGGACCCACAACATCAAACAGGTTTAGCCCAGATCCAGACAGCAATGGATCTTAAATGAAGCGACAGAGGTCCAGTAAAAGGGGGAAAAAAGTTAAACAATCCACAAACTGAAAGTATGTGCTATTATGCACTAGCTATATTGCAAATTAACAAGACAGTTTTCTATATAATAATAATATGTTATTACTGAAGATAGAAATAGAACACAAATTTATTATGCAGCATGGAAATTACATTGCTGGAAGTCAACATTTCTGAAACACAGAGAAAAAACACACGGTAGCTGCTTCTGCTAATAAAAAGGTCATTGAAAATGTATCTTTTCACCTGGGAGTCACACAGCTTGGAGTGACACAAAATGTTTATTTGTTCACCCATTCAGTGCTGTCTGACTACTGGAGGCTCCTTGGACATGTCTCTTGGTTTCTACTCTGATGCCTTAACCACTATAGCTAGTCCTCAATTTACAAGCACAATTGTAACCAGAATTTTTATTGCTAAGGAAGCTGCTTCTTACCGGTAAGTAAATCATGCCCAATCTTATGCCCTTTTTATCCATGTTTATTAAGGTAATCACAGTCCTGTCCTGCTCACACATGCAAACACCACAAAGATTTGAAGTCTTTATTAAGATTTCACCAGCCCCGAATAGTATTCCCCAGGAAGTCTGTACAGAGTGTCAGTCATCCAGGTCAAAGTTATCCCAAGGTGTCTTTTTCACGAGGCAACTGGATTTTCTTGTTTTTTCTTTGAAGACATTTCACTTCTCATCCAAGAAGCTTCTTCAGCTTTGACAAGATAGTGGGGAATGGAAGGAATTATATTCCGTGCAGACAGCTGGTCATTTGCATCCTTTTAGAGGGTCTTTGAAACACGTGGAGGTTTATCTGTATCCTCAGGGTCACCTGAGTAGTGCTCCTGGTTCCTGTAGTCTGCAATTTTTCCTTTGGAAATCCATCCCTACTCCCACACCATTCAAAAGGATTCCCCAGGAATCCCTACACAGGAACCAGAGCTAAACCCAATGAGTCCAATTTACCAAGTCAAGAAAAACAACATAGAGCAAGTCCAGCAAAGACAGGTCCACAGTGTAAAACATAAATCCCACAATTGAAATCCCAAATCCAATTCCAAGGTCCAGAAATAAAGTCCAAAGTCCAGAAACAGAGTCAAGGGTGAAGTTCCAAGGTAAGGTACACAGTGGCTGAAAAAACTCATGATCTGAAATGGAAGAGTCGTTCTCAGCATTGCTCTGCTCCACCTGCAGGAATAAATAACTGCCTAGTGGTACAACTTATTAGGAAGGGCAAATTAAATTTAGATGAACAGACTCCTTAAAAGCCCTAGAATTGCTGAGAAGGGCCTTTTCAGTGGTGGCTCCCTCCTCTGGAATATCATTTCCACAAAGAGAAGATCCCTAATTTTGTGATTTTTCTGGAAAATCCTGGACTACAGCAGGCGGGGGGGGGGGGATATGGGTTTTATTATGTGACTTTTCAATGTTGTAATCCATCCAGGGTCACTGTGTGAGTTGGACAGCCATATAAATTTGTTAAATAAAATAATTAAATAAAGTGCTGCATTTATTCACTCTTATCAAAACAGTGACATTGAGCATCATTTTCCTTTACTAAGCAAACAGATCTAAGATAATCAACCAAATTTTGCCTCCTAAAGTTGGTGCTTTCCAAAAAAAATATATGCATGTCTCTTTGGTATAAATAGGGTTGAATGAAAATTATAAATAGCCTGTCAGACTGATGGGCTGTGGATCCAGTATTTGCAGTGGATTGAAGCAGCAGGGCAAAATATCCCTCCTAAATGTCAGAATAAGGCAAACATCACACATATTTGCCATTTGTAAAAACATACATATTGATTCAACTATCTAGTTTTCTTAAAGAATTGTAATTGGGATTGTCTGTTTATTCGAAATAGCTGTGACATCAATAAATTCACACTGAAAACATTCTCAGCCTAAAAAAAAAAGTTTATATTGTTTCCTCGCTCTTTCTTTTTTGTGCCTACTGACAAGTTTGTAATTTTGAGATAAAATTTTAGATGAGATTGTACCACTCCAAAATTTGGTTGTCTTTGAACAGAGTCCTTAGTTGATTATATAGAAATTATTGTAATTCCTAATCTCATTTTATGAGATTTTATTTTATAATTTATATTGCATTGAGTATTACTGCTGATGTTTATATATTACTTACATATTAAGTAGTTTTTAAGAAAATGCACGTTATCAGGTATGTAGTAGCCCTATTATTAAATGGGAAAGCCAAGTCTCATATTGAAAAGTATCTTGTGGGGAGGTTAACCGGTTCAAATCAGTGGTGGTATTCAGCCGGTTTGGATTGAACCGGTAGCGGCGATTGCGGGTGGGCCAGCCCGCCCACCCCGGCGCTATGCTGTCCTATTTAGCCATATTTTTGAGGCCAGACACATGTGCGGAACGCACACACGCGAGCAAAGTGCATGTGTGGAAGGCCGGGTGCATGTGCTGAAGGTGTGCGCATGAAGCGAGCATGCACACACAGGGCAAACTTGTGGTAACAATAAGTGATTGTGCAGCTGCCTGCAATTACTGCAGGTTCAAATCTTACCAGGCTCAAGGTTGACTCAGCCTTCCATCCTTTCTAAGGTAGGTTAAATGAGGACCCAGTTTGTGGGGGCAATAAGCTGACTTTGTATAAAATATACAAAAGTATGAAGGCTATTGCTTAATGCATTGTAAGCCGCCCTGAGTCTCCGGAGAAGGGCGGCATATAAATAAATAATAATAAAAAAAAAGTGATACCCACCTCTGGTTCAAATGCTGAAAGTAGCATTGCACTAATGTAATGCAACCCATCCTCTTTTATTAATTTATTAGACTTTATAAGTAACCCAAGACAGAGTACATTCATAATACTCTTTTCTCTCCCATTTTTCACATAATAACAACACACCCATAAGATGGGTTGGCTGAAAGAGAATGACTGGTCCAAAGTCCCCCCCAGTCAACTTCCAGGCCTAAGGCGGTACAAGAACTTATCATGACATAGCATGATATTGTATAAGGAAGGAGCAAAGCTTCAGTTGGGATGGCATAGTATAATGCTGCTTTCATCATTTTGATGACAGGGCTAGATCCTGTGAACACCTCTGCATGCCCATTTCATGAAAGGACTAACTATTATGCAGGACAGCAATGGCTTCTATGAAAGTAAGCTCTCTCTGGAATCTCCTATATATATATATATGAATTCATGATCCTGAATCAGAAGAGGGTAGAAATAGGATAAGATTCTGTATAATTTTGTTCTCTATAATGTACTTAGGTTTAAATTTTAGAAAGAAAGCAAGAAAGAAATAAAGGAAGGAAGGAAGGAAGGAAGGAGGGAGAGAGAGAGAGAGAGAGAGAGAGAGAGAGAGAGAGAGAGAGAGAGAGAGAGAGAGAGAAAGAAAGAAAGAAAGAAAGAAAGAAAGAAAGAAAGAAAGAAAGAAAGAAAGAAAGAAAGCCATATTATTAGTTTGCAAGTTACCAGAAGAAGCAGGGTGGCTGATGACCAACATCTTGCTTACATTCCAAAATGGAACCACCATCAATCCTTGATTTGCTGATGACATTGATAGTTTGGCCTTAAAATGTAAAGGTCTCTGAAATGTCAAAGCCATGTAGAATTTAATATCCTGCTTTCTAAAAACGATAGAATTAAAACAGCCACCTCAAGGATAGGAGCAGGCAAGCAGTTTGCAATCAGATGTCACATAAAAAAACAAACAACAACCCCAACCTTGTCCACGGTCTTTGAGAATGAAGAGGACATGGCAATGAAATGGAGAAATTATAGAAGAATCCAGAACTGGATTGCTTGATTTAGCATTAAGGAATTTAAGAGCTTTCTATTTTTTATAACATAGGTGCCCTAAGGCCTACAGACCGATTGTAGAATACTTGTGTGCCTGTGCGTGTGCATACACACACACAAATATTTTCTATTTGATTGACAGCATAGCCTCGGGATGTTTGAGAAGGGACACAAAAAGAAAGAGAGCTACATTTAGACTACGGGTAATATGTTGGTCATCCCTGCCCTAATGTAAGAAAAAAATTATGGGATTGTATTGATGTTTAGCAACCAATGGTGGGTCAGGCAAAAGAGATAGGGCCAAAGGAGGAAAATGGTCCATTATTAATTACTCACTTAAGTCATGAAATACAGAGTCTGAATGCAATAATCTTCACTGATGGAAATGCAAAGCTTTGCTTAACTTCATCGTTGGTCTTGATTGGTTAATATAAGCCAGTGAAAGAAGAAAGGAAACAATTAGCAATTCACTAATGTGCCTTTCTTTTTCAACTTTGCCACACATGTTTGGAAGTTGAACTTCTAAACCGACACAGCAGAAATTGGTGGTAAAATATATTACAGGCAGTTTCTAGTGGCAAAAAGAAGGTTCTCTGGCAGAATATGGCCCCGCAGAATGTGAATTGTCCAATCATGCACTAGATGAACCTCTCTGTGTAATATTCTTGAATATTCAAAATTTTCTGTGTGCTTCAATCATATACTGCATAACAGAATGTCTGTAGTACACTGAAGGTACAAACTAGGTGATGGATAAATAGACAGACCGTATGTAGCTACATAGCAATGGTATGTCTGGAAACAGTGAATAATATACATCCTGCATATTGGTGGAGAAATAGGATAGCAGTAATCATATATAACCACATTGATAGTGATCACATACTCTAGACACATATTCTCCAAGAGAATATATTTCCAATCTGACCCTTCAGGTCTTCCAAAGGTATATCCATCGCTATTATAACTGAGTCCATGTATCTTGCTGCTGATTTCCTTCTATCTTTCCCAACATTACAGATTTTTTTTTTCAGGAAAACCAGATGTTTGCATAATGTGTTCAAGTAAGACAAGGCTGGTTATTTTTGTTTCTGTGAGAACTGTGGATTGACAACATACTAAATTTTAGAATTCTGGAACTTTCTATACAACAGTATTGTTTCAAATTTGACAGTAGCCTCATTGGATATCACAGCAGCAGGTTTGGCTAAGTTTTCCCATACCTAACTTCCTCTGATATAATTGCAGGTAAAACTAGAAGCATCTGTTTCCATATTCAACTAATTGAAGTTATTCATGTGGCACGAAGCTAATTATATTTTACAAAAAAAAAAAAAAAAACCCAAGTTCAGATCTTATAATTAGTCTGTTACTGATCCATTTAATTTCATATATATTCCATCCAGTCTGCTCAGCCCAATTTCCATATCAATGTTTGTCAACAGTAATAAACACTAAAAGAGCATTTTGTGTTTGTTTATAACATGTTGTATTTGTTTATTGGAATTTCTGGGCTGGGAATAATGCAACATTTGGAGATGTGTGGAATCGGAAGAATGTTGGTGTTACTAATCTGTGAAATTAGAATTAACTGGTTTATTTAAAAGACGTAGCAAACAAAACTCTTCCCATTCCTATTTGCATGCTTTTTCCAAGGGTCTGCTTTTGGATTATACACAGCAGAATAAGGCATCTCTTGTCTATACCTCTGGGTTGTTGTTTTTAAACGAAACTAACACTGATCAGGTTGTTACAATAAATCATTTTGCATTGTGCCATTGGTGATTTTAACACTGCATTTATAATATTTACCTGTCTTATTAAATAAATTGCGTTGATCAATGCATTTTCTGATGCTTTGTTTCCTTAATTGAAGAGAAGCAACACTGTTAAGTCATGCTTCTAAAGATATTCCCCATAAGCACTCTTACTTGTGCACTCTCATAGAAAAATAAATGAATGTGGCATTCATCCATGTTGGCAAGCTGCTTGATGTGTTCAACAATTTGGCTGATTCATACTTTTATATCAGTTGCCCGTTATTTATTTATTTATGTTAGTTTAATGTAGTGTTTGTCCCTTTAACATTTTTTCCTCTCTCATAAATGAGTTTTATTTTGCTTAGTAGGACTGTAATTTGAAGGTATAATTAGCATCTTGTTAATTGTCAATGATTAGCCATGTCATTCAAAGAGCTCGTGCAAAGGGCAGGCAATTCATTTAACAAAATTTCCTTAGGCTTGTAATATAAAGCCCCTATTAAACAAAGAAAGGAACAGAGATGGGTATAATGATATGAATTAAGATGGAAATGAAGATAAACAGTCTAAATATAGCACACTATGTCAATTCTTAACACCAAAAAAGAAATGGAAGGCATGATCAATATTACATAAATCTAGTCACTATGATAAAATCTCAGTATGTGTCAAGTTTATTTAAAAAAAAGAAAACATAGGATCAATCATATTTTTGTGATATTACAGTCAATTATTGTTGACTTCCAGTTTGGTCTAGTGGTTAAGGCACCAGGCTAGAAAGCAGGAGATTGTGAATTCAAGACCAGACTTAGCCATGAAAACTAACTGGGTGACTCTGGACTAGTCACTCTCTCTCAGCTCAAATGATCTCACAGGGTTGTTGCTATGGGGAAAAAAGAAGGTAGAAGGAGTATTAGATATGTTCACCACCTTGAGTTGTTTATAAAAATAATATAGATGGGATATAAATCAAATAAATAAATAAATGCTAAATTTCAAACTGATTTAGAGTTTTCCATTTTTCTAGATTTGACTCAACATTCAGTATTAATGTGTTTTGTATTTCATTTATTGATTTATATTATCTATTTCTACCGCAACCTCACTAATTGTAACTTTGGGCAACCACAATAAATAATCTCAGCCATTACAAAATTGTTAGACTATATGCTGACCCGAATTTCCAGCTTCCTCTTGTGTTCCTTTGTTAATAGCTAACAAAGATGGTCATAATCTAAAAGTGAGACAAACTATGATGGCTACAGAACCAGGGAATAAGCAATAAGTTCTGGAGGTGAAGTTTCAGAAGTTCCTTGGGAGGGAGGAAGACTGACTCTGGAAAACAAAAGCCAAGGTCTTGGCAGAAATTGTGCTAAAGTAACTGAACATCAATCCCTAAAGGCAAGATGTTCCCTCAGGCTTATTTGAGTGGAAAATATACAACTGTACAGTTGAACATCTTAAAAAGTCTTTTGGGACACTGTGGCTGAAAAATTATGACATCTCCAACATTTTGTAATTCTAGGTCAGGGGTAGCACTAGGATGGGCTTCGGTTTCAAACCAAAATCTTCCCGTACAGAACATACATGCCAGAGCAAGTATTCATCAAGTTTACAGAAGCTTTCTTGAGATTACTTCTCACAAACTAAAGGCTCCTTTGCTAAAGAAACATGTTCCATTTCAACATGCATAATATTAAAAAACAAACCTATATTTATTATAGACATTCCTATAAAATCAGCGAAAAAAGCAAAAATGCCATGATACATACATGTGGTTGCTCAGATTCGGGATTTGGCATCTGAATCTAGATCAGAATTCTAGAGACAGAATATAACCACTCAAGGGACAAGGTGATTAATATCTGAAGGATATTACTGGGGCCTAATTTAATCATGCAGCAATTGAGGTCCTTCTAAAAGTCTACTTGTATGGTTAAACTTATTTATTTATTATTATTTATTAATGAGATTTATATGCCACCCTATCTCCAGCCGGACTCAGGGCGGCTCACAACAGTTAAGAAACATCTAATAAAAAGTTAAAAAATTAAATCCAAATCTCATAATTAACAGTTAAAAGTACAATTAAGACTAACAAGTTAAAATTAAATTAGAATTAAAACCCCATCAGTCCAGGCCAGCCAAACGAAACAATCATGTTTTCAGGTCACAGTGGAAAGAGCAGAGGTCGAGCAAAGGCCACCCGGAGCTCCAGGGGCAATTGATTCCAAAGGGTAGGTGGGCCCACAGAGAAAGCCCTCCCCCTGGGGGTCGCCAGCTGACACTGTCTGGCCAACAGCACCCTGAGGAGGCCCTCTGTGTGGGAACCCACTGGGCAATGGGAAGCTATTGCTGTTGAATGAGAGAAGAGGTAATCACTTTATATACCGTATTTTTTGGAGTATAAGACACACTCAGCCCCCCCCCCCCCCACTAAAAGAGACTGAAAATTTGGGTGCATCTTATACCCTGAATGTAGCTTTTTCGAAGCTTTTTTTCAACCCTAATGAGACGCTAGCGAGTGAAGCGATCTCTATGCTTTGCCTGCTTTTCTCATTGCTGATCCCTCTCAGCTATGCTTTAGAAGCTGTTGTTTTATTCCCAAGCAGGGGATAAAAAGCATGTGTGCGCACTCAAAACCAGCAAACTAATGTGCCGAAGCTGACCAGACTAAGGACACTAGCCAGATGAATACCTAGTACTCTTGTCAATCAATTTTAGAGTAAAAGTTATTGTTTGTGATAGCTGCACAGGAATTCAGTGATCTCCATGATAGATTGATTAGGTATTTTAACTTTATTGTTTGGTTTCTCCTTGTCTCAATTATGCTTACATAGATTGACCCAATACAATGACTGATGTGTCCTTTGTCCCAGTTAAGTTAACTTATTAATTATTTGGACAAAATGTGCATCAAAATAATACCAGGTTCTTAGATATGATAAGAGAAGCATAGAATTAATCAGTGGAAATCACAGAATTTTTCAATGACTCGAAGCTATGTACCAGTTTTGAATGCCCTTTATATTCCAGATGGATTTGCTATTTATACATATGTTCTCTGACCTGCCTTCCTATTTTCTCTGTCTTCAGTTTCAGTAAGAGCTGTCTGTCACATTTATTTATTTATTCATCCATTCCATGTCCAGAAAACCTCACAGAAAGAAAAATGAACTACAAACTTTTTCTCTCTTTATACAGGCATACAGATCAGACTCTCATTAGAAATGAATGATTTTGAGATCTTTGGAAGGAATTTTATTATCAGGTAGGAAATTTGTTGCAAGTTTTCAATGTTTATGGATACATAGGTCCCATTCATGTACATATGCATACACAGAAAAAATAAAGGATTATGCCATTAAGAAGATTGTGCTCTCTAATGGAGCTTGATTTCATCTGAAAGTATCCTCAATGCCCCCAGAACAAAAGCTAAATATCCTAGCAAGCTTAATATTTTTTTAGTAAATAATGGACATCAGGACTAAATTTAATCATTTATTTTAGACATCAAGAATCCTCATTCTAATAATGTAAAGAGATTATTTGCTGCAGAAGAATCTTGATATATTAACAAAACAGGGCTGGATAATGCATTTGAACTCCAAAATATCTTCTTTAGACCCCCCAAGATTGCACCATGGACCCTTGGCAGAAAACCATCAAATCCTAGAAGCAAAATATTCCCCTTTCTTCAATAGAAAATCTAATTTTAAAAGCCAACTTAAGTTTCATTTACATTGGCATTATAAACATAAAAATACTAGGAATCTTAATTCCTCTAAAATCATCTCCCCAACATCTCACATGAAACCAAAACTTCCCCTTTGTTTGGAAGTAGTGTATGATACCATTCCTCTCTCCTGTGTGGCCTAGACTAGCTTTGTCCTTCCAAATAAAATATAAAAAATCAGCAGCCACCAGCTGTCAACATATATAGTAAATATGTACAAAGTGTTTCCCAAAGATGTTGGGGTCATGTCAAGAAAGGTATCATTTATTTAAAATGCTGCATATGGGGATGAATTCCAAACAAATCAACCATGTCCATTAGAGCCCTCTTCTAAAGTCAAAACTATTAATGTTACAACCATTTCTTCAACCACAAGGAAGCCATGCTGCGTTATGTAATTCAGTACTATCCTTCTGTAACTTGTCTTATTGATTTTCTTTGGGTGAGAAGGGACCATCCACCCATAATCAATACTTCAACAATAATTTGCATCACATTCTATGTCCACTCAAACTAATGATGAGTGTTCAAGAAAAGTTGAGCTTGGAATCATGATGATTCCATGAATATGGAACATGAAACATGAACTCGTTTGCCATTACCTTCAACTGAAAAGTCTTTATTCATTTGTTTCACTTCCCAATCTAGCCTGGTGTTTCCTGCTACTAAACAGGGATATTCCTGCTTAATTTCATAAGATCACTTATCTGTTATGTCTGGAATAAAAAAAACTTTAGAGCTGAAGTCCTTGTTAAGTTCATCCTGAGAGTTATTTATCCAGCCTCTCTGAAATCTTGGCAACCTCCCTGTTTGTTCAGAGATACAGTTCAACTGCTGCATATAATGCTACACAACAACTATGGAAAATATAATGCTCACATTATACTATATTTTCCTAATTTAGTATAACTTTTATCTGTTTATCCAAGAAAAGCATATAGTAAAGGATAATTTCTAAATGTAGCATCTAATTTTTTTGTTTATTTGTCAGGTGATGCTAGACTGAATTTCTCACAACATCCTTGCTTTGAGTCAACCCAACTTTGAGGAGGCAATTTTTAAAACTTACTTTTTTAGTGTTCGGTTTAGATAACCCTGACTCTTTAATGCTGTTATATGCGTGTTTGTACTTTCTTTTTTGCCTGATTAGCAAAATAAAATAAAAAGGAACAGTGATGACTGGAAAATTTCTTTCAATTGCCATTAGCCACACAAACATCTTAGAAAATATGTTTATAAAGCTGTCATGGACAATGGAGGGAATAACATGGTTTTCCAACAGCAAAATCAAATTATGGTATTAAACTGTTTCGTGCCAAAGAAATACAAATTTTAATGTGTAAGTGTATTGGTGCTTGCATCAAGATTCAAGAGATGTAAATCGAGTACATTTGTTTGTTTTTATGCTGCCTATATCACAAATGTCTCGCTAGCATCCAAAAACATTCCAACAACGCATACAATGAACTGTGTGACCTTTCCAAAACAGAATAAAATCAAATAAACATACAGTATACTTTCTTACTGAATAAAAACAAACAAACATCTATATTATTCCTCTCACCATCTGTACAATGGAGTAAGATTATAAGTTTCTAAAATAATTCTCAACCAATAATAATGTTGGAACTGTTGAAATGGTATAAAAACAGCATGCAGTTCTAATGGAGACAAGTCATTCCAACAAAGTTTTTTTTTTAATTTTATATTTCCTATTCCTATCACATTTGTTAAATAGAAATATGGCTCTCTTCTTCAAAAGCTTTGAAATGTCTGGAATACTGGATTCAAAACCTTGTTCAGTCACGCTCACATAGATGATTGCAGGAAAGTTACTCAACAGTGCAAAATTACTGAAAGCACAGTATGGAACATTTCCATAAAAGACATCATGGGGTCTCCCATCCTTTGGAATATCATCCCCCCCCACCCCTAGAGATCAGATTGGCCCTGATAGCCTTTTGTAAGGCCTTAAAGACTTGGTTTTATCATAGGGTCTGGGTATAGGGCAGAGGTTTTCAAACTTGGCAGCTTTAAGACTTGTAGACTTCAACTCCCAGAATTCTCCAGCCAGCATAGCATAGCATAGCTGGCTGGAGAATTCTGGGAGTTGAAGTCCACAAGCCTTAAAGCTGCCAAGTTTGAAGACCTCTAGTATAGAGCATAGGCATCTTAATTGACAGTAACAGATCGGCTGCTATTTTATGTGTGTTTACTTTGCCTTTTTTATGCTTTATATTTTATAACATTTTTAGCTGCCCAGAGACATATGAGATTGGCAACCATATAATAATACATAAATAAACAGAGATGGAAGAAATTGGATTTTTTTTCTTTAATTTGCATTACTGTTTATGCTTAAGTGTCCAGTCCGGAAGCAACAAATAGCTAATTTTAGCTCGTCTTGAAAACCAAAGTGGGAACTGGCCAGCACTTAGATGCACTGGTTAGCACTTTTCACTGAGAAATTAAGAAAAACACATTCATTATTTTTGAGGCAATGGCAAATAATACTGAGTTTGCCAAACTACATAGATAAGTTGCGACAGACTTGAAGGAGACCTTACAATCTGCTTAAGCAGACGTAATGATGTTTTCAGATGCTTTGCAGCTAACAGGATTGAACTGTGTCCAGATTGTTTTACATCAGAGTGATGAATTACTATTTTTATCTGAGGGGGATTTCAACTTTGCTTCCAACCTCAAAGGCTGTACATGCTTTCCAAATCATATGTTAGTTTTTTAAAAAAGGTTTATATAGATAATGTGACTAAATGATTATAAATATCTTCTGTAATCACTAATTATACACTACAACTTCAATGAAAATTCTACTAAGAGAGAGGTTTGGACAAATAGTAAAGAAATTCAATTGTTGTTGGGCAGCCATCAAGATTACTTGTCTCTTTGTTACTTGGTCTGGGGATAATACATGGCAAATCATTCTCTTGCTACTTGCAGTTTGCAACATAATAGTGGCAATGCCCCAAAAGTTTTTAGACACTCTTTCCCTGATGTGATGTTGGGACTGCAACTTGCAATTGGGTATGGTGGCTGGGAAGTCTGTGAGTTGGGTTTTACTACATCTGGAGGTTATAGAAGATTGATGGTAAAAGATTTAGCTGTTACAACCCATCAGTCTGGAAAGAGCACCAAGAATTCATTGCTGGGTACAGGTGATCCTAAAAGCTTTAACTGAGAGACCTATACTTCTATAGTGCAGCACTAACCACAGGACACGAAGCTTTAGTATTTTATAAAAGTTCATCTTTAGACTGTAGAGTGGAGCTTATGAATTCACTATTGATGAGACTTTCCTGTCTCTAATTATTATCTTTCAGTACATGCCATTTCTCATAACACGTTAAATACGTTTTACTCATACAAAGGTACATAGATACACACTTGAGGGAGCACAATCTGGGACTGATCAATCTGTCAAATTTAATTTCATGGGAACATTATTCAGTTTGAATGGAAACTCAACACGTGAACTGTGGAGGGATTAGTTCTACCCGTTAATATCATTGGGGTGGGGCTTGACATGTAGTCATGTAATACAGAGATATTCACATGTTTCAGAATCCTGTGCTACTCAAGTCTTGGAGTGTATTAAAGTCTTCACAGAAGTTCATACTAACAAACAAGCACATTTCTACAAAACACTGATGCAAACCGTCCTTTCCCCAACAACCGGAATAATTACTGCCTCTTTGAGAATTTTTACTGAAGTTATTTTTAGATACTTAATTTTTTTTTTGCAATGCCAACTTGACCTTTGCACTGTCTGTTCAATAATATAGGCTTTTGCAGATGGGCATCTGAGAAAATGACAACACACGCATCATGATTTCAGATCACAAATAATATGACTTACTGGGGCATCAGATGTCATGATATTATTACACAATCACATAATTTGTGTAATGTCATCATAACACTCAGGTTTTCATTTTAAAATCACAGTGGCTTTTTCCCATTTGTGGTCACTGTTCTAGCATATCTAGGAATATGTGGATTGAAGGGTTTGGCACTTCATGGAACCACCTTGCTTTGCTTTGCAGAAGGGAGTTGTTTTTCCTCAACAGGATATTTTGACTTAAGATGGCAATTCACTTTGCAAAGGCAACTTGCTCTTCTTGAACAAGGTGAGTCAGATTCAAATTCACCGGTTTCTGATTTGGCAGCAAGGGCTTCGGCACATTCAGAGGAAACCAGGACAACCACCCCTCTCTGACATTTAGAAGCAGATAGTCATTGCAGCTTACTTTGAAGGAACCCTTTGATCAAAGCTTGGAGAAAACAATACCCTCCCTCAGCCCTATTGAAAGCTAAGAATTTGCCTTTGGTTTCTCCCAGGCAACAGATTATCCAAACTGCAGCCATGCTATCATAGATCCCTCCAATGATTTCTCAGAAGGATGAAATGCCAGAAAGGAGAGAATAAGGAACAATTGCCAGTTCTTGTTCCTCTTTTGTATAATTTTATATAATCAAAGACATTTTTTTAACAAAGTAAAAATTGTAAAAGAAAATAAAGGTGATAAAGAAAAATAGCCAATAGTGAAAAAAGAAAAGAGAAAAGAAAAAGAAAAGTTTAAAAAGGAGTAACTTCCAATCTTCTTGACAGAGGACATAAATACATTCATATTTTGTCCTCTCTTTCTAAAATTAAATTATAATTTCATTCTTTCCATAAACTAACCTTTCTAATCTTCAAACTCATAAATCACAAGTTAATTTCTCTCTCTTTTTTTAGCAAAAATTCCATAAGGGCTTCCAGTGTCTAATAAATGAGTTGATCTTTCTCTAATCAAACTAGTTAATTTTGCCATCTCTGCTAGTTCTTCATCTTTACCAATCCTTCCTCTGTTGTGTGTCTTTCCATTTTTGTTCATATAATAGTCCTGAAGTAGTAATCATATATAATAATAATCTTCTGTGTCTCTTTTCTAATTGGCTTTCCATTAATCCCTGCAAGAAAAGTTCTGGTTTCAACTGAATGTTGATCTTGAAAATTCTTTGTATCATGATATGTATTTCAACCCAGAAATTTCTGGCTTTTTTACAAATCCACCAAGCATGATAACATGACCCTTCATGATGTCCACATTTGTGACATAAACCTGAGGTAGTTTGAAGGGATGGCACAACATGGCCACAGAGTGACTGCAATTTAAATGAGCTCTTTGTGCTTCTATTTTATCCTGTTTTCCCGAAAATAAGACCTCCCCTGATAATAAGCCCAATCGGGCATTTGAGCGCATGCTCTAAAATAAGCCTCCCCCTAAAAATAAGCCTTCCCCAAAAATATTTAAATGCAGGTTGGAAATCAGGTAAGACAGCAAGAAGAGCCCCATCTTGCTTCACACACCCCAAAATAATAAGACCTCCCCGAAAATAAGGCTTATTTTGGGGTTCAAAAAAAATAAAAGACAGGTCTTATTTTGGGGGAAACACGGTAGTTACTTTTTTATTTAGCTTTAAAATAGTTTATTTAATATCAATTAGTAATTTGAGTTCCCTGTATTTGGATTTAGAACTTTACAGATCAGTTGGCATTCTAGAGTCTGGAATCCAGCAGCTTAGGGTAGGCAGGAACAATGGCTACAAGACAGGAACAAAAAGAATTCAAAGGGAAAAACAAAAGGAAGAACAAGCTTGAGATGTTGCAAAGTGAAAATTCCAAGCATTCCAAATCACAGCAACCTCCAGACAGCTAAAACTGCTGGGTTTGTTCCAGCACAAGAACACAGTATGTAAGTTTCCTTCTTCCCATTCTCCCCTAAAAACCTCCGCTAATACATCCTATGCCTTATTAGATTTGGAAGTAGATGATTTCCCTTTCCCTGATGATGATGCTTCTGTAGGAGATAGAGGAGATGACACCTTTAAAACTACAAGTAATTTAAATATGGATGTGGGTGTGGTTGCTAAGAATTGTCTTGGTTTGTTTAGCAATAACCAATGCTAATCATTGCTAATGATTGCTAAAATAGTTATTGCAATTTTTGATCAGAGGCTACATGCCAATCAGATGAACTTAAAGCTATAATGAAAAAAACATATAATGAAACCAGTTGTGGACTCGTCCACAATTCACTTGCTCCAGAATTTATTAGAAATCCATATGCTGAAGAAGATCACACATGTATGGAAATTGCCAGAGATCTAATCTTGTGCTCCAGATTGCAACTAATTCTCTTAAAGAGGGAAGGTGGCACAATACAGAAAGTAGTACTACACTCCCTTTCACAATGTCTTTGCTGTAGAGCAGTGTTTCTCAACCTTAGTAAGGTTAAGATGTGTGGACTTTAACTTCCAGAATTCCCTAGCTAGCAAATCTTAAGGATGCAAAGGTTAAGACTCACTATATTCCAACCAATTTATAGAAATCTCCTAGCTTCCCAGATGGCATGAACTCAAAAGAATAATATTGACTTTTAGGTATGTCATACTCCCTTCAATGATTGTTAAATCCAGAAATGTTGTAAGAGGGTTTCAAATCACACCTATATGTGTCTTTTACAATAGCGGTGTATGGCCTCTGCTGAATTCTGGGAGGAGAGCCAAACCTGTGAGGGAGGATGGCATAAGCCCCAGAGTTCATAATTGAAGCCAACAACTACCTACATAGCAGAGTGTTCCATCAAATCCAAGGTCAGGACCACTTTAATTTAATTAAAGGAAATATTAGACAATCAGTTGGCTCGTTAGAGGATGAGGAAGAAATAGTTCAGTTGTTTGGCACTGGCATTCCATCTAAAAAAGAAAAGCAAAAAAATATACACAGAATTGAGGTAGCTGTATCAATCCTTCAGTCAGTAACTGTGCAACTGAGTCCCTCAACACTTTATAGTCCTCCAGTTATCCTCTTGTTGAAATGTTGACCTGTTCATTCTCTGATTAATTCCCCCCCACAAAACAACAATAACAAAACCTGCTCAAGCCCAAAATTCATTCAGCAAAAGAAGGGAACACGGATTTGATCAACATAACCCAATCCTTCTATAACCTGTCAGATGATCTGTTGTAATAATAATCCATTGTAATGATAATGTAATGTCCATCAGTTGTGATGACAATCCATCACAACTGGACTCTAAAGAACAGATTAGACAAACTATAGCCCCATCCCCACTGGTTCCCCCTGTATAGATGCTAATTGCATTTATCCAACAGGTGCTTCATCTTCACCTTGCTATTTCTCTTTGCAACCATGGTGATCAATGGGGTGACAGATGCCGCAGCCAGATCACCCTCACATCCATGCAGTGAATTCTCTCCATAGAAACCCTGAATATAGGCAACTCTCTGATTCCAGCTCTCAATCACATTTATTTGCTATGCCCATGACATTTCTCCTATGGAACTACCCCAGACTCAGGACACCATCCACCACAATGATGTGGCAAATGGGGGAGGGGTTGCTTCTCCCCCAATCACCAATTTGTTCAAACTAAGTATTGCGCCTCCTTAACAATTTTCCAGAGGCACATATATTCTCTCTGGCCTCTTTTAAAACATGGCTTTTAGAACATGGGCTCCAAGCAATCAGACCTTTATGCTCTTGGATTTCTGTCCCAATTTGAGATGATAGATAGATAGATAGATAGATAGATAGATAGATAGATAGATAATAGATAGAATACATGAAATATAGATGACATAGATATAAATGATATAGATGATATATTATAGATAGATAGAGGTACAGATAGATAGATTTGCAATTTCCAGTTCCCAACTATTTTCCTCTACTAGCCCTTGCACAGCCTTGTCTTGGGAGATGGGGGACTGATCTATTTATAGCTTCAGTTGGAGAATGCTGTATCAGCTTTGTTAGTCTTTGACCAATTTTCCTCACTGTGTATTAATCTCTGCCTTACTCTCACAGTTCCACTCACTGGTTACCCAAACCTAGATCCAGATTGATACCTTTTCTCACTATGTACATAAATTTGAATAGGTGAGAGCTGGTTATAATGATGAACCTCTCTATGAATATTTCAATGCCTGTCCTCTCAAATAAATAATTGAACCATCATTTATGCCCAAATATTTCAAGTAAAAAAAAATATATAACCTATTTGGCTTTAGGTTGTTGCATTTCATAAATAGGCTTAATCTCAGGTGTTAAATGGCTCTGTCCAAAATGATTTCCCAGGGCAATACAATTTTTTGTTAGTTCACAAATTATAGATTATTTAATAATTTCTAGATTATAGAAATTATTTAGATTATTTAATATAAATAATCTATAATGTCTATAGATTATTTAATAATTTCTAATCATATCATGAGGAGCTGGTATTCTCAGAGTTGGCTTGACAAATGTTGCATCACTTCCAAAATAGCATTATTAGATTACTATGGTATGGAATTACTATGATATCTCACTGAAGGTCAGTTTACCACACTGCACCCAAATTTTAAAGGAACAGAAAAGACAATCTAAAGCTCTGTTCAGAAAGAAAAAAAACCCAAGATCAGAAAAAATGGTCACAACTAATCAAAGCTATAAAGTTCAAAAATTCTTCCCTATTATAGCATACTATAACAAATTGTTCCCATAACAGCATTACACAATTGCATTATAACATCCCTTCGCATAACTTCCTGAAGCGATTGAAGGTACATACATCATTTCCAAGTTCTTTATTGCTATTGATACACTAACACATGTGATGGATGTATCTTTATCCTCCCTACCACTCTGGTCCCTAGGCATATGAAAGGAAGTAAAAAATTTATATATATAAATAATAACACTATATCTGGTGATAGGAATGGCCAAGCTAATTTTAGGCCCATTAATTTATTGAACATCATTAGCAAACACTTGCCAAAACCCAAACCTGGATAATAGATAAAGAAATAATTGATTTTGAGCAAGTAGAGTTTCAGCTGAGATGATTCATTGAAGACCATTGCCTAGGTCTATAGACAAATCACTGGCAGACAAAGTACAAATCACTTTGACTTGAATCTACAATACATGCAGCTTTCATTGATTTCAAGGCAGCTTTTGATAATATCTCAAGGGTTAAGCTTGAGAACATTCTGAGCACAGCCTCTATATACAAAATATATTTGCTTTTAATTCATAAGCTATACAGTAATAGCAATAGCACTTAGACTTATATATAACTTCATTGTGCTTCACAGAACTCTCTAAGCTGTTTACAGAGTCAGCATATCACCCCCAACAATCTGGGTCCTCATTTTACCAACCTCAAAAGGATGGAAGTCAACCTTGACCTTTTCAGGATTGACCTCCTGGCAGTGAGCTGAATTAGCTTGCAATACAACATTCTAACCACTGCACCATCATGGCTCCTTGGTCAGGAGGCCTAACTCTAATTGATCTTGGAGTACAATATGTGTGTATTTGTGTGTGGGGGAGAGAGAGAGAGAGAGAGACAGAGACAGAGAGACACAGAGAGAGAGACAGAGAGAGATATGATAAATCAACTTCAGAGAGTTGATATATCCATGTGCCTAAATTAGCTGATGGACATCTCCCGCTTCTACTCTATGCTGATGATGCAGTTCTTTTCCCTTTGGCATCCTAATGAGGGACAATTAGTAATCAACTGTGATAAATCTGTAGTTTTAGTTTTTTTCAACAATAGATAAAGGCACAATTGGAATTGATTCCCATCAATTAGAACAAGTCAACTATTTTAAATGCTTGGGCATAGTGTTTCAGATCTCCAGAAACTAAAAATCCCAGGTAAATTATCCCACTTCTACTGCCCAAAAGAGCACACTAACAATAACTAAATTTTATAGACAACAGGGGGCAAATTACATTCCAGCAGCAATCAAACTACAGCTAAAACAGTTTCTCAACTATTATATGGGATACAACTTGGCATATATGTAAATCTGAGAATTTATGAAACTATTCAATTGAATTTCCTTAGGACTTTGTTTGGTACCTCAAAATGTACCCTCAGCTTGAAGCTAACATGCCAAGTATTAAGGCCTAGGCCTAGAACAGGACTTAGAATCATGTCTGACCTAATGTCTCTATTGTTGTCAGACCCCTAGCAGTCTCACTGTCACTACCTGTATCGAAGAGCTTTGCAGCCTTGGCCTTTCTGTTGAATATTTAGGCCAATCTGTTTATTTAGGCCTTTCTGTTGAATATTTAGGCCAATTAACCCTTGAAAGGGCCAAATTAATAGTAAAAAAAAATTAGGGACATTGTCAAGACAATATCATCAGTAGCTAATCCAAGACTGTAATAAAGACTTGCTGTGTAATTTGAAGTATCTTTATACCTTTTAGACAATTTTTCTGGAGTCATATACCAATGGTACATCAGTTTATAAAGATTCCCTTTTAGATTATAACAATGTAAATTTCAATCCCTTTAACCACATATTTTCCCACTGTTCCAACAGTATATGTAGCTAAAGTTCTTAGCCCATTTATCATACAGATTTTCAGTTGTTCTTCTTCCATTTCAAATTTCAATCAAGGTTTGTGCATTTTAGCAATTGTGTGTTCATCATTTATACCTAGTTCAACTTCAGATTCTATCTTCTGCTGCTCAGTTCCAAGTGTCCTGTTATCTATATTAAATCTTTAAATGTGCATATGAAAACCACTGAAAAGTAAATCCCTCTGCAGGCAATTGGTCTTATAATTTCATTTTACATTCTGCATGTTCTTCTTGTAACAACTCTTGATCAGTTATTCATTTTTCTTTACTCCTGCTTCTTTCCTGTAAAATACTTCTTGTGTTGGAACCCATAAAAATACTTTCAGGCACAGCTGAGTTTATATCTGTTCTATATTCTCAATATGGAGTTTCTAACATAATAATTCTTTAAATTCTACATTAACTTTAACTTTATCATGGCCAGAAGGCCATGCCATCTGAACCTCTGATCAGGCTCCTCTAATCCTTTTTTTTTTTTTCTCAGCAAAATATACTTTTTCATCCAAAGTGACCAGAAGGCTGTAAAATACAATTTCAAATCAGCCCCAAACCTTCTTAGTTTTTTGCATCTTGAAGTATTTTATAGTTTTTTTTCCCTCTTGGCATACAAACATATATATATCTTTCTGCCATTGTTTAAATGGTAAATCAATTGTCAAAATAAGTATTGTTTGAAACAAAAAATACCATCCTTAGCAAAACATTCATTTGCGTGCATAGAACTCCATATTTCTCCTTTTTTATTTATTTCTTTGTTTATATTTACTTTCAAGATTTATAATGCTGTCCAATTTAATCAATGTGACTGGGCAGCACTGTATAAAAAACAAACACCAAATTTTTTTTTATAAACCACCATGCAATAATAAACAAATACAAAATATAAATACAAAATATAAAATGGCGACCTTACGGAATAATCAAAAGGGACAACCAAAAAGAGACTTTACAAAATAGTAACCATAAAAAAAATGGTCAAAGTCAATTAAAAAAATCTCATAGGAAAGTTGAAATCATGTGAGATTTTGATGGAATGCCCTAACTTTCCAAGATTTCAGAATTGAGCGTTCTCATTTTAAACTTATAAAATTTTGGCTTTAATTTTTTTTATTCTTTGGCATATATATAAGTGTGACACATCACCACCTCGTATTGCTGGCCCCTGGCAGTGTCATTTTGGAACATCGAGAAATCATCCATTTGGAGAAAGCTCCTTTTAATTTTGATCCTGATAGTAAACCAAATATCTTTTCCATATAAAACATGTCCTCTATTACATAGCTAATTTAAAGGAAGCAGTTCTGATCTTAACTTAATGGGTTTTTGGAATTTAAAACCACAGTTCTATATACAACCTGAAATTAAGCTCTACTGAATTCAGCAGTAAATTCCACACAGAGGTAAATAAGATTGTATTGAAAGTCATGCATCATTACTGTTTCATATTGCAGAGATACCTGTATTAGGGGAGTAAATGAATCATGGTGCTTGTGCCTTCCATTTCATTTATATTTGTGATAGATTTGGTATCTAGTACTTAAATGAGTATACATCACAATGTACCCTTGTTTGGAAAAGTAATATAGCATAACAACAACAACATGCTGAATCTCGATTTCTCTTACAGTTCATGCAGAACAAGAGATTTGATCCACCTTCTTCCAACCAGGGGTCAAAAGAAACAAATCGAATAAAACAAATAATTTTCAATAATTATTTTGTCCTTAACAGTGGTGAGTTGCTCCCAGTTCTGTCCGGTTCTTTAGAACCGGTAGTAAAAGTGACAGGAGACTCCGCTCACCCACCTGAATGTCATAATTGACGATCTGCGCATGCGCGTGCTCCCATTGCGAACTGGTATTAAAGGTAAGTAGAACCCACCCCGGTCCTTAAGCATTGCAGGACTAAACAGCAGAGCCCCCTGATCTTTCCCTGTATGTGAGCATGAAAGATCAACCCAAGACAACAGCAAAAATAGAAAAGACAGGAGATTCCACTAAGAATAGCGGCCCAAGTCTCTTCTCTCAATGCTTTAGATATTTTACAACAGATCTGGACTTGTCTTGAATGTTCATTCATCAGAGGCCTACAACTCATTTTCACTCCCTAACTATTATACTATGTGACACTTATAGTTCCACATGTTTAGTTTCTACTGCATGCACTACATAATATAATATTATCATAGATCTTGTAAAGGTAGGCATACACTAAATAGGATATAGCAATTGGCCCTGCCAACTCATATCATCTTCCATCAATCTGAACATATAGATTTCTGAATTGCGTAGCTTGCCATCGCTTTCCCTCAGCTTCTCCCAAGCAGGAGTTGGAGTCAGAAAGTTAGATGACTCTGATGATGTTAATTATTTTTGAGGGTCATTCTTGCCTGCCGCTTTTTTTGCTTTATATTTGTTTATTATTATTTTGTTGTTGTTTTCATTGCATCTTATTATATTGATATATGGATAGATAAAGGATAGGGATAAAGTCCTACATTTTACAACATTTTACTACAATGACAGAGGCCAGTTTCCCATTATTTGTCAATAGATTTTTATAGCACCACTGTATTATGGTGTGGATATAGCATAACCACAAAAAGTTGTGAGATTGTGCTGACATAAAATTTGAATGAGTAAATAAATTACATATAATAGTAATTAAGACATGCTTTATTTGGTTTCAACAATTGTTGGCTGATGCAATCAGAAGCTATAAGTCACGAGTGGTGAAATGACCTGTATGCTCTGTATATTTAAGCCAATACTTAAAATAAGTTTAGCGTAAATATACCCAGAGGGAACATAAAAATAACAAAACTAATGTTTCCTGAATGGTTAGCTACCACAATTAGCTCTTACGTGCCTTGTTACCCTACAAGACAACCATTACACAAATACTTCTATAGATTTCATTGTGAAGCCAATGTTGAAATAGTCCTTTGCAGAAAACTCTCTGCTCTCATTTTGCCCACTCCAAATCATGTGGGGGCTCGGTGGTTAAACAGAACTTTTATATTCAACATTTTTATTGAACTAAGAGAAGCAAGTTTTCCCAAGTGATGAGAAACAAATGTGGAAGTTCTGGTCTTTGCAATTCTACTGCCACACACAGAGTTTCACAAGCATGCAATATTTCTGTTTTCACAGGAAAGTTATGAAGTGGTTTCTACTTACTAGGACAATGGCCTGCCCCCCCAAAAGAAAACATGCAAGAGGGCAGTGATTGTCACACTTCTCTAGAGAAACAGTTTTAGGTTTATTAATTCCTTATCTTGTTATCCTACTTAGTTGTGTATTGTTCCTCAATTATCAGAAGGAGATGCAATGTGAAAAGAAATAAAGCAAGCCAGATGTTTCCAGATGATTTTGACTATTTAATTTTGAGAAACATCTTGTCAACCACAAAGAATGAAATTTCAGTTTCCTAACATGGTCTATTATCCTTTGGAACTACTGTATATTAAATACTGTTTACAGCTTCTACATTAATCTCACCTACAGACAACCTATGTTTTTACAGTGCTAACAAAAGGGATGAAAATAACTATTATATTACAGTAAATCAAGAGTGGGAAAGCTATGATGTTCATATTCATTGAAGTGTTACAGCCAGCTTCATTGTCACTCACTATGATGGCTAGGTAGTTGAGAGCTCAACAGCATCTAAGGGTCCCCATTTTCCCCACCTTCTGTGTAAAGAACAGTGAACTATGATGTTATCAGCTTGCATGATAATCAAACCTAAAGAGGCAACTGTGCCAAATTCACAGACATACATCAACTCCAGCATTCTTCATTAGCAGCCGTTCTGAATAATTAGTTTAGGAATGTTCAAAGATGGTATATTATATAACAGGGGTGTCAAACTCACGGTGTCGCATTGTTGTCACATGACGTATCGCAACTTTGCTAAAATGGGTAAAGCATTGCAAAATGGTGACGCATCTGTCCTGTGGGCCACGAATTTGACACCCCTGTTTAGCTTAGGAGCTAAACTGTAACACACATTATTTTAAGTATTTTGCCTTAAATCTTAGCTTGATTATCATGATTAATGTGTACAGGCTTCTATCATACTTTTAGTCATTCAACACTCTACCTTTATTTGGAAATGTTGGTTCCATTCCAGAAAATAACCAATGTAAATAAACACATTTCTCCATTTTCTTTCTTGTTTTAACCATTCTGATCAGAACAGAGTCAGCAATTCCACATCATAGGACAGAAATGTTTTGCTCAAGACTCTACACTCACTCATTGCATAACTCTGTATACTTTCAAAATCACCTTTTATTTAGAACAAATTACATTTTGGAATATGCTTTTAGATTCATGTTATTCTTGAAAATAACAAAATGCTTCTTTCCCTAATTGTATTTTAATACAGTTGGAGTTACATTTCAAATTCAATTTTACTTATCTATACATTTCAGTGCAGGCAATGTGCCGCTCACATTAATAGGGACATATCCTACTATAAAATTTTACTTTGTTTATTATGGTGAACACTATCCAAGCAATACAACCATTTCTGTTTTGAGGAAAATTCCCTGCAAATTATTTCTATTGTAGCTGAGAATCCAAAATGTTCCATTGCAATTTCATGACATAAACATTAGAAATTACTCCCAAAGCTTTCAATGCCAGACCTGGTTGCTGTCTTTAAACATATGGAAACTATTGCTATATGGGTACAGTAACAGTTCTCTGATTATATGAAGTTTCTTTCCTTGCCATTGATAGAGTGGTGGGCAATCCACAGCTGATCTGCAGATCCCTCAGATCCATTTTTCTATTCACTTGGAACCAGTTAAACCTAGTGATAAAGTGTCGAAAATCAGAAGTATAGTTTTCTCCAATTTTCAATGGAGAGCAAAAAGAAAAAAGCCCATTAAGCATTCAGGTAATTTCAAAAAACCCCAAAAACAAAACAAAAGATCTCCCGCAAAAGTATTTGCAACTCAGGGAAAAGGTACTGCATCCATTTCCAAGAAAACATTGCTCTCTGCCTCCACATTTTGCAGAGTCCATAGCTTCCTGCATTAGATTATTTTTCACCCCAAAGAAAAATAAAGATACTTTGCATCACCTTCTAAATGGAATGGAACCACATCAGGTCATTTGTGAGCTGATGTGCCATTAGCCAATGTCGGCTGGCGGCCCCTAGGGGGAGAGCGTTCTCTGTGGGAGCGCCGACCCTCTGGAATGGGCTGCCCATCGGCCTTAGGACAGCCCCTGACCTCCTCTCCTTCCGCTGTGAATTGAAGACGTGGCTCTTTCATCAAATGGGCTGATCCGCAGGGGTGATTTTAAATAATTTTAATCAATTTTTAATTGGATTTTTAATGTTTATGTAATTTTTGTTCCGTTCTTTGTAAGCCGCCTTGAGTCCTATGGGAGAAGGGCGGCATATAAATTACATAAATTACATAAATAAATAAATAAATAAAACAAATTTAATCCAATTAAGTAGCATACACAACTAAAGGAGCACTGCCAATTTATCAACCATTTCTTGACCATTGTGGTCTTCCTATTCTCTTCCTTAAACATATAGCTAAGGTTTGTTGAGATAACCAAGGGCATGTTAAAAAAAATACTTTTGATTCTGTGGTGGCTAAGCGCTATGGGAATGTTACTATTGATTCAACTGAAACAAGAGCATTTAATTAGGTCACAACTAGCAGGCACAATGAAGTTAAAAAAGCAAAAGGAGAGGAGAGAAAACAGGAACAACACCAGGCATCACAGAGTTGAAGGAAGCCCTGCTTGAAATAATTCTCATAGATTACTGCCTTCAAGAAACCAAGAATGAATAGTATCTTTGGGCTTTTGTGATGTTCCTGGCTTCTAATGAATATCCATGCTGCCAGAACCTTTATGGTTCACTGTTAAGATATGCAGGGGGTGAAAACATTTAGCCAATGAAAATAAAGATAGCTAGTAGAAAAGCCTTTTTATTTTCTCATCTTGGTAGCGAGCAGATATCCAACAGTGGAAAAAGGGAAGCTGTATGGTTAATCCATTTATAATGTTGCAGTTCATTTAAGTTTAAATAAGAAAATTATGGCTCTTCATGCTCTTCAATGAATGCAAACAACAGCACAAGGCCAGGGTTTCCCCCAAAAGTTAATTATATAATTATATTCATTAAGAAAATCCAGTGTAGAATACTGAAATTGGAGGAAAAGGAACAAATGTAATTCCATCAAGAAATGTCTCTAGTCTATTGGAGAAATTTATGCAGTCCTACAAGCTTCTGTAACAGAATCAAAATTGGGCTTTTTTTCTTTTTTTCAATATGCTTCTGTGGCTTTCTACCCTTGCCTTAGTGAAGTATCCCACAGTCAGCTCAAGCCATTTGCTTCGTCTCTATATTTCAATCCTGCCTGAGAATATAAACATGACTTAGAAAAAGTCACATACAACTGTTTCTTAGGATAGCAAACAGCGTATATTATTTAGATAGAGATGCATTTTTGTGATTTTCTCACTGCTAATGCTACCATAGACTCAAGGAGAATACTTAATTAGTACCAAGCATGGTAGCAACATTTGTTACTAGCCATGCTCACTATAGCAGCCATTTTGTAGGAGTGCTGATAATATTCACTAACATTTCAAATGTGTTTATCTGCTCCCAAAATATTGGGATTTCTGATCTATTCTGTCCAGAATCATGCCTCAGTCTAGGATAATTAAAAGACCACATTGTTACATACCATCCTTCTTACACTCTAGAATCCAATTGACATATCCTAAGATAAGGTGTAGGCAAAAATAGTTTAAAGTCTGTAATTTTCTGGACGGTACAATATATGTGGATCTCACTTTTTGAAAGATGGGCATGGAGGATTAATTCATTCCTTGCCATTGGGTTTTCTGCTGTATTATCATCAACAGTGGCTAATTATCTCTAACAAAAATGGTATACTTTTAATCTCCCATTTAATTGCCCTGTATGTACTAAGTATTGGTATTTAATGCATAAGTACCCCAAGGACATGAGTTTTACTTAATAAATGCACTTGAGGGAATTGACAATTATTATGAAGGTAAGGACAATTTCTCTTTTGCATCCATATTGTTTCATATGATCAATTTAGCTCCCAAGAGAAATTGAATAATGGGTGAGATGCAAAAGATAGGTAGCTCCAATATGCTCTAGCTCTAGGCTTCAATCCCTAAATGTCTATTGAGGAGAATCAGAGGAAGATAAGCATTCCAAAAGACTTTCCGGATGGATTTTTCTCACCTTGCACCTTCACAAGATTCTTACCTCCATCCCTTGGGAAGAATCCTAACAGTGGGCTTCTTGTTAAATAATATGCATTGTATGTTTATCATGTTTATGTAAGCAAATACTGGTAGTCTTCAAGTTACAATAGGATTGCTGTTGCTAAGTGATGAGGTTCCAAAGCATGATATCATGTGACCATATAACTTAGTAATGACAATCTCTCGCATTTCTGGTTGCTACTGAAACTCCAAGATGTGTTGTTGTTAAGGAGAAAAAGGACGGAGTCCCAGGTAAGAACCATGGGGATGCCTTGAGATGTGGAGAAAGACGGGGTGGGGGGGTTGGGAGGCTGGTTCAGGCATGAGAGGCTGGCAGGGAAGGTTGCAAATGGTGATTAGTTGATTGTGCTTCTCTGCAATGTCATAATGATGAGCCAGGAATCCCAGCACCCAGATTGTGAACACATGATCTCAGGGGGTGCTACAATTGCTGAAACCTCAAACACCAGCATTGCATCCATATTTACTGTGCTGCTGTAATGTTGAACATAGTTAAGGACTACCTGTATGTATGCTTGTATATATAATCCATTGCAGATTGAAGTTTTCTTCATTAAAGATATGGATTATAATCTACTATATTGGCCAAATTGGAAGTTGGTTGGTAGAATTTTCCAACCTTCCTGTCTAGGCTAAGAATGGTTGACCCAAAGTCATCCAACTGGTTTCTATTCCTAAGGTAGGACTAGAATCTGGATCTCCTTGCTCCTAGTCCAGCATTTACCTTAACCACTATGCAACATAAGCTATCATTCATACACAGAGATGCATTCAGAGAAAGGGAGAAAGAGGGAGAGATGAGACTTAATAGAAATCATATCTATTTACTATTTAAATTATTTTTGCACGGCAGGTTTATGTTTTGGCAAATATTCCAAGTTTTTAATGAAACATCTAGGCATAAATTTTGTTTATTTTTCAAAATGTATAAGGTGCCCAGAGCTCTTGGCTTTTACTTTCTTTTCACAGCAAAATTGTCCTGTGCTTATGTAGCAGCATAGGCTTTCCCTCAAAGCAGCATTTCTTGGAATGTTCAAATAAACTTGATTTAAATTGAATTAAAACTAGCAATAAATTAATTTTAGTTTTTGCTCTGGCTGTGGTTATTTCTCAATCAGTCCAAAGCCAAGTGCTCTAAATCAGAAAAGAATGTTGGGTCTCTTCTCTGAAACATGCTATTATTATAGGAGTCTAACATATAGATCTTAGTTGGTTAAAGTCAGATTTTTACTCTCTAGAATTATCATAGCTATTAAGAAGCAGAGTGGAAGATGAAGGTATGTTCTATGACTATATTAGTGTTAAGACAAAAAGTTCCTTCTCCTCTAAAGAAGGTAATAAGAGAACATGCTGAAATGGTTAAAGAATTGAATCAGGACCAGGAAAACTCACAGGGACCTCAACCACCTCACAAGATTGTTGTGAAGAATATGTATGTATGTATGTATGTATGTATTTGCATTTACACTAGGGTGTTGAGATTAAAGACCACAAAATTGCTTCCGTTTTTTAAAAATGTACTGTGTGACAATTACAAGCCTTTGGTACACTATAATAATTTTGCATAATGAACAGAGACTTGAATTGATAGTTACAAAAAGTATTGTTACAATAGTGTTTAGCAGGACAGTAACTCCAAATGTAAATGATAACCTCAGTGAACGGATGCTACATTTCCTTCTTTATATCACATAAACCTGCCTGAATGATTTAGTGAAGCTTTGCTAGTATAAATGGTTATTAATAAACCATACACAACTGTGACAGCTGGTTATAGTTGCCAAACCCCTGAAAAGCAAGCAAGATTTGTGGTCAACATTCCTCACACACTTAATGAGAGACAGCTTCTATCCCATCGAGTTTTGGCTGAAAGTTGATGCACCAAAGCTGACTCTAGAGTTTCATCTCCTTCCAAGTAATTTTAATCGTGGTCCCTTAATTTATGATGAGCTTCAATCAAAGAGCAGAAAGTGGTGGCAAGATGTAAAAGCAGACAGGAAAGGAGGCAAGATTTTCTCTTTTCATATCCTACTGTTAAAAAAAAAAAGTAAAGTAATTTCCTATTTCTCCATGTGGGTCCTTTAACATTTCAGTTCAGGGGCACTGCAATGGCTTATTGAAAAAAGATGTATTTCAATCTATTTGTTTTCTTTTGCAACCTGGGGGTTTCAGATGTGGAAATGGAATGCAGTTCCTGACAGCTGTCCTTCTATTTCACTTCCACATTCTGTTTGCTCACAAGAATCATGAGCAAAAACTTTAAAAATAACTCTCATATGCATGCATACTTTGAGTGGAAGCAATCACAAAGTTGTTGGGCCTTTGTTTTGATTTATTTCCTTCCGTTTGACTCCAGCAAATATGCAGAACACACTCATTTATTAGTTAACATAAAACACTAACTGAAAGGTCAGCCCTATTATTATGGCTTATCATTAAGGGTAATAAATACCTCAGGAAGACAATTTGTGAGGACAGGGAAGGAGAAGCTGCAGCAAAGAGTTGGAAGACAGAGTTGGGTACCCCCATATGACTATACCCCCAAAGTTAAAAAGTGCCTTCCCTGAAGAGATTGCCCTGCTGCCACCGCTGAAATAAAACTCAACTTTCCACTTAGTTGGCTAATGTACACAGAAATCAGAATGATTACAAGGTCTTATCCTTTGCTTCAGAAGGCCCTAGGTTCGGAGGCTGGCCCTGATTAAATACAAAGCTCTAATCTGATTGTAAGTCTAGTTGCCAAACTTCCTGATACTAGCCTCATCTGCAAAAGATAAGCGTGAAAAAGAAGCACTTCTCCGTAGCAGAGATGAAAGTGCTAACTCTTATTTAAAGAGTCTGCCCAGCAGATTAAAATCCTGAAAGGCTAGGGGACATTGAAATGGCCTGGTATTTCTGATCTTAGCATTGGCTGCAGCCCTGCAAAAAAAAAAAAAAAAAAGTGACTGTGAAATTTCAGAGATCTTATTAATACAATGTAAAATTTTTAAGCAAGTATGTGTAAATATTTGAGTGAACTATACATAGCAAACAGTGGGACAGTTACATTTTGCGGTCAGATCTGATTTGGATATTCACTGCTAACATGGCCAAAAGTTATTTTTGATGTTGGTCACATCCTTCCTATGTGGTAGATGGAAAGGAAGTATTGCTGCTTGAAATTTAATTGTTAGGAAACTCTCCATGCCATAGTTCTGAGGTCTTACCTGAGCAAAATCCTCCCTCTGAGAATCAGCTTTCCAGCTATGCACTATGCCCTAGTAGGAATTAAAAGTTTTAATTCTTAGCTTGCAGATGTGCTGGGATGTCACATTTTGCACATTATTTTTCTGTCGGAAACTTCCTGCCTGTAATCACAGGGGAGATTTAGCTTTTTCTTGGCTACACTAATTAAATGATTAGGTAAGAAAAATGTAAACGCTCACAGTTTCACCCTTCCCTCAGAAGTGGCTCCCTCCAGCATATTATCACATCAATCCCAATTTTCATTACTCATAAGATGTAATTTGGCTCCAGGTGGTAAGGTGGCCCCATGGGGGTGCTCAGAATTCAGTTGGAGAAACTCCCTTCTCTTTCTTCCATCCAGATGACAGCCACTGCTGTCAGACCCTTGCAAAGTATTGCAGTTTTAAGTGCTATCACCCCCACTGCCAGTCAATAGCAATAGCCACCTGTACACTTTAAGTATCTTTAAGAGTACCCAGAGCATGAAGGGTTGCAGGGCACTTGAATATCATTTCTCCAGACAGCCATGAACCCTTGGGAGATTTACATAAACAATGATAGAAGAATAAATTATTTTAGGGGAGCACAGCAAACGCAGCGATACGCAACGAACTCTGGACAAAACTGTCTCTCGAACCTTGGTAGACTCTCTTGAGTCAGAGAGAAGCCAAACATCTCACAAACAGTTGCAAATTAACTTTGGAGCAGGCAGAATTGCACCAAATGAGTAAACTGCTCATAAAGTCCACCATTTTGAATCTGCTTTGACCTTGCATACACATACAAACAAACAGCAATGGGTCAATTGCATAGTCATACTTGCCATCTTAATTACCCCACCATCATGGCAGATGCCTTTGATGGCATAGTAGCTGCCCCACAGTGCAAAGAGAAGTATGGTCTATTTCAGGCTGAGAAACCCATGGGTCACACAGCCTCCCAACAACTATAGGATGCCCCCAGAATATCTCTACATAGAGATTTTTACCTACATGTCATTTTTCAGCCCCCCTCCAAAACTAATGAGCAAAGTAAAATATTTTAAGAAGCAATATTCATTTTTGAGCAAACTATTATTATCCTGAGAATTGATCCAATATTCACCTCTCAGGCAAGTAGGATATAGTATTTATTTGTTATATTTATGTATTTATGTCTTTTTTTTAATTTAGGTTGCCTCTTTAGCTGTAGTTAGAGCCAACACATCCAGAATTAGACCGAATAAGTAAGGAATCACTATATTCCCACAATTGTAATGAATCTTCTTTGTAACTAGCTAGAAACCTAACTCTAATTTTGTGTTTTATTGTTTTAGATTTACCTTTAATCCAAATTGCTGTTAGCTTTTGGCATCAGTTTCCAAAACACGTGGTTTTCATTCTTTCTAGACAGTATTCACCATACCATACAGAAACACATTTTCTGTATCCATGTTTGTTTGTTTTTTAAGTAGCCAGATTGATTGCACTGCATCCTTTTTGAAAGCGGAACATCAATCAGACATATAATCATGTGGAAATTGGGCTGGGATATTTGGGGTGATTGTAGAAGAAATGAGCTTGTATGCATTCAAGAACTAAAGACAGTTTTGCCTATTGAAAAGCGGAGCACCAGCTGAATCTTCCTCCGCTGTATTTACAAAGAACAGAGCAGATTGTGATGGCAACGCTTCCATTCTAGCGATGATGGCAAAGGAAGATTTTTCAAGTTTTATGTTGAACTAAATTTTGCTTAGCAGAGTTGGGCCAGTTTTCCAGACATGCCATTGTTTATGTCCCAGATAGTAAGCAAGCCATCAGAAAGACAGCTCTTATTATCCTTTGGTTTCACATAGCAGATTCTGAGTATTTTGCAATGTCAAAGTCATTCCCCACCCACCCTTCCTTTCCCAAGCAGCTGCTGGAGATTGGTAGGTCTGTAGGAACCTAAACCATATAACTTCTCTCTGGCACCTCTGCAACATGGGCTTCCTTTCTTTTCATAATTTAGTTTAGGAGCTAAAGAGAAAAGAAAGAATTTCTCAGAACGAGTACATTTTAGAACCCCTTAAAGAAACTGCTCATGTTGTGTCTTAACTGGTGGTCCAAGCATATTATTACTGGCTATTTAAGTATATTCTGACTCACAGCTTTGGTTTTCTAAGCAAACTTGCCCAAGGAAGAGCAGACTTGTCAATTATCTGAAGGAAAAAAATGACAGAGGCAATAGCTTGCAATTCTGAGCAAACAGGAGAGTCCGCTTGAGTTTTTCAGAAAGATGGAATAAGCTATGTCAACAAAACAATTATGAAAAAGCCTTCCATCTTACTCCGCTCCTGCTTACATATTATTTTATTTAAAAACTATATAAAATAAAATACATTATTCTGCCTAGTTGGGAATCTGGTTTGTTTCAATCTATGAGTAAAACAAAATGCCTCAGAAGAAGTTGGCATGTTAATATGTACTATTGACTCTCACTGTTCCAATTAGTCTAAAAAATAAGGGGAAAAAGCCCTTATTCTTAAAAGAAGTTATCAGTTTCCCCTACTTGGTTCAAGAGTCGAAACCTTTGGGATTTCCCTTCTGTTTTTAAGCATTTTACTTCTTGAAAAACAAATCTCTCACTTCCTCTTCCAGTGGGGCGGGGGTAGGGAAATTACGGCTACATGCTTGGTTCTGCAATATGAGGAAAAAAATTTCAACTCATGCAAAAAAACCCAAACCTGTCAGCATGATCCTATCAGTGAAATTAAAATGAAAAAAAAAAAAGAAGAAGTATTTCTTAGAAATGACTGTTAGTTGGTCCTCAGCAAGGTTTTTCCCCAAGGTCAGATTAATTTTGGAATTACCCCAGGTTCTTCAAACAGCTGTTCGGAGAACTATTCCCTGATTTAGGGCTGTGTAAATGTATTGGTTTACAACTCTCAGACATCATGGCCATATCTGAAGGGCATTAGGTTGTGGAAGACTGTTGAGATGCCTCCAACCAAGCATCTGCTCAACTTTTCCACCTGCAGTTTGATAAAAAGGAGACAGGAGAATTAGCTGCAATCAGCATATTCATTATACCTTACTTTGTATGTGAGTGGATTTACCCCCAGGAGATTCCAATGAGCTGTGGCAAAGAATGAGAATTTCCCAGCACTACCTGAGAAATTATCATTGCTTTTCATTTTGTCCTCAGAAGAAAAAAAAAGATCAGACCAAAGTCTCCTACAAGCCAAACTCCTGATTATTTCATGGATAGGTCCATATAATTTTCACACCATTACCTTTTTCAGAACTTTTTTTTTTCATTTAGTCTATATTTTTGGGATATCCTGCTAGTCCACTATAGAAGTACTAACCAGATCTGGCTCTGCTTAGCTTTTCAAAATCAGCCAATGTCAACTAAATGTTACAAAGTAGCATGATACATTATAAAAATCATTTCTTAAAAGTTTTCCCTCCTAAACATTTGTTAAAAAATCTTTTACAATTTTTGTGGAGATGACATTGGATAATTTTATAGAACTTTTATTTTTAAGTGAGATTGTATTATAGTAAATCCAGATTATTTCAACTATTCAAAAAAAAATAAGAGGTTAGGGAATAGCTTGGCATTGCTCATCATTAGCTCTGGCAATGTTCAATGCATTATTTGGCAGATCTCTTTGAATTCCATTGTTTGGCCTCACTGCTCCCCCCACCCCCTTCCCACCAATGCAATGAAGAGCCTCACCAACTGAGTATTCCTTTGCAGGAAAAAAAGTCTATCTGCTGTTGTTAGCATAATTGACCACAGTAATTATAGAGAAAGCTATTTGTATGTTATTTATAATTCTGCTGGATAGCTTGTCTTGGCAATGCTTAAATTTTAAGTCTTTAATCCACAAGAAATATGTTTTCAAAAGCATGTATTGAAAATTATGGGGTATTTGGGAGGTGGAAGATCCTTGTGGTCATTCACGTGTTCCATAAATGATGCAGTCTTAAGGTTGCTCTTAGGGCTCTCCGATACTGAGTACCACATGTATGTTGACAGGCAGCACACAGAGACAACCTAGACAAATATAATATGATCAGACCAACATTGCCTAATCAATACACCTTAGCAATGACCTGGATGGATTATATCCAAGGGTTAAGGTGAGAAGGTCATTCAAGAGGTCAACAAGGCCATCTGGGAAGCTTGCATGTAGACCCACTCAGCTCATTAATAGACTTAAGGCTGTATCCAACTGTCATATGGTAAGAATTTTGGTTGCCATATCAACCTAGAGCAAATTCAAACCAGTGACCTAGGGCTGAAAGACCCCATATCATATTGCCAACCCCCTGGGCCTTTCAGCCTTTGCCATTTTGTAGCTTTTAGTGCTTGGATAGGAATTCATGCAAGAGACTAAGAAAATTAAAACTGTCTGCTTCCCTAGTAGAAGAGAAGCAGATCTTTCCTGGAGGTAGAGTCATTTAGAATGACATATGGAACTTGTCAAGTTTCTGATCTTGTTTTCTGCCTTTCACAGTGGAGCAGTCTTTTAATCCTCAGTTGGGAGATGAGACTAACATTCATTCTCTCTGCTGGTCATATTTTTTTTAAAAAAAATATTTTGATTTAAGTTAAAATAAGTTAATATTTTATATTTTAGTAGGTTTGATGATTCCAAAGAATAAATAATGCATAATTTATCCACAATAAAAATGCTTAGTAGCACAATATTATGGAGGTTCAATCAAGAGTAAATCATGAGTAAATTAATGGGATTTACTCAGAGATAAATCCCATGGAAAAGCATTTGGCTTGTGCTGTAACTTTGGCAAGCAATTTTTGGATTCATGGGAATGAACCTTTCCTATTTTTAACCTGTGGTGATGCTGTTGCTTATCAGACCGATGCTGTTTCCAGAAGTAGAGTAAACCCATCTGCAATAGAGAATCTTTCCTAACTTTTTCCAAGTCCTTCAAGACAACCACTCTTGCTTGTGCAGGTGGTTGGATTAGAAGACCCCCAAGGTCCCTTCCAACCCTATTTTTCTATGTTCTATGTTCTAAGACTTGCTATGATCCTCTAGTGCTACTCAATTCCCTTATGCTTTGTTTTTGCTACTCAACTCACCATAGGAATTATGTGAAATTTCTTTTTCTTCTCCCCTCACCACATGCTTGCTGAAAAATATCATTAATATTGAGTTGAATCTAAACCAAGCTGATAAATGTTCCTCTATCACTGGTATCAGGTTCAAACAACAAAGGGATTCACATTTCGCAAGATAAAAATTTTCATTACTTACTGCAGCTGCTGCCCTTATACTATGAAGTGTAGCTTTTACAATTCCCCCTTCTGTGCCATTTAAAAATGTACCAATATTTTTTTTGCATCTCAGCATGTTCTTTCTCAGTCAGATCTAAGAAAGCAGCAAGGGTTTTTCCAAGGCAAGCTGATACAAAATAAAGGCTAAGAAAAATATTTTGATGACTTAACTATATCTTCTATGGGTAGGAATTCTCCTTGAATTTCATAAGTTGTTTGATTGTCTTTCCCATGACTTAGACTAAATAAAGGGGAGAGATCTGATTAATCCTTCCCATTGAAATAATGACTTTCATTGGAAGAACAGGAAGGGGAGGATGGTTTGAATTAATTAGTAATTTACTGGAACTGCTTGGCTTCCAGTTTGCCAGTTGGGGAATCTGCTGGTTTTCCATGAAGCCTGGGGAATGAAGCACATCAAGGGATACCTAGAGAGCAATTGGCATACAGTGACTAATAAAT
This sequence comes from Pantherophis guttatus, assembly GCF_059756535.1. Taxonomy (NCBI): domain Eukaryota; kingdom Metazoa; phylum Chordata; class Lepidosauria; order Squamata; family Colubridae; genus Pantherophis; species Pantherophis guttatus. Next base: position 248,249,329 of record NC_142063.1, read on the forward strand.
CTGATTGAATATGTGTAAAAACCCATTCTTGGGCCTATATTATGGTAATGAGGATGGTAAAACTTTATTCTCTGATTAGCAGATTGCCATCCAGTAGCCCTTTTTAAAGTGATCCATATTCCTAGAGAAGGACAGGGAGAAGGAACATCTACAGAATCACTATGAAGGATTTTCTAGGCATCTGGAGGATAAAGTTGCTGAGATCCACTAAAGGATTGAAGACCTATCTGGATAGGTCTTGAGAGATTTATTGAAACATTTAATGTTATTTACACCATTTGCATGACTTTTTGTCTTCCAAAAGTGAATCCAGGCAACATATAATGTGTAAAAAAGAACAATTTAGCAACAAATTGCTAAAGGCTGAAAATTCAACCCAACTCGTTAAACACAACCCCATCAATATTAACCAACATGATCCAGAGATGGTTGATGCTTCGTGTTGTGAGGTTTTCTGGAACGAGTTGATCCTATGAATTCTGAGGAAGTGGGGTGATGGAGTACATCACAATATCAACCCCACTAAATGACCTATACTGGTACTACTGCTATTAAAGTGAAGCAGCAAGCATAAGCTTTCCATTGAGGACAACTGCCTGTTAATTCCCAGGATCTGTGCCTTAATTTGTGAAGCTGTACCAGTTGATGAATCTGTTACCAACTCTGATCCTCAGACTCCACCTCACTATTCTCCTACCTGCCACTTTGATTTGAAACTGTTCAGATTTGCTGAAATTTGGTGGGAAACTTGTCTCTATACTGCAAGTGCATGCATTTGCAAGCCTCATTTAATAAACAACCCCTTCACATATTTGTGTGTGCTTGGTCTGGGACAGGACAGTGGATTATGATTACAGTTACTCCATAACTTTTTAAAGTACAGGTATTCAGCCACCACTTCTTCAGCAACCAATCAAAGTTACAACAGCATGAATACTGAGACTTAGGGCCAGTCCTTGAAGTGTGGCCATTGCATTGTCCCAACCGTGATGTGATTGTGATTGGGTCACTTGGCAACTGGCATGCATTTATGATGACCACAGCATTCACGTGATTGCCATTTTCAACCTCCACAGTCTATTTCTAACAAATACACTTGATGGGAAGATGGAAGGAAGTCACAAGTTGTGGTCACATGACATTGAGCTTAACCATCTATTATGATTTGCTTAACAACCACAATCAGAACTGGCAAACAGCCATCATAAGTGGTCCTATGATTTTTTTCATTTTACAACCTGTTTCCAATTGTAGTTGTAAATGAAACCATTATCCTACTAGGACTTAATGCAACCTATGTATACAGAATCCAATTTCCAATTTCCTCCACTTAACATGGTATATTTGTTGTCTTTGGAACACAATGAACCTTGTCTTTTAAAAATGATATGCCAAGGACTTCAATCCTGTAACTTGAAAGTAGTATATCAAACAGCATCTTTTAAATGCTTATTATAACAACAGAACAGACCTCTCTGATACAATTTAATTTTTTTTCCCATGGTGCACTTTTTTATCTGCCACTAATTCCACATAAAACAATTGTGAAAGTTGTTTTAACTCAGTAAGCTTCATTTTCTTGCAAAAAATATGGAAGGAGAACATATTTATTTTACAAGTCGAAACAGTAAACTCTGAGTCTCAATAGTAACAAGCAAACACAACAGTTGTTAAACCCACTACTTTACATGAACTTAAATGATTAGTAGTGATCCAAAATAATCTGTTGCTAAAGTGTTGATTTCCCCCCAGTTTTTATTCCAGAAGCGTTCACATCTCTTTGACATATCTCATTTATACTTGCAAGTAGGATCTTAATTCTCCTGATGAAATGTTTTCCGTCCCGCTATTTTATTGAGATTTTTTTTTAATTTTTAAATTCTCGTATTTAACAGTTCCACAGATTAATTAGAATAATTCTTACTCCACATACTTAGTTAAAAGGGGACAGAGAAGGAAAGGAAAGGAAAACTAGGCATCCATGCCAAAATATTTTTTTTCCCAGGGTTTTCACACAGCTCTAATTTACACTGCAGTCACACCAGGATGTGGCTGAAAGACGTTTGGCGTTTCCTGCTTATACATGCTTGGGATGCATAACCTCAAGATGTCAAGAAGTCAGTGGGTCATGGGTACAAGGCCTGATCCACAGGTTATGTTTTTGTGGCTTGCAGATATGAAGCACGTAAACAACGCTTTGAAGGTTTCACATTTGATAGATTTCATGGTTTAAGGAAACCCACCAGATTAGCATGTGGGTGTTTCTGAAAAGGAAAGGCATATTCTGAGTTTCTAACTTTGGGGGAATGTTTTAGTTTATACTTATAAAGCTTAAAGGCATTAAAAGGAAGGAAATGATGAAACAGCAAGCATGATGCGAGGCGACATACCAAATAAAATAACTACAGACAAAGGGGAATCTGATAATCAAGTTATTTATTAAATTGTTTTGGCTTCCTTTTTTCCCCTCAGAATTTATTTTCTAATGAGACATGTCCTAAAGCCTGTATCAAACAGCAACTCATGCAGCCAAACCTCCTGGAATGAAAAAGTCTTGTATTGGACAGTGTTGGCTTCCCAGGAATGCTGGCTGCAGTTCCCTAACCATTATTCTAAGGTCTATGATTCAATGGATACTGAAATCATTGCTGATCTGGAAATATTTTGTTCCCCCTGTATATTCTACACAGTGGCGAAATCCAATTTTTTTTTTTACTACCGGTTCTGTGGGCGTGGCTTGGTGGGCGTGGCATGGCTTGGTGGGCGTGGCTTGGTGGGCGTGGCAGAGGAAGGATACTGCAAAATCTCCATTTCCACCCCACTCCAGGGGAAGGATACTGCAAAATCCCCATTCCCTCCTCGCTCTGGGGCCAGCCAGAGGTGGCATTTGCCGGTTCTCCGAACTATTCAAAATTTCCGCTACCGATTCGCTGAACTACTCAAAATCTCTGCTACTGGTTCTCTGAACTGCTCAAAATTTCCGCTACCAGTTCTCCAGAACCTATCAGAACCTGCTGGATTTCACCCCTGATTCTACCCTCTTCCAGTATAGTGGAAATTGATTTTCTTTAGGAATGCCTTTGATGGATATACACCAGATACTAATCATTCTAATTCAAATAAGTATATATTTCTCATTAAACTGTTGAAAAGTATGCTTCTTATGCCAATAGCATAACTCAAAAACATTACATTTGGACTACAGATGCACTCCCTTTTTTAGACTTCTGATACTCACTCACCAATTACTCTTTGTTCTGATATGCACAGAAATAGTTCATAAAGTTATGCAGCCAAGATGAAATTTGCTACATTTCATAAAGACCATATTGAAACACACAAATGCCATGTATTAACTCTACTAATATTGATTTATTTTCTTTTTTTTTAATTCATGTTTTATTTGCAGTTTTCCTTTCACAACGTACATATTTTGTGGACAGTGTATTGACTGGGTCAATGTCTTTTTTAAACAATGCTAACAATAATAATACAAATAAGTATGTCTAATCCTAATCTTCCAACTTCAACAATACCATTCTCTCTTTATAATTCTTTATCATTTTTTCCCATTCATTTATTTACACCTAAATAACATTTCTTTGCACCATGTATTTGTTATCCCCTACTAAGTCACTAATATTTAATATTTTAAAAATTACTCATTATTCCACCATAATTTCAATATCCCAAATGTCTAGGACTAATAATAAGGCCAAATATTAACAAAATTTAATCACTCCTGGGATTATATCTTAAAGTCCCCACAATTTCTAATACTTAAAAGTTTAAGTTCACAATATATTTTAACACACTGTTAATATTAATAATACAATTATTTATTTATTTATTTATTTATTTATTTATTTATTTATTTATTTATTTATTGAATTTATATACCCACCTTCTCCCCGAAGGGACTCAGGGTGGTGAACAGACGAAAATTAAAATAACTTACAATATAAAAGTTAAGATAACTAAAAATAAATTAAATTAATTGGTCTCCCAATTTAAAACCCCAAGCTATACAATTAAAAACTAACCCATAAAACCTATTCAGGCCAGGCTGGCTTGCTGAAATAAAAATGTCTTCAGGGCCTTATGGAAAGTGCGGAGATCCGGGATCAGTCGTATTCTGGGAGGTAGCTCGTTCCAGAGGGAACGAGCTACCTAATTACCTAATTCTAAACTTCTACCTTCTAACCTTAGTTTATTTTTAATTATAATAAATTTTATTATCTGTTAATATACATACTACTATTTTCCCTATTTGTATTTTCTACTTTTTCATTTTATTAATATATTTTATCACTATCCATCATCTCTTAACCTTTTTGGAGTTCCATCATTTATTGACTTTTTAATCACCCTTTTATTTCTCTCTTTTGGAATTTTATAACTTTTTTTGATACTTTTATACCCACTGAGTATTCCCTTTGGGTTGCCCTTTGTCTCTTTCTGCTGTATCATTTGGGAACCCAGCCATCAATCTTTCTTTCTTTTGTTTAAAGATTTTTTTTTCTTTCTTTTCTTTAGAATTTTCTTTCTTTTTTTTTTTTGAAGAGATTTTTCTCTCTGTTCTATTATAAACTTTTAAGGAATTATTTATTTGATTCCTACTTATCAATCCTTTCTCTTCATGATCTTTGTCTTCTTGCATCTCATTTTGATTTTTCTCTTCCACTGCTTCATCTAATTTCTCATCTATTTTCTGAATATCATGTTCATCTTTTTCCTCCAGTTGTTGAGAGGCTTCTACACTCATTTCTTTATCTTTAAACAATCCCCTTGTCTCCTTATTGTTCATTATAGTCTTATGCATGCTTTTGAGCATCAAAATTATTTCTTCATATCCCTCTATTATCCCTTGATATTCCATTTTGTAACAATTTGATAAAAATTACTCAATATACCTCTATGGTTCCAACATCTCAATATTTAAAAGCTCCAACAGAGCCAGTTATTAATAAGATTTAGTCAATTCCATAGTTATAACTACACATCTCCTAAATTTATAATCTTTAAAGTTCTTTAGTATTTTACAGCCTTTTGATTTTCCAGTTATTTGTCTTCCCAACTGTCCAAATTTTAAAATCTTGTTTCATTTTTCTTCTTTTTTCTTTTCTTCTTTCTTCTTTTGCCTCATAGTGTGTTCTGTCAAATAGCATTAATAATCCAAATCCAAATTAATCCACTAGGTTTCCTCCAATCTTTCAAATCCACAATCCAATAACCAGTTTCAATAGAGTTTAATTATTTGCAATTTAAATATGCTTAGGTTTTTGAGTTGGCCCTAGATTACCAGAATTTCCTGAATATTGTTCAGAAGAAAATCTATAACAACAATATAATATTACCAATAAATCTCATCTAGGTTCAAACAGGTTCTTAAATCTAAACATTCTAAGTTCAGCAACTCTGTCAAAATGTGCTAAACACTGAAAATTTAGCTTTTGTGAAAGCATCTGATATTTTTTAGCAAAATAATTCAATAAACTCTATTTTCTGATCTGGAGTAAAGTTGCTATATATTATTTTCTCATATGTAATTTTTTTTCCAACTGTATTTGCTTGGTTATGGTGCAAACCCTTCATATGTAGACAAACATTTGCACTGCGGGACTTTCATCACCTAATAAAAATTCAGAAATATTGTAATCTTAGAAAATATTTAAGTATCAGAAATATAACTATCCATAATCTAAATTCATTAATGAAAAATAAGCTGATGAAAATGTATACGATGTGTTTCATGTTTTTCCTGGAGGGATCTCAATTTCATTCCATCTCAGCCACTTTTTTTTTTCCATTTGAATTCTATTGCGGCTTCATTGCTTTATCAGTTTAGCAATAATAGAAGTAGACCCTTTGGCAACATGTGTTATTAAAAAAAAGTGTTGATCACAGATCTCATTATTAATGTAGTTATAAAAATAGTCAAGCTGGATTATTATCTCACATAAATGTTATATGGAATTAGTCCAAGACCAAGTGAAGGATGTTCGTTCTCCACTCCATAACGATGATGAAAATGCATCTTGATGCTTTAAAATACGTTTAATGTATAGTGGTAGTGTTATTCCATGCTCAAATAGATGTAGACATCTTCCATCAATTTCAGAGGTAAAATTTAGAAAATTTAGAAAAAAAGAAAAACAGCACCACAGGATGGAGTTTCCCTGAAATTTTATTTTTGTTACTTGCTACTATATATATATATATCAGGGATGAAATCTAGCAGGTTCTGACAGGTTCTGGAGAACCGGTAGCAGAAATTTTGAGCAGTTCAGAGAACCGGCAAATACCACCTCTGGCTGGCCCCAGAGTGGGGTGGGAATGGAGATTTTGTTTATTTTATTTATTTATTTGCTTCGTCAAACATGTATCTGATAACGGATACAAGTATAAATATGATTATGAATACATGAAATGGATACGAATAAAAGGGAACATTAGGACAGGGATGGTAGGCATGCTGATGTGCTTAAGCACGCCCCTTATTTTGCAATATCCTTCCTCCAGGAGCGGGGAGGGAATGGGGATTTTTGCAGTATCCTTCCTCTGCCATGCCCACCAAGCCACACCATACCCACCAAGCCATGCCCACACAACCGGTAGTAAAAAAAATTGGGTAGCTATATAGCTATATATCAGAGATAGATAGATAGATAGATAGATAGATAGATAGATAGATAGATAGATAGATAGATAGATAGATAGATAGATAGATACAGGGGTGAAATGCTCCCGGTTCAGACCGTATCGCCCGATCTGGTAGCGATGGAGGCAGGTGGTTCAGAGAACCGGTAGCAAAAATCCCTGCTGCCCCCCCATGCCCAGCTGAGCTGCACAATCATCAGAGGCATTTTTTTTAACTTTTAAAAGCATTTTTTCTACAACCTCTTCAGCCGAAAAAATGCTTTAAAAAAAAAGTCTCTGATGATCTCACAGCTCAGCTGGGATCGTCAAAGATCCCAGCTGAGTTGCCTGATCGGCAGAGGCTTTTTTTCTATTTTAAAAGCCTCTGACGATCCAAGCTGAGTTGCCTGATTGTCAGAGGCATTTAAAAGAAAAAAAGCCTCTGCCAATCAGGCAACTCAGCTGGGATCGTCAGAGCCTTTTGAAAGCATTTTTTTTACAACCTCTTCACTGAAGAGGTTGTAGAAAAAATGGTTTTAAAAGTAAAAAAAAAAATTGGCCATGCCCACTCAGTCACATTACCCACCCCCCCACCAAGCCATGCCCACAGAACCGGTAATAACTAATTTTAGATTTCGCCGCTGGATGGATGGATGGATGGATGGATAGATAGATAGATAGATAGATAGATAGATAGATAGATAGATAGATGAGAGAAAGAGAGAGAGAGAATCTCCACACAGTAAAAGCAGGTAAGTCTAAAAATGCAGCCAATATTCCTGGACATTATATTCTATGGTTACTGATTGAATTAAAAAAAAAAAACCTAATATAATGGAGACTCTGTCTTTTATTTTGCCAGTACCAGCAGCATTACAAACCTGAAATGGAGACAAAATTATGTACTATCTAGGAATCCAAGAATCCCTTCCATGAATAAAAAAGTTTCATTATTTTTCCAGAAAACTAGCTGAAGATGAGATTTTTGTTGTTGCTGCTGTTGTTTTCAATCCCAGGACCTTGTTGAACTCTTCTTCTGGGATTCAGTCCTAAATCTTCTGCAGCAGATTTTTGAGGCACATTGACGGGGTGCAAGGTAACTGATGAAGTGATCTTCTTCATTTCTTCAAGCAGTCTGTTAAAAAAATGGACTGAGAGTGAGGGCAGGCAAAACAAAGCATTTTTTACACAACACATAATTAACTGCGGACTTAATCATCAGAAAACTTAATGATGGCCATTAACCTGAACGGCCTTTAAAGAGGAATTAGACACATTCATGGAAGACACATTGATAAATGCTTGCACTGCCTAAAAATATTTGATTGGAACTTTAACAAAATAAATACTAGATGAAGATGGGACTTCGCCCAATCCAAGGTCAAATGAGTGAATGCTGTGGGTAGAAATCCAGTTAGCAATCCTAGTCCACCACTTATGACTCCACTCTATTTTTGTTCCTTGACTTGATTTAGTTGGCCTACTTCAAGCCTACAAGAAATACTGTAATTCTATTTAATTGATGCAGCTACTGTAACTGAATTTTGAAAAACAGAGTGTTTTCCTTTCCCTGCTTCTTTTATATTTATTATCATATCATATCATATCAATAATATCTAGAAAGAAAATAATATTTTCTTTCTAACATATTCTTCCATTCATGTTTTGCTAGCTGTCACATATTTTCTTGTATGATCATTTCTATAGTTCTTTGCAGTTTGGCCAGAGGGACAAGCAAGAAAATCCTGCTTGCGTCCTGGCCATCTGCTGCCTGACAGGATCCCTATCTGAGCTCCTGGACTGAATCTCATTGCTGGTGTCAGGGAGTTCCTACACTATCTCTAGCTAAAGTACAAATACCAGTCTGGTACTTTTATTCCCTCATTTCTGTGAGGTTAGGGGAGTATTAGCCAGAATGGCATCCCTTGGAATACATTTGTCCTGAAAGTTTTACTGGCTATGACAAAGACTGAATTCTTCTGAAAAGTTTTTAAACTTAATCTGATGATGACACCATCGATTTGGCCTAAGGCACAATCAAGAGATTGTGAATTCTACTCCAACTTTGGGCATGAAAGCTGGCTGGGTTACTTTGGGTCGGTTAATCTTTCTCAGCCGAACCCACCTTACTGTTGTTATTATTTGTTCTGAGAAAAATAGGAGCATTAGGTATGCCTGACTCCTTGAGTTATTTATAAAAATAATAAAAGCAGGATATAAACAAGCAAACAAAAAAAAAAACAAACTACTGTTCTTGGAGAATAAAGTCCCTGAGTGATTACAGTGATTACCTTATTCTTATCGAATATGACAATTGTATACATGTCAGCAGTCATTGCACTTTGCCCCACTCCTATCTTTTATCAATGGTGAACATCCAGCATTCAATACTCTGTAACCACAAATATGAAAAGAGAAAACAGAAATCTATTCAACAGACCTTGAGGCAAAGGACTGAGAACCTATCTAATAAAAGAAGTGAACAACAGCCAGTGACAGACAGACAGACAGACAGACAGACAGACAGACAGACAGACAGACAGACAGACAGATATAGGTACAAATGATAAATCTAAAAGATTTAGTTAAATTCAGATGATTCAATGTAAGCATTGCTTAACTCTAGACTGACTCTGGGCAGCTGATGATTTAAAGACAAGGTAAGAAATGCAATAAAGAGAACAAAATGGCAAATTGGTCCATATCACCTCCCTATACAAATATATCCACCATTGCACCCTTTACCCATCTCAGCCCAAGGCCTGAAAATCTTTAGACTTTCCAACACACAGTCAGGTGGGAGTTGCATGGATCTCAGGTGGAAGCTTATTTTAGAGGGGAGACATCTTAACAGACAAGGCCTGTTTGGTATGATATGGGTTTCATGGATTAAACAATGCCATCTTTCAGGATCCTGACATGGACCTATTCTATAGCGGCATCTGTTCTCCAGAATGAGGTTCCCAGCAAAATTTGAACACTTGCCCAATACTGATGTTTTGAAGGACCCTGAAGTCCTGGCTCTTCAGCCAGGTCTTTGGTCAGAACAATTAGTACCCCTTTCTTCACTTTCTTCATTTCCATCAGTATTTGTTTTTCTTTCTCTGCTATCTTTGTTTCATTGGGTTTTTTTTTCATGTATTGTTATTAAATGTTAATAATTTGTAAACCACCTAGAGTTGCTGAGAGTTGGGTGGCATATAAATGAGGGGGAAAAATGGAATCGCTACTAGATTCCATCAGTTACAAGGCATCCAGTCTCTCTCTACTGGATTCCATGCTTGAAGCCGCGTAGTTCACCCCTTAACCTTTCGATGAATGGAAAGGAAGCAGCTCTTTATTGGCAAGAAGTCACTGGATCACTTTTATTTGCAATGGGAAATTCAATTATTTCAAATGCTCCTGTGAAAAATGCATCTACCTAAGTTGCAAAGAGCAACATCTGTCCCGGTTTTAGCTTTAACAGCAAGATGTTGCTTCAGGGTAACTCTTTAAGATGAAGACTGCCTTCAGGATTAGCGAAGGCTTTGAACTGAGGGAGATGCTCTCTCTTCAAAGCACCGCTTGTTTTTCCATCCCGCTTTTAGAAAAGCAGAAACTAACAATTGCCATATTTTTAATACTACTTCAAGGAACAGCAATCCACTTTCCTTCTCCCTCTGCTCATCCCTCTTTCTCTCTCCATAAGTTTTATACAGAGGATGAATGTTATACAACCATTTTTGTTAATCTGAAAACTTTCTTCTTTTTATCTGGTCAATAAGAAGAAAAAGGAAGGCTAGGGAATCATTTTATATCTTACATTTTCAAACAACAACAGCAGCGACAACAAAATATCTCACTTTCATGTGAGATGAATGGCTATACAAATATGATACATAAGTAAATAACTAAAAAGCCAGTGAGATAGATGTCAGTCTTTCAGAAGCCTCAGAGAAATGTATTCCAAACTATGACTGCTTTTCAGAGTTCTTGGAAAATACTGTTGCCATCTAGGAATTTGTTGGGGAATCATTTTCATTGTTACTGTGTGGTTTGTGATGTGAAAGCTGTAAAATGAGATGAGCATGGGAATCCATTTCTAATTGCTGTGATGTACAGTAATTCACTTCTGCCTAGATGCGGCTAAGAATCTTACACATTATTCACGAAGCTGCCTCATCTTCCAGTTCCCATTTACAAATCTATTTCAGTGTATAATTTTTGGCCTATGTTTCTAAGTGGAAACTGTGTTAATAGGAGGCTTTTCCATGCTACACATTGCTGCAGAGAAAACAAATACTGTGCTACAGTAGAAATGCTGGCCTGCCAAGTTAAATTTTCATTCATCTGCTGTAACTGTATTACATAACTTTTACAAGCCTGGAAGATCTATTACCCTCCAAATTACCATCTCATTAGCAAGTAGCAAGGTAGAGTTTTCTAATAGGTTAACAAAGAATGAGAAAAGGTTATTCAAACAATAACATTCAAATGCTCTAGGTTTAAATTGCTAAAGATCATTTCTCAAATCTGAGACATAAACTGTTTAATTTGGCGTTGACCTTTAAAAATCATACAATCAAGTGAATTAATTTGATTTTTTTTTTTGCTGGAAGAAACATCTAGTGCCACATTCTGTTTCCAAATATGACTACCAGATGTGTCTAGGTATTACAAGGTCTCAATTTTTGTTGTATGGGAACTGTGAATGGCTCCATGTTTTGTATTGTTGATTTAAGAGTAGGATGATAACTCAGAACTTGAAAGGCCTCTTTTGACATATATACGTACACATATCATGATTGAAACTCATTAATAAAGAATTGAAATTTCATTTGTGGTGTGGAAAAGCTAAAGAAATTCATATATTCTCTGAAGTATTTATTTGTCTGTTTACTGGCCTTTTATATTGCCACATAAATGGCTTATGGCATGGAAGCATTGGCTACGTGCATTTTTTTAAACTTCTTTCCTTTAAGTGTGAATAGAGAGTGGTACCATTACTCAAAAGCACAGGAAATTCAGAAGCAAAATGAGGCACTAATGGAGAGTTACATTTCCTGTTACTCTATACTAAGTCCTGGAATGTGTATTTCAGAACAATGATCTCAAATCAATGAAACCTACATTTCACTATCTTGTTTGCAAACTGCAAATATTCCTTTTGACATAATGGTTGCTATTATCCTTGGTTAGAAATGGTATCTAGCTAAGACAGATTGCAGCAGATAATAGCTGTTAGTAGCAGTCATAAAAATATAGCTATTAAAAAAAGACTAACCCCCCATTCTAATTGATATCATTTCCCTCCATTATCTTTAATTGCTGCTATTTCGTGTTCACTATACAAATCCATTTGCTTCTCGACTTAGTTTCTAGAATGGATCAATAGCAACATTTAGAAAATATAGCAAAGAACACTACTGTAAGATACAAAAAAGAAAGAAAGAAAGAAAGAAAGAAAGAAAGGAAAGAAAGAAAGAAAGAAAGAAAGAAAGAAAGAAAGAAAGAAAGAAAGAAAGAAAGAAAGAAAGAAAGAAAGAAGAAAAATCACCCATAGTAGGACAACACAACAGCTCTGGGAGTCTAACTCAAGGTCACAAATTTACACAGAGCTTTTCACATTCCTCAATTTTTTTAATCAGAGAAAAATTGGCAAAGAAGTTGTGTTTATTAGGAATGTGCAAATTGTTAATTTATTTTCCTTTCTCTTTTATTTACATTTAATGTTTCGTTATTTTCACAATGTTGTAAATGAAAATTTTGTGCATGATTTTCTACAGTATATGTAAATGCTGCCCTAAATAGTTCCTGAACTTTTCAATGCAAAATAGTAATAGCAATAGCACTTAGACTTAGATACCACTTCACAGCCCTCTCTAAGCAGTTTACAGTCAGCATATTGCCCCCAACAATCTGGGTCCTCATTTTATCAACCTCATATTGATTTGATAAAGAAATATATATGCTAGTAGATCTGACAACTCCTATTTTTTCATCATACATGCACACATACTCTGTTTCTCTCACCCTTATATACAGTACTTTTACCGTAAAATATTACTATAAACATGATCATAGCTCATCCAATTTAATTATTGTTTCATCAGTGAATAAAGTAGTTATTAAATGGTGCTATACAACTCGTGTGATACTGATGACCTCATTTCTAAGAAAGTACTAACTTCTTTTTATCATGCAATTTCTGTAACATGAAAAATTACAGAGACAACCTTTGATGGTTATGCTAAATCAAACTTGTTAATATTGAACAGCAGAACAGCTGAAATGGAAGAACTCTTGGATACTTACATAGGTCCTTATGAAAATGGTTAAGGATATTGAATAATGCCATGCTGTCCTATTAAGAATTTTCAGGGGATATGGTGTTTATTGGTGAATAATCTGATATGAATACCAAGTATGCAGTTATTTAGTGTCAGGAAGCTTATTAACTTTCATTGCTATGTGACTTTCTTAGCTTTAAAAATTTGTTTTGTATAGAGCATCCGGTAATAGGATATTTTTTAAAAACGATCACATGTTTTTCAATTGTGCCCACATCATTGTTTGGAATTCACACAGAAAAAGAATAAGGGAAAAGCACTCTGTCCAAAAAAGGAGCAATTTATACAAACACTCTGCCTCCAAAACAGTCATAGGAATATGGAGATATAATTGACCCTTTTCTGTTTAGAACTCCAACAGATACCTTGCATTGAAACACAAGACACCAGGATCTAAAAGCAATTTCTACTCTAATTTAGGACAAAACCAAGCTAAATTAATTCCTTGGGTTATGAGGAAGGTCTTTCTGAGATCCCAGGAGGAAGTTGTATAGTATAATATATAATAAAGACTGTGGAATACTAGAAATACATGTATAGTTTTTGAGAATAAAAATATAGCAGTGGAAAAATTCCACAAGAAAAAAATTCTACTCTGTTCTACTGGGAAATGTTTACACACTGCAATTTGCTCTTTATTTATTATACAGATGCCCATCTTATCAACAATTCCCAATCAAAATTTAAAACAACATACAAACCCTTAATAAAACTATAAACCTAAACAAATTAAAACATTAAAAACAACAAAGACCTGTTTTTGTTGTTGGTACAAGGTCAAACTTCTAATGTGCCATTATCCAATCTTATTCCAGCACTGAGGGGAACGGACCAGGTTTTCAAAGCTTTACAGAAAGGCTAAGAAGGTAGAGCAGCGGTGAAATGCACTTACCTTTGCTACCGGTTCAGGAATGTGAGCGTGCACGCCTCTTCTGCGCATGCGTAGAATCTTCTGCTTATCTATCTGGATCGTGTGAACCAGTAGCGCCAGTGGCAGGAGACTCCGCCCACCCGCCAGGATGTCATTAGGTCCCATTTTTGACCCTCTGAGCTGTGCATGCACAGAGCCTTCTGCGCATGCTCAGAAGGTCAAAAATGGTAGGTCCCGGTGGGTAGGTGGACCCTCCCACCGCCAGCGCTACCGGTTCGAGCGAGCCGGATAGATCCGGCCGGATTTCACCGCTGGGGTAGAGGTCTGCCAAACTTCAGGGTAGTGTTCCATAGGGCAGGGGCTGCCACAAAAGGGCACCTTTCCTAGCTCCTATCAGAAGACAACATTTAAGGAAGGGGACTAGGAACAGGGCCACCCAATAATATTTATTTATCATTACGTCTTACTTTGAATTTTGTGGCAGAGCTGCATGGCAGAACTCTGGACAAACAATACATGGAAGCAAAGCCATAAAGAAAATGTATCTCTTTACTGCCATCCAGTGATCTTCCAGAGTTTTGCATACCAGGTCTGGTTTGCAATGTTACTTCTTTCTTTCTTTCTTTCTTTCTTTCTTTCTTTCTTTCTTTCTTTCTTTCTTTCTTTCTTTCTTTCTTTCTTTCTTTAAAATTGGGGGGGCTCCCTCACAGAGGGACATTTCCTACTTTCTCTACAGAATTCCACTCATGAAAAACAATTTGAAATACACAATTGTGTAACACTCTGCAAAAGAGAGAAATTGCTGAAGGATTTCCCCATTAGATACATGAAATAAAAGTATATATGGTTATCATTAGTTCAGGGGTGCTATTCAGCAGGTACTGGAGAACTGGTAGTGGAAATTTTGAGTAGTTCAGAGAACTAGCAAATACCACCTCTGGCTGGCCCCAGAGTGGGGTGGGAATGGAGATTTTGCAATATCCTTTCCCCAGGAGTCAGGAGGGAATGGGGATTTTGCAGTATCCTTCCCCCGGGAGTGGGGAGGGATTGGAGATTTTGCAGTATCCTTCCCCTGCCATGCCCACCAAGCCACACCACACCCACCAAGCCAGGCCCACAGAACCAGTAGTAAAAAAATTTGAATTCCACCACTGCATTAGTTGCTTTTAAAAAAACCATAAACATTAAATTTGGCATCCCAATTATTGACCTTTTATACAGCAATAATGTTTTCCTGAAGTATCTTGGGAACGCATACTTTTATTTTTAAGATGACATCACACACTTAAATCACAGTTGTGCTCATTCGGGGAGAGAGCGTTAGCATTTAACTAGAATTTTGTGGACATACAAAGCCAATAAAAAAGATACCAAAAGAATGGTAAATACACATATGGTGTTTGTTGCTTTTTCAGTACCTTGGTTGTTGAGACAGTTTTAGTAGCAGGAGAGCTAATGAAAGTGAGAGAAAAGAGAAAACAAGCCTAGAAGCACAATGTCGTGAGCAAACAGAAGACTTTCCTGAAAGTTGACACACAACGGTGCAGATAATGATGTGCAAATATTTTTATGGTGGTATAAAAAGATCATGAATAGAATGAACTTGATGTTTTGCTCAAGACGTCCTGCTTCTCCAAGAGCTGCTTAGTTGTCCAATCATGGGGCTGAAGACCATCTCAAATTTGTACAGCAAAGTTCTTACAATCATGGATGGGGTTTAAGCTGCACTTTTTAAGCTGACAGGTTGCGATAATGATCTAATGATCTACAGTTCCTTTGATTATTGCAATATGTTCCTCTTTGATATTTTATTAATGGAATTTGATAGTGACATCTTACTATTTATTCAGCATCCTAAAACTAATACAATCGCCCTTTTTGTAATGCTGATGCTATGACATTCTTTTTTTAATTCCTACACTATCTTCATGAGCATTCTTAGATTAAGTGTGCTATTTGAAGGTCCCATAACTTTGTCTTCCCAGCAATCTTTCCTTATATCTTCTACGTCCTCTGATTTGTATTTCTCAATTTTTGAAATTCTCCTGTTTCCCCCCCAAAGACTCTACATTTTCTTCAGTCCCCTATGCTTCAAACTGCCTCTTAAGGCATCTATACGGCATCATAATCTCTCTTTTATCTCCAGAAGGAACAGAGAAGGAAGTGAGAAATTTTAAAATTCAATAGATTCTATGGAGGAATTGATTTAGCTAAGGTGGAAAGAGAGGCATATAATTGATTTAAATGGCTTTAAAACTGATTAGTCAAAACAATGGAAGATAAATTGGAAGAATACGAATGGTTTTTTTACCCATCCTGCTATAACTGATAAATTATTATCCCTCTAAATTTATAGGGACTATATATCTGAATCCTGGTCAGAACTCTTATTAAGGGTTTCTCCCTGGCAACACATGTCCCACTAGGAAAAACAGAATTAGGAATTGATTTGACTTGAACTTTTAAGTTAAGATCTCCTATATCATAGCCAATAATACCTTGTAAATTTGCCTGGTTTAGAATATAATTATTCTCCCAAGGGCAATAATGCTGTTCATGTATTATCTAAAATCAAGCCATCCTTCTGACTTATTCCTTCATTGATGTAATCGGAATAAATAGGTCACATTGCTTAAAACAATTATGGCTCAGGGTAGTTATTGTAATTATGGGTGCGGGTATGAGGTAATGAAACAACTGGAACAATATAATGAAGTTCAAATTTCTTATACAGAAAGACAAGAATTAATATATTAAAAATAGTCTGGTGATGGGTTGCAAACAAGAAGAGTTAGCCAAGGGTTAATTTAAAATACACAATTTTACAATATTTTTATTAGGAATCAAAATGACACAAAAAACCATAAAAATCCAAATATACTATGTTCTGACCCAGGTCATAACTTAAATGGAAGTATCTATGACTTCACTTGAGGCAGAATGAGGGTGTCTAACTCCCCCATCTTCAAGTCAAATCAATATTTATGATCCATACCAAACACAATAAAAGATCAGCATACAGTATGATATTGATAAAAGATTTTTTTTAAAAAAATGCAAGAAAATACCGAAACATTTAGCAAATAACAGTTGATAGCATTAAGAAGGAACCAGCCGATTCCTAACATCTACAACTAAGAATCTTGCAACTCCTTAGAGGTCTTTGAAGAGTGGTCACTCAGAAGAAGAGTAATAAGCTTCCTATCACAATCATTATGAGAGTTATTAACAAGAGGAAGCATTAAGCTTGATCACCACTGGGACGTTTTACTATTACATATAAGCAGATTTTACCTCCACAGAAACAAGTTTGGCTTTTGATGGGAAGTCTTCAACTACTTTCACAGGTAGCCCTTGACTTACAACCATTCATTTAGCAACCATTGGAGGTTACAATGGCACTGAATAAAGTGACTTACATCTGGTACCCGCACCCAGCCCAGCATTCCCATGGTCACAATCAAAATTCATGTGCTTAGCAATTGGCATGTAATTATGATGGTTGCAGCATCCTGGGCCATGTGTTCACCATTTGCGACCTTCCCAGCCAGTTTCCAACAATTAAAGTCAGTGGGGGGAAACTGGATTTGCTTAACAACTGTGTGATTCACTAAACTTCAGTGATCTGCTTAACAAACATGGCAAAAAAGATCATAAAATTGGGCATGATTTACTTAACAATGGAAATCCTGGTCCCAATTGTGATTGTAAGTTAAGGACTACCTGCATATCTACTAGCAGCCATTCTAACAGGTGGAACCCCAAGCCAGGGTAAACAGTCTTTTCTGTGGACCATATAAGATATTACAGAAGCTCTAGGCTCTAGAGCCGTGATGGCGAACCTATAGCACGGGTGCCACAGGTGGCACGTGGAGCCATATCTGTGGGCACATGAGCGTTGTCGTAGCTCAGCTCCAGTGTGCATGTGTGTGCCGACCAGCTGATTTTCAGGCTTTCCGGTCCCACCGGAAGTTGGGAAACGAGGGATGGGGAAGGCCATTTTTGCCCTCCCCAGGTTCCTAGAATGCCTCTGGGGCTTGTGGAGGGTGAAAAACAGGCCTACCAGGTCTACTGTGCCAAAAGTGGGGGGAGCGCAGGAGTACCACACACATACGCGGGGGCGGGACTCATTGAATTATGGGTGTGGGCACGTATGTGCGCATCCCCCCCCCATGTTCTCCCCACTTTTGGCACGTGACGGCAAAAAGGTTAGTCATCACTGCCCTAGAGTCTAGGGAAAGATCAAGGATAAGGAGTGTTTTTGCTACAGAAGGGATGGGAAAGTTTGGATCTGTCATTTAAGATAACTAGATCCTAAACCCTCTGCTTTAGTTCAACTAATTTTTTATCAAGTCCCAAAGCAGCTAGCACTGACACGGTAAGACTGCAATGTGCCAGATCATCATTAAGTCAATAGTCAAAATCCTCTGTAAAGTTCTATATTTAATTTTGGAATTCAGCTAAGCTGTAAAAAGAAAAACATTTAGAGCATTAAGCAGCAGCTGTTTTCTTTGTCCTATGATGTTAGGTATAACAAAACACAAAACATTTCTCTGCACAACCCTGAAAAGGGTTATAGTTGTTTTAAATGTCTCATTAACTATGTGATTACTATCTTAACATAGCCACCACCTTTTTACTTCTTAACATAGCCACCATCTTTTTAAGGCTTCCTTAGAAGCATAATAAAAGATAGATTATGTTTTAATGAACTGTGGAGAAATAGTGTGCTTGTCTTTATGAGTTCCAAAGCACTTCTGAATCAATTTCAAAACATCAAAGGGTTGATATTATATAAGATGTTCTTGCTGCCAGCTTCACCTATTACAGCATAACTCATCTCCCAAAGCATGCCCAGCCCAACTATATTTTCAGTCCATAACCTCCATCTCAGGACTGACTTTGAGCTACACACTTAGACATTATTGTTCCCCTTATCCCTGTTTTTATAGCTTCTTGCTCAATAAAGAATTGTGGAGAATGTGAAAGCTTCATATTGTGTTGGATTTTACTAGTTTGTTTAATAAAAGTATTATCTCACAACGCATTTTAGACCGACCTCCCCCACACTGGAACAACTTGGCTATGATTGCACTGTGTATTTTGTGAGAATGTATCTTCAGCAACTGATTAACCATTAGATGGTGATGGTTTCTTCTGTTTCTTCATTTGTGTTACAGCATATGAATGATGCCAGAGCATGATGGTAAAATTCTAGTCTTATGTCAATACATGAAGAGAAAAAGGAAACTGAAGGAAGCAATGTGTAGATGCTTTCAGAAGTTCAACCTGAAATCCTAAATCAATCAATACACAATATAGCCCGCTAATACATGAAGAATGAGGTCACTTGTTTTATGAAGTCTTTAGTGAGCCACCAGGAAAGTGGTTCTTCCCCAAAGATAAATATAGAAGAAAGCAAGGGAAAGAAGTTATGCTACACACTAACACCTTAAGACAATGCTGTTTATTTTTATACATTGTTTTTTCATACAAAAGTCTAACAAAATGGTTCAAGTTAATCTATACACTTGCCTGTAGACTATAAGCAAAGGACTTCACATGCAGGAAGCATCTGTCGATGCTTGAGGGCAAGGGTGAAGTGGGAAACAATGGGGCAGTTTAAGAAAGAATGATTGACTCTAGGAAAATAAGGAAGTTCACACTCAATGTGACATCCAAGCTTTAAATATGAATTGCAAGAAATCAGAAGGGAGAGATAACCAGTGCTTTACCCATACCATACAATTCACGCAGTGTATAAACAAATTCGGATCATTTTATTTATAAAAGTGGAGCAAAAGGTTGTTCGGTTGTGGCTGTTTGCTCATGAGATTAAAGGAAAGCAGGCTAACAATACAATTTTCTATGTGCCTATTCAAGGTTAGGAAAGTTACTTCCTACAGAGTCTAGAATTGCAAAGAGGTTATTTAAGCACTGGTTAACAGAGCTGTGTAGTATCAGTCTTGGGCCACTTAGATCACTTAGTTGATAATCCACCAAAAGCAATAATTGTGTGAGTGGGTGTAGATTAACACTGTGTATTGTATGTATTGAATTGTAAATTGTATATATTGGCAGAAGCAGCAGTTGTTCCATGTTTGCATTAAAATAATATGTGATTTGCCTTCTCCTTGAATGGCCAATAGAAACTTTGCTAATATGATAACTATGAAACATATAGCTAAAAATTATGCAGGCATTTTTAGAATTCGATAGGCTGCAGAGCCTTGCATTGGGAGGATTATTACAATATAAAAAAAACATAGGATGGTAGTATTGTATCCATTGAGGCCTAGCCATGAAAACCTTTCTCTTTCCTCAAGACTATTTTGAAAAGAGCAGAAGCAGCATCAAACAGAAACAGGGCAAGTGAATGTATCAAGAAAAAACAACCTCTTTTTTTGTGGTCCTCCCAATCCTGCTGAAATCATACATCTGGTAATAAATCACTGTCAGATTTGCCTAAACTTGCAACAGAGGAAAACTTAACAAAGGAAAAGCTGAAAAGGCTTAACATGCCCCAAAAGACACTCCTCTTCTTGAAAGACCAGCCCCACCCAATTACATTATTTGGTGATCTCATTGCCCTACTTGGAAAAATGTATTTTTTAAAGATGGCTTCTGGCCACTAAAACTTTCCCCACATATGGCACATACCACAGTCTTGTAAAGAGTTGTTTTATTTTGTAAATTCAGAATAGCAAACTCTGGAGAACGCAATGACACAATTTCCTACTTGGCAAAACCTGGACAACAGGGTGGGATAATCCACCGAAACCAGAGTTGATGATGCTGACAGAAAATATAACTGGAGTGAAAATGGATTGTCTGTGACCCATTAATTCCTTGCCATCAGTGATATGATGCTGTTACAAATACACCCACTGCACCTGCAGGCATTGTAGCACAGCGGGACATCCCTGCCAATGACCTTTTCATCGCCCAACGCTGTATTTACAGAGTCAACTAACCCGAGTATGGCTGCGGCACAGCTGTTTTCATTCTCTTGTTTGTGGGTGGCTTTCCATTGCTAGCTTCGCCAGGATCCTTGAAAGAACAACAGGATGAATCTCCTTCAGGGATACTTGCAGCTACATTCTTTTATCCATCAGCATTTTCAGTTTTGCAGTCCTTGAACTCTCTAACCTTGGAATCCCTCCAGTTTAGCAAATATGAATTCATTTCATTAAATGTTGAAAGAAAAGAAAGAAAAAGAAAGAAAGAAAGGAAGGAAGGAAGGAAGGAAGGAAGGAAGGAAGGAAGGAAGGAAGGAAGGAAGGAAAGAGGGAGGGAGGGAGGGAGGGAGGGAGGGAGGAAAGATAGGCAACATTGGGTCAGTGCTTCATACAGGAATCATACAGTTCTCCCTCTCCTGTACACTCCTATACACTCTTCTCCAGCCTCTTGGCCCTTTGCTCACCCTTGTGCATGCTCCCTCACCCAGCAGCAGCAGTCCTGCTGCATTTGCACAGCTCCCCCTCCCCCCACCCACGACACCTTTCCGGAGCATCACTGCAGTGCTTGCTTAACAACTGGCAATTTTCACTTAATGATGGCATCAGGGACTGCAAGGATTGCAATCACTAAGCAATGTGTTTATGTGACATCACACATTATGACCGTATCACTTAGCAATGAAAATTCTAGTTTCAATTGCCATTGTAACTCAAGGATTACCTGTATACCACCTCTTAAAATACCAAATACTACCCTTTATCTTTCTACGTGCAATTCTGTGTTTTAAAATTTTTACTTCCATTTTCGCAACTTAAATAAGCATTCTTCCTAAAGTATCCATGTTTAACTGATTCCTCTGATTAAGTTAAATTTGCAGGATGTTGTTCCATTTTCCTTGTCAAACATAACTACCCAAGACTTCATTATATTAATGTTCAGATCCACACCCTCATTCCTTTATACTATCTGCTAATGTTCACTGCCAATCATTCAGTTTCTCACCCAACAACAAATTATCTGCATATGAAAGCAAGCGCGCACGCGCGCGCACACACACACACACACACACACATTTGTGTTCCCAACCAACAAAATTCACCTCAAGCATTTATGGATGTTCACCTATAAATACCTTGAACAATGAGGGGGGCATCTCCTCTTACTGTCTGTCCCGTATCGAACCATTGGTTAAACCTACCCTTTATGATCATCCTTGCTTTATATCTATCATATAGCACACATACTACAGTCAGCAGTTAACATTGCACTCCATACTCATGCAAAATATTTCATAATTTTTTGCCTATTCATTTATCATATGCTATTTATAAATCAACACACATATAATATATTTTTATCACATTCATACATTTCTCAGTGACCCCCTGAAAGGCAAAAATCTGGTTGGCAAACCTCAGCTGGCATGCATAGCTCCCATTTTGCTCATTGTCACCCTTTCAATCAGAATTCTATCAAATGCATTCCCAGGCACAGTAATCCCCTGTAATTCATTCATGCTACCTTTTCTGTTGAACAGGGAACCAATAATGGAATTCATTCAATCATCAGGCACAGATGCAGCCTCCCACACATGCTAAACAGGTTGTACGGCCACTCCATAAACAAACCACATCCATATTTTTAACACTGTCATGATCTCTCCCACATTCAGAACCTCTCTTCACCCTTGTATCTTTCACTAAATCTCTAATCTTTCATCATGATCAATCAATCATGTTTTAGACTAATATCCATTCATTTGCCACATGCACACATGAATAAACTTATCCTTAAACCTTCTATTCAAAACAAGCAGACTTTTTTTCCCCCTAAGCAGATGCTCACCAAATAAAAGCCCACTTTCATTAATTATTGTGTCTCTGAAGGACCCTATCATTTATTCTGGAGTCTCTTGCCTTGTTGCTATCTATCTGTTCCTGTCAGTTAATGGATATTTTCCCTTGAATTGCATTCATTCATAATCTCACACAATTTCTCTTAAAATTCATCTCTATTTTTATCTATTATCTATTATCATCTCTATTATCACTATTAACTTGAGAAGAACATCTAAGGAACCTACAGATTTCTGCTTCCATTCACATCCACAAAACCTGTACAATGATATCTCATACTTTCTAATGTATATGTATAATTCAAACCTTGTTGCTGGTATCCTTACGATTTATATTGACTATTTCCTAATATGATTTGATTGCTTATTTGTACCCTATGACTATCATTAAGTGTTGTACCTTATGATTCTTGACAAATGTATCTTTTCTTTTATGTACACTGAGAGCGTATGTAACAAGACAAATTCCTTGTGTGTCCAATCACACTTGGCCAATAAAGAATTCTATTCTATTCTATTCTATTCTATTCTATTCTATATTTTAGTCCTTTCATTTATAACATGCTTTACACTTTCATCTCAGTGCCTGTACTGTTTAGCTCCATTCCCTAGAATCAGATCATCCTAATTTAGCTCCATGGCTGAAGGACCTAGGAAAAGCACCTTTTCTGTTGTAATGTCTCCTTCCCACCTGCTCCTGAGACCTATGTGAGTCCTTGAAAATTTGGCTTTGCTCCCAGGGCTGGGGATAGGGTGGTTGTTGAGCTGCTGTTACTTTTGAAACATATTGTGTTGTTCCATTTTGTGTATTGTTCTTGGGGGATAACACAGAGTGTTGTGTTATTATAAGTGTTCATGACCTTTTGCTCTTTTTATTGCTCATGACTTTTAAAAGGATCACTTCAAGTCAGGCAGCCTTTAAATCTAATTTTAAAAAATAATAAAAATAATAAATTCAGTCTTATTGCATCCTTCCTCTTTCTTTTATCTTTCTGGGTAGCTCTTTTTCTTTCATCCATTCATCCATGCTCCTTAAGATTTGCCACTTTTAGATTCCAAATTGCAGCTTTCCATTTGCGATGGTTCTCTTTATATTAGCTATCATGCTTTGGTCAATTGAGAGTTTTGCAAGAATACATGTTAGTAGCAGTAGTAGCACTTAGCCTTATATACCGCTTCATGGTGCTTTACAGCCCTCTCTAAGTGGTTTACAGAATCAGCATATTGCCTCCCCAACAATCGGGGTCCTCATTTACCCACCTCGGAAGGATGGAAGGCTGAGTCAACCTTGAGCCTGGTGAGATTCAATCTGCCAAACTGCTGGCAGCCGGTGATCAGCAGAAGTAGCCTGCAGTACTGCATTCTAACCACTGCGCCACCACGGCTCATAGTAAGATAGACAAAGTATAGATTATGTTACCATCCATAGTTATACCCATGCAACACACACACTTTCCCTATTGAAGGTAAGAACACTACTATTCAATTTTGACCAGCTTGGATTGTATCTCACAAGTGCCAGAAAAGTGCAGTTTTGTCTAAAGAATGCCTATGCTTTTAGATGCGGGCTAGGATTTGTAATATAGAGACTACCTTACACGCTAATATATATTTTGCCCACATCCCACTAACTTGGAAACACATGCCTTGTACCCAAATATTGTAACAATGCCTATGACATTTTACCAGAATACCAAAATAGTACACTGAGCAAGAAAAAAATATTAACGTTGGTAGCTTCACTTGGGCCAAAACTCAGTGTAAAACTATGCTAAATTTTCCAAGCTGGAAAATAGATAATATTCTGCAAACTATTGGGAGTATTTTCAAGAAGGGGATTGCTGATAGAGATTCTTCTAGAAATTCACTGAATTCCCTGTTATTCTTTCTATACAGTTTTTGTTGGAAAGGCTCAGATAGCAAATCAAACTTTTTCATCTGGTGAAAAATATGGGATTATTGTTCCTGTGCCATAAAAGGGATTTGTGGTGAATCTTAAGTAAGAAACATATTTTTGTCCATGTATTACTAGTAAGGAGATATGTTTGTGTTTAATGTGCTCTAAAAGTCATTCTCCACTGTCAAGACCCCAGAGAGGTTAGAAAGCATGGAGTCTGAGTTTCAGAGAGAAGATTTCCTGTCAGTGAGAACAATTAACTAGTGGAACGGCTTGCCTTCAGAATTTGTGGGTGCTCCATCACCTGAGGTTTTTAAGAAGAGATTGAGCAGCCATTTTTCCAGAATGGTATAGAGTTTTTTGCTTGAGTAGGGGTGGGAACACCTCCAAGGTCCCTTCCAATTCTGTATTCTATTTCTCTCTGGAAAGCAGGGTGGTATCTCTGCCTGCAAACATCTACAATCCAAGAAGATCCTGGGAAAAAGAGGTGGCAACTCCTCAATTTGAAGCCTTCTCTTTCTGTTTTTCATGCCCTAGATTGGAGGGGAAAACATAGTTGCTTACACTGTTCAGTTAAACATTTTTATTTAGTTTCCTCTAAGTCTCCAGAAAAGCAAATAGGAGGGAGAGGGATGATTTCCCTAGTCCTGTGTGAATAGATCATAGATATAAAAATGTGGCTAGATACAATTATGCATTAATCAGTGTGAGAAATATGTATTGTAATTCATACTTAGCGTGAGGAAAGCCTTTTATAATGCCTGTGGCATAAAAGCAATTACTGCATTGGACCAGGAACATATATACAGAAAGAGTTTCATATTTATGTCTGCCTTATCAGGAACTGTTCAAAGAATAAGAGAGCTGTCCAGCAAAGATCACAAGAATCCTGGCAAGATTATTTACTAAAAAGATAGTATATTATTATTGTATCTATGAAAAATAATTACAGCACTGATTCATGAGTTACAATAAGCAATGAAACACATATATGTTCCATATATAAAATTGTAGTCTGGAAGTAGTTGTTTAAAGAGTGGCTGTCAGCTTTGGAAGCAATATTAGGCCGGAAGCTTCCATGCTGCCACCTTCTCATGTGTGGGAAAGTAGGAGGGGGGATTTAGTAGAGGGGTTGTCTTTAGACATAATAGCATTCTTCCTGTTGGTCAAGGTCAGGGCGATCCTGCATCTGGAGAAGGAGTGGTCAGAGTGATGTCTCGAGATGGGACCGATGGTGATTGGAGCATGTGATCGACTGAGGAGTGAGGAGATGGTTTTGGGGGTTTTGATTTACTGAGGGAAAACCCGGACCTCTCAGATTCAGGTTTTCCCAGATGTGCCAGTTTATCTGTTCTAGTAAATAGAACTTTGAAAAATGCTTGCTTCAGAGTTTTACTTGGAGTTGTGGTTTTTCTGGAACGCTGACAGTGGCTTTATTTAGATGACAAGGGAGTTAGCATTTTCATCTTTGGAGCACATAATTTGCATTGTAGATTCAGTAAAATATAATAATTGACATTATATGGGGCTAAAGCAGTGTTGCTTAATCTTGATGGTTTCTTAATGTTTGGATGTTAATTCCCAGAATTCTCAGCAATGGCCATGTTGGTTGGGAAATTCTGGGAGTCAAAGTCCACATCTTTTGAAGTTGCCATGGTTGGAAAACACTGGTCTAAATGAATTTTTCTGTATAGAAGCAGACACCTTAGATTGGATCTAGACTTAGTCTTAGAATATATCAGCCAAAGCAATGAGACAATATCTATATGAAATATATTCATGGATTCCAATGAATGCACATTTGGCATGACAAGACAGTTTCAAATAATAATAATAATAATAATAATAATAATAATAATAATAATAATAATAATAATAATAATAATAATTCTAGAGCTAGCAATCAAAAACCACTGTGAAGCTATTTCATTCTTTACTTCTCAATGGATTTTCTTTTTAAAAGAAAAGCATGAAGGAAAATGATATAAACTTTTGGTGAATTACAAGTGAAAAATTATTCACTGAACTATCTGTGAGATGTCATTAGAAAGACAGAATTGTTGTACATAAAAGCCTTGTCTGGAAACTCTCTATATCACAATTCCAGCACATAGCATCCTTTGCATACATCCTGGAGCCATTTTTAGAAGATCAACCATGTGAGTTATATTAGCATCCCCTGGTCATTTCTACATTTCCAAATATATTCAATTTTTGCCTGAAATATGCAAGCGGCAGTTACTTTTAAAATGCAAAGTGGGGTCTTTTAAAGTAAAGGCCCGACTTGATACCGAGCTTGTTCAGGAAGGATAAATGGATGGATGGAAAGAGAGAAAGAGAGATAAAGAGAGATAGGCAGACAGACAAAGCTGCATAATTCTTGATAATAAAACAAAATAAAAAAGGCTCAGGACTCCAAGTACCCTTTGAAAGATGTTGCAACTTCTCCTTGCTGCAAATGAATTATAATTTTTAATGTTGTAGAAATATATACACATGAGAAGAATACACACTAACTGAAATATAAATCAAAGTAAATACCTTTTGTTCTTTTTTTCCACACATTTTGACCTGGCCAAACCCACTTTGGGTTTGGAGATTTGGATTTGGATTTGGATTTGGATTTGGATTTGGATTTGGAGGAGGAGGAGAAGGAGGAGGAGGAGAATACTGTACATAAGGAAAATTTTGAAAAACCAAGCTTAATGGTAGAAATACTATTAAAACCTAAGTTATCCCACTTTTTCAATACTCTGCACAAATTATACATTGGAAACAAGATGAGCTATAGAAGGACTAAACTGAAAGATTGCAGTAATTGTAGATAGATAAAATAGGTCAATGAGAATAATAAAAAACCCAAAGAAATATAAAAAACCTCCAAAGAAAGATTGAGTAAATGTGTAGAAGAAAGTAGTAGTAGACCAAAGAGTAACTGGTGCACTTGGAAAAAGCACCTAGACACCATAGGAATAGATACAATCTGAAATCAGCAATGATAAAACATTGTTTTAATTGGAATAGCACATACTGTATATTACAAAAATAGTGTTAACCTTCCTAGCTTGTTGGCAAAGTTCAGATAATCCAAAATACCAAATCCATCAAAGCAATCTGGTAGTATATAAATAATCATCATCATCATCATCACTCATCATCATGATCATGTAAATTTTTATAAAAACATACAAATTAAATAAGCTGGGACATACATGCCAATAAAATTCCATGAATGAATAAAAAATCTTATTCACAAGTATCTATCATTGTTATCATCACAAGCATAGTAAAGATGAACATTCCTGGCTCAAGAAAAGAGTTATTTCTGCAACATTTCCATTTTTCTATTCCAACCACATCTTAACATTCCAGTCCATCCCCTTTCCTACATGCTAGAATAAAAATTAATCTTTATAAATTTTTTATTAAAGAAAACTTTCAACAATCAGGATGAGCCGCGGTGGTTAGAGTGCAGTACTGCAGGCTACTTCTGCTGACTGCTGGCTGACTGCAGTTTGGCAGTTCGAATCCCACCAGGCTCAAGGTTGACTCAGCCTTCTATCCTTCCTTCTGAGATCAGTAAAATGAGAACTCAGATTGTTGGGAGCAATAGGCTGACTCTGTAAACCACTTAGAGAGGGCTGTAAAGCACTTTGAAGCGGTATATAAGTCTAAATACTATTGCTATTGCTATTTTTATACATTCAGCTCAGTGGTGGATTGCTCCCAGTTCTGTCCGGTTCTTGAGAACCAGTAGTAAAAGCAGCAGGAGGCTCCGCTCACCCGTCCGGATGTCATAAGGTACGATCTGTGCATGCACAGAAGCAAGCGTGCATGCTCCCGTTGCAAATCGGTAGTAAAAGTAAGTAGAACCCACCCCTGATTCAGCTACTGGAAATGTAGTTTAGAACATTGAAAAGCATGGTAAGCTTCATTCATAATTGTTTCAATGGTTAACATTTTTCTTTCAGATTATTGACTGAAAAATGAACTGGAGTTAGAAAAATGCTATTTTTCTAAGGGATTAGAACTATTCCTTAATGATTGCCTGAAAAACATGTAATTTAAGAGCCTTCTCTTTTTCATTCCCCTGCATCGTTTTCTGAGCCAGAAAAATCTTGGACTTGCTGAGTGTACACATTTCCGCTTTGGCAAATGTAGCCTATCTTAGCCCGTCTTGATTACTTTAATGTCCTAAGGGAGCACTTCTTATTTAATTAAGAATTAATTTCCCCTATTTAGCCATTTTGGAGTTGGTGTGTACACATTCTGTTAAATTATAGCTCACAGGTAAGGCTGAAAGAATAGATGTTTATCAGGACTAACAGCAGGTTTCTAAAGTATGACTGGAAAACAAGCCAAAAGCAGACTCACTGATGAAATAGCTAGTATTTTCTGCTTTGACCCAATATTTTGTCATTTAAATCCTGATGTCTATTTCTGAAAGAAAAGAGGAAGTGTTTGTTTGTTTTTTAAATTGCCACTGATTGTTGCAACAACATTTACATGACATTAAGGCTCAGGTTGATTTTGCCACATAAATTCATTTCATATCAAATGCAAGGGAAATTCAAAAGGCCGATCACATTTCAGTAGCTTGAGAAGATGAAATATTTTTGCTCAATAATTGTTAGTGTCAGCGGATGTGGAAAGCTGCTAACTTTCATGTCCGTGTGGGAATGAAGAATGCAAACATCATCCAGGTTAATTGGCAAATATTTACAATAGTAAACAGAAAAATCCTTTGAGCCAAAACGACTGCAATTTAGAGGATCCCTGTGGTGAAAGACCACAAAATAGATGTCAATCAGCTGCAGGGCAAAACTCACTAGTTCCAAACTCACACTTGTGGAGGCACTTGTGACTTGGAAACTCCTCTTCATGCTACCTGCTGAAGAACTTTATGGGAAGAAGTTTGCCTTCAAGATGTTTTGGGCTGATCATCTCATCACTGCCTATCCTAAAAGCGCCCAAATCAAAGTTTGCCTTGAATTCAATCAACAGTTGATTAATTATGAGATTCTGTTTCTCAAAATTATTCAGACAAAGCTTTCCCTGTTTCTCACTGCTATAATGTAGAGTCATTGTTCTGATTATTAATTATGCTTATCTGAGACTGGGACAAGTCCATCCTGCAGCTGCTCAGTGTTGCTAGTTCTTCCAGGGACAAGAAATTGACTACTGTCTACTGGTAGAGAATGATTTTGAAAAGAACCCCATAAAAAGAAGGCGGGTAGACCAGTCTTCAAGAACAATACTTAAAGCACAGTCAACTGAATTGCTGGGGTGGGGTGAGGTGGCAGGTCTCAAATGAAATGCTCTTGGCTGAAATAAGCTCCAAGAACTCCTGCTGTGCAGAAGGGGGGAGACGTTATAGTCCCATTTGCTTGTCCTACTTTCCCAGCATTGTACTGACCTTCACACTGTTGTCACACATCCGCCCCATAAGGAACAGCACAGTTGCAGCTGCAGCAGCTTAAAGGTTTTAAGCAGAAGAGAAAATTCTAATTGAATTTTTAAAAGCTTAAGACTGAAGCGGCCACTATATGTATCCGATTGTCTTTGTAATTTTTGTTACCCGGCAGGAAAAAAATTATGAAAACTTTTTGAAAAGATGCATTATGTCAATTAGGGAAAAAGAACTTGCTCTGAACTGAAAAAAAGTAGAACAAACCAGATTGCTACAAACATTAATCAAATCATTTTTGTCACCACATGTATGTTGGGTCTCATAATTAGCCCTTGTTGCACTTTTATTTGTACAGCTGTCACACTGAGGTCAACCAGGTTTCAATGCCACCAGGGAAATAAGAGAAAGAGGAGATTTGGGTTGCATGGGCAATACTGCCCATATCTCCAAAAGAATATAAATTAAAAGTCAAATTGAACATTCTTTTAGTCATATAAAGTAGTTGTGGAAAGGTCATATCACTTAAAGACCCCAGTCATTTCTGAACTATTTCTGTTCTCAAAAAATGCCACTTATTTCTGTAAATATCTTCAATGTCCTTTTACAAACAATTTCTCCACATTTGTGGCTTATCTCTACATCTACATGTAGATGAAGTCTGTATATTCTCCATAGCCACTCAGGAATAATAGATTCTCATGTATTCCATTTCAGGCCTAACATCATTGAAGACATAATGTGCAAACTTTACAGCAAATATTCTCAGTGTATTAGAAATATCACAGAAATATAACAGAAATATCACTGTTCCTTTTTGCTCTGTGTTAATGTGCAAATTGACTAAAATGTTTCTTTTACATAGCTAGATTTTGTGCACCCTCAAATAATGTGCAGTCTGTTTGTCGTGGATATGCAATGCAAACGCTAAAAGTATTTGCAGCTCTAGATTATATCCAGTTGGAGCAAATTCTGTTGAACAGGAATACCTCAATCCATAACAATCCCAAGAAGGAAGTCATTTCTTTAAACATAAAACTGCAAACCAGTGATTGGCTACCAGAATCATCAATAGAAATGTACCAATGTCATGCCTTTGGACACAGATCATTTGCAGCAAAATTAGAAGTTCTGGATGCCACTTTCAAAAGTTGTCACAGAATTTTAATGTACTAGAAGGAAAAATACTAAATGCATGAGATACTTTTCCCTCTCCTTCCCATCTCAGCTGATCGCATATGTAAATTCAGTCTTTTGGACAAATTCTCTTCTGTTGGAAATGAGCAAGTTAAAAGTTATTCAATCATTACAGCATCTTACTAGCTTTGACTCTTGCATTCTTTCTTGGGTGTGTTTGAATATGTCAATCAACTATGTGAGTACAGTTCCATGATCCAAAGCCATGGAAATAAAAGTAACCATTAAACTCTGCAAAGACTTCAGAAACGGGAATATTTAGAACAATCCATTGATTAAAGTTAAAGCCCTATCAACAACTACACACACACACACACACACACACACACATTTCTTCATGTCAGCTTTGAGGAAATCAAATGAAGTCTCGTTGATCCATAAAACTATTCCTCCTAAGGATGTTATTTTGATTATTTGTTGAATCTACTGATTATTTTCCTACATCATATTAAATAAAAGTGGTGGTATTCAGCAGGTTCAGACCAGTTCACCCAAACCGGTAGCGAAAATCGCGGATGGGCCTGCCCACCCGCCCCAGCTCTATGCCATCCTATTTAGGCATGGTTTTGAGGCCAGTCACATACGCGGAAGGCGCCCGCATGAGCAAAGCGCATGCACAGAAGGCCAGGTGCATGTGCAGAAGGCAGGCAGGTGCACAAACCAGGCGCACATGCGCACGAAGTGAGCTTGCATGCTCATGGAGGACTGGTAGTAACATAATGTGAAACCCACCACTGGCTTTGACCTAGAAGAACCTTGTGTTAGCTATTCTATTTGCTTACAGACAGCCACTTTGTTAAGTAGGTACTCCATATTTAGTCAATGTCTTTCTTTAGCCAACAAAGCAAAACTTCAAGAAAAAAAAATGCAGGAGCACTAGAGATTTCATTGCTAATTTATGATTAAAGTGAGGAAGGTATCAAAGCTATCTAAGGTAGCAGAAACTGTAGTTTGGGGAATGTCTGTGGAGATTCTCAGTCATCCAGGTCATAGTTGTCTCAAAGGTATTTTTTTCCCCCTTTTCAAAGGCAGTTGGGCTGTTTTCTCTTTGAGAAAGAAGAAGTCTGTAGTTTAGGGAAATATTGGGATATCAAGTTGAATTATGCATTTCCATGTTTCTCAATTTTCCTTTACTGCATCTCTTTCTTTAAAGTATAAAACATTTTTGTATTAAAGTAACACAGTGGATGTGAGCTGCCCGTACAGTTAATTCAGAGTCTTTAATTGGATCAAAATGTGAATGACAAACCTTTCACTGAGGCAGCATTTAAACCATATAATATTGCATCTAATAGACTGGTTACCATTAGGGTTCAATTCAATATGTTGAGTTTGGCCTTTAAAACCCTAAGAAGATGCCATTTTTGCATTACATTTGGTTGAGTATGGCTAGGCAAATGGCTGTACAATGAAATATTAAAACTGATATTGATGTTCATATCTGTCCTTGGCTTTCATAGAGAGCACTGATTCAGTTTTAAAGTAGAACAAAGGACAGATTGACTTTCTGTGGCTTAACTAGTTCAGAGGGTTACTTTTCCAAACCGTTCTTTATGGGCTTCAGAGTACTTTTAGAATGCATTAAATAAAAGTATTGGAATGCCTAATTGGTAAGGAGATTATGATTCTATAATAACTGTAGTTTTTTACTAGCCAAATTGTAATTGGCTAGTAATGCTTAACTATGGAGAATTTTCAATTACCCTTTAAACAAAACCCTAGATTGAAGATCTCTTAAAGGGCAAGGGGGAAAATATGTGTTATTGTAAAACATTGTACGATTTTCTTTAAGATTTTTGCTTGTTTGTTTATGATGACCTAGCCTTCTCCAGGGGCTTCATTGTCATTGGAAGCATGGACATTTCTTGGGTTCACAGAGAAGATTTGAAGAGCAATCCTAACAGTGTACTTTTTGAAATCCTTACCAGGTCATTGCTCTCTCAATGTTCTGGGATGACAACTCCCAGAACACTATTTGGTTATATTTGCTGGGAATGCTGGAAAGAACTAAGTGAGTTAAGCTAATAGAAGAAGATGAGAGAATCCCTTTCCTAGGCAGCATTCTGTGTATTCCAGGGGCCAGCTACTTACATTCAGGAAGCTGACACATACAAGCAGGAAGGTAATGCTCCTCTTCTATAATTACTTAGTGATTAAGGTATGCTGCCAGCAGCTATTGGATGGCTAAGCGGCTTTTGATAGTTATCTCCTATGAATTTGTCCAATCTCCTTTTAAAACCTTCTATGTTGCTGGTCATCCCCCCATATGTGAGAGAGGGAAGACCATTCTTTCCATACTACTCATGAAGTTATTTATCATCTGCCCCTCTACCCCCCACTCCTTCCCTCCCTCCCTCCCTCCCTCCCTCCCTCCAAAAGCTGCACTAAATGTAGTTTTTCTTTAGGGAAAATGCTTTAGCCACTAATGATTTTGTTTACCTGTTGTGCAACTTTTCTAGACAATTCCTGTTCTGAGGTGTGGGCAGCAAGGTATACAAAGTCCAATATACTTTCTTCTCAAATTCTTTTGGAAATACGCTTTAACTTGTGCAAAACTGTGATAACAATCTAGATTTAAATTTATTTGAGAAAGAGTTTAAGTAGATTGTGGTTGATCTTCAACCTCAGTTTTAATGACTGGGATTGTACAAGGCTCCAGATGCAGTGGCAAATATGTGCCTTGGATCATGCTGCAGGGTGAACAGAACATGTATCTGCAATACTGTCAAATCTGTGGTTTTCCTAGTATGCTCTGAAGTAACACTTAGTCTTTAGAGCCAAAGAACTACACAATCCTAACAAGGATTCATTTCTGACTTTAGCTTCCAAAATCATGGAAAATATATAATACTTTCAGGTGATTGTTGTATAGACCTGAACATGGAAATGATAGGCCATGAAATGGACTTTTGAACAAAGCTAGGATCAGAATACAATGGCCAATTTGGCAGGGCCATTTTCTATAAGCAAGACCCATTGTAAGGCTCAAACAATATCAAGAAGATAGCTAAACAAGTAAGTAGTATATACCAAAGTCAGCGACCAAGATCAGACAATGTTCCTGCAATGATTATTTTTACAGTAGAGTAAGGCACATACCTCTCCTATCTGCACTGAAGGCCTGAAGTTTCAGAGATCCATAGCATTCAGTTGTAATTTATCAGTGGTGCTCTGGGTGGTGATATTATCATACTCATAAGGTAGATCTTATTTATGAGTAATGCTTTACTCACAGGAAGATTTCTGCTTTTGGACTTTTAGATGGGCATTCCTTTGGTTAGTGGCTAATTGAGTCAGCACTCTCTGATGCTTGTATGCATGCAGATTATGGACACTTCCACCTTATACCATTTCTCTTCCAAATCCCTTCGGCCTTTGGAAGATTCTTTTTGCTTGAAAGCAACTTTCTTCAATTTGATTGAAAATAAATTTTGGAATATGAAATTCTCATGGGTGTGAACCCGGTAGTTGCTGTTATTTTAACTGGGCCAAGGCCAAGGGTATGTATGAGATTCTGTCTTTCATTCTATGATCCTCCTAGCAATGTGCAATCTCTCTGAATTTCCATGGGGAAGACACACTTTTCTCCCATGAAGCTTTCTCAAATCAGCAAGAACAGGTAGTCACATAGAACGCATAGCAATGGAGCAATGTTTAACAGGGGGGAAAAAAAGTAGTGCCCTTTGCCATTTCTAACAAAAACAGAAACGCAAAACCACAACCAAAACAAATCTGAAGGTAGTTTAAGATTTCAGTGAAAAAACAAAGGCCTCTTTCATAGGCAAATAAAGCTTTCAGGGATGTGGAAAGCCAATTTTGGCACAGTATTATATGGTTCTACCTAATCAGTCTCAGATTTTGATGGATCAGATTACCATTTCTGATCTTCCAGCTCTAGAAGCTCTGAGTTTTTCTCAGAGCAAGATGCTTCAATTTGTGTATATCAGCCATGTTTAATGCCGGACTGAGTAGAAAGCAAAAGAGACAAGAGAGGCAAACCGGATCTGGAACGCATAAATTCAGATGACCGTTAGAAGGCCCAAAAGGATTATTGTGCCTATTTCTCATTGCTGTAGTCTATTGAACATAGTGATGTTTACAAGCCAGATCTGGAGCATGGTTTTCCAGAAAGGGGAGGGGGGGAACAAAAAGAAAGAATAGAAAGAAATAGAAAGAAGTAGCATCCAATTTTCTTTACAGCAATTTTAAGTACAAATACAAAAATATCCTTTATTCTGTGGTTGCAAAAAGTTAACCATAAATCATAAATTCACATTCTTCTGTTTCATGCAAAAAGTATATAGGGTGTTTCCAGTCAGCAATAAATGTAGATATTGCCCTTTTTCTAAACAGAGAAATGAGTTAGCCATCTTCGCAAGTTCCTTCAACTTCATCAACCCTTCCTCCATTGTGCACTGTATTATTTCACCAATAATCTTAGTGAGGTTGTCATATATGAAAACAAAGTTCCACGACTTTTTCAAGCTGTTTATCCATCAATCTCAAAAGAAAACTCTCCAGTTTAAGCAGTATATTAGTATTTAGGGTCTTATGAAGTAATGTATTTATTTTTATTCAAAACATTTAAGCTTTTTTAACATCCACCAACCATGACAAAATGTCCCCTCATATTGTTCACATTGCCAATATAAATTTGAAATACTTTGTATATTCCAGACAATTTCTTTGGTGATCACACAGTATACCAGCAATAAAAATTATATAGAACATAAATTTTACTTCCTCAACTACATATTTTCTGATCATTCCATTTGTTTAGGTGAAAATCTTAGCCTACTTTATCAACATTATCTCACTTGTTCTTCTGTTTCAAACTTCAATAAAAGTTTGCACATTTTTGCAATAGTGTGTTTATCATTTATATACTGTTGTGTTTCAAACTCTGTCTTACATTGTTTAAAATTATAAATACTTTGGAAGATGCTTTCCTAATGATGCTCACTTTTCCCTGTAAATACACATCATTATGCACTGCAAATGTCAAGCAATTTTTTAAGATCAGATGATATCTACAATCTATGATGTTCTGAAGACTACAGAAAAGGGGATTACCACCCTGAGGTTGTAAAAATGTGGTAAACAATGCCTCTTTTTCTACAATGCTTTCTCTGAGGGATGCGTCACTCTTAATCAGTTGGACATTATTGCAGTTCAATATTCTAACTTGACTCATGGGGAAATTCTCAGTAAGGATAAAAAGGCTTGTAGTGTGCAATTCCATTGGAATTCTACTTTAATGAAAGGCTTAGTGTTCATTTAAACAGAGAAAACTCTGATAAATAGACAGTATCACTCTTTTTAGCATAACCCTTTTTCAATTAAAAAAAAAGCTGCTTTAATCAAAACGCACAAAAATGATGGGGAAAAAATGGGGAAATTTTTTTTGTTTCTGTTTGTCTGAATTCGTGTAGTGCCTGTTTTAATTCTTCAAGGATATTTCATCCAGGATAATATTCAACATTAAAATAATATTTAAAAGTGAAAGCTATGTTACAGAATAGCAGTTTCCACTGGCCATACTATACAGTTTGGGGGCCAGTTTAATGATTGGGAAATTGAATTTGCTCAGAGACTGCTCTTTGGTTTGAGGATTGATGAAAAGCAAGACTTTTGCAAATAGAAGAAAATCCCAATAGCCGTAACTGTTCTGATTCTTCACAAAAGTAAATAAAATTTGTGGAAACAATACAAAATTAAAGGGGTTAAAGGCTAACCCATTACCCAGTGAATGGGTTATAAGTGAATAGGTCTGGTAGTTTTCTTTCTTATCACTGTAGGGTGGGGAAACCGAAAGTTTAACTTAGTTATTTGGAGATAAAATGGATCCTCATTATTGGGCAGACTGAGATGTTGTTAGAAGGCAAATATTTCTCTTTTGTGAAGTTCAATGTTACTAAATTTCAGATCGTTGAGAATGTTTGGAATCCGAAAGATCTCCTGTACAGAGAATTAGTGCAGGGAAAGCGCCTCAGAGGGAGACCACAGCTGCGATATAAGGATATCTGCAAGAGGGACCTAAAGGCCCTGGGAATGGACATCAACAACTGGGAAACCTTGACCTCCAATCGTTCAGCTTGGAGGCTAAAGACGCAGCATGGCCTTCTCCAATTCGATCTCCAATTGCAGGCTGAGGCAAAGAGGCAGTCCTGGAACCAGCAAAATCTGGGGGCTGGCCAGGGAACAGAATATATCTGCCCTTAGTGTAGAAGGGATTGCCACTCTCGAATTGGCCTTTTCAGTCACACTAGATGCTGCTTTAGGACCTCTTTCCAGAGCACATAATCTCTTGAGACTGAAGGATGCCAATGAGAAGGTTCCATACAAATTAAGGGTATGCGAAGAATTTAAGCAAAGAAAGTTGTTAAAAAAAAGCAGGATGAATTAGATGTCTCAGTGTCTCCAAAGGTCCTTGCCAAAAACCATTAGATTCCTGTACTGGGAAATTTGATCTGCAAACAAAATATCTGAGGGAAACCCGTCATCATTTCTTTCTTTCTAATCATCCAATTAAGGATTTGTAAGAGAGAGAGAAGAGGACTTTGGTGGGGAGAAATGAAGAAAATGCTACACATTTCTTGAATAAACCAACTAGAAAAACAAATTGATATAGAATTGCTGTTTGGGGGTCAGAGTTAAATGCATTTTTTGAGGAAAAATTACTGAAAAGCAAGGATTTTAATCAAGAAATGATACTGACTTTAGAGCAGAGTTTTTCAAACTTAACAACTTTAAATTCTGGGACTTCAACTCCCAGAATTCCCCAGCCAGCATGAGACAGATTTAAGCAGGCTTAAAACAATGCCATTTTTTGCAATTAGAAAATGCAACATACTACCCAACTTAAGTTTTAATTGTTTAATTTGTAGAAATTTACATAGATATCTCCCTTGAGGTAATCTCAGAAAAGGATGTTAATTTAAAAATCTGAAATCCCCCCTTTTTAAAAAAAAGCTAACCATGGCATTTTAGTTCCATTACATGTGACATCAAAGGTACATCATGTCAAAGAATAGCCACGTTAAACGCTAGTCAAGTTTTTATGTTGCCCTGTTATAGTTTCTGGCACTATTTGTGAAACCAGCACTAGGTGTTGTTAGACATAATTTATATGTCTATATTATATTATAGACATTTATATAAGACATTTATATAATTTATATTATAATTTATATAAATATAAATTTATATTCTAAATTTAGAATTTAGAATTCTGGGTAAACTAGGCTGGCAGACCAATGTAGTACAGTGTAATGACTAAGATGCTGAACCAAGACTTTAGAGACCAAGTCCATTCTCTCTTGCATCAAAAAGAGATCTCCTTGGATATTTTTGGGTCATTCATTCCAGGGACTCAGCAGAGATCCATGACTCTGCCTCGAGGCATCCGAGAAAAGAAGCGATACAAATGGAATACAAAACTAACAAGCAAACTAAACATGAGCAAGAAGAACAATCAGAGTGGTGTTTCATGGAAATCAAGCATTTTTTATGTATTAGAAAATATGACTCCTTCATGTTTCTTAGAATTGTGTGGTTTGGGTTATTGTTGCTGAAAGGAGAAGCAATTTGGGGAAAGGTCCCATTGGAGTTCTATGGTTTTGACTGCCACTTTTATTTCCCCAGAAGCAACAATCTAAGTAAAGCAACTTTTTGTTTTCCGAATGGGAAAAATGGAATTGCATGATGTGCTGCTCCAGCCAAATGTTTTAGTCTGTAAATTAAAATACCAGCCTCTTCTGCCAAAAATGAAAAATGCCTGAAGATGACCACAATTAAATAATTACAAATAACTTCGCCCCCCCCCCCAAAGCACTATGAATAATATGCACTGCATTCACAATGCATGGCCATGACCTTCTAGCCATGAGATTGAACGTCGCTCATAAAAACATGGAGAAGAAATTTGATAGAAGTCCTGGAGGAGAAAAGATGCTGAGATGGGTCAGTTTGAAGCTGTTTTGAAGCTGTTTGCTTCCCCACACTTTAATTCATTAATTCATGGTTATTTAATTCACTATCCACAGCAGGTTAAAGAAGTACATTTCTGTGAACATTAATCTGTGTCTAGAACTTTATGAAAGGACTCAACAGCTTGGGCAGGGAATTTAAGTGGAGAAATGCCATGCAGTGAAAGGGTTATTTGTAGTCTTCTCCCAATTCATTTTCTAATTCAGATTCATACACACATAGAGACAAAAATGAACACTGTCTTTTGATGCCTGTATATTTGCATGTGAGGTTTGGTTTTACCCTTAGGCAAACTGGTATTGATTTTTCTCTAAGAAAATGACTACTATTGCATATATTAGACACAGAAGACTTCTGAAAAATAAGTAAACAAGCAATTAGAGGTGTATAAAGGAGTGGTGTCTCTCAATCTCTGCCAATTTTATCAATTTTTATCGTGCAGAAAGATGAATTTCATTTTGGCCACAATGTATTATGAATATTTCTAGACATACTGCATCTGTTCAAAAGGAAGCTCTTATAAATTCCGTTGTTTAGGGATTGCAGCTTTAAATTCGCTGACATCAAGCTTAAGGTTATCCATTGTTATAGTGGGCTTTAGGATGGGTTTTCAAACAAAACAAATACTTGCATAAAACATGCTGTGGAGAAGGCATCCTATGTGGATAACACATAAACGATTTTTCCTGACCAGTTCAAAGACTGAATGGGAGCCTAGAACATGCCACCCAAGTGTCTTCTGCAGATTCATTCAAGCATGTTGTCAGTTCATGTGATGAACAAATTGACAATGGAGTTTTCATGTTTGAAGCAAGGCCTTATATGCTTATAGTCTTTACCATTTCAATGAGCAAATAAAGTACCTGCCATACCTTTTGCCAATAAAAAATGCAACTCTTATTCTACAGATCGGGTGGAAGAAGACGGTACCATGCCTGTAAATTAAGCCTGTTGTTTATTTTTGTTATTCAGATTGTTATCAAATTATATTGTTTCTCCCTAAACAGTATTACAGTTTATCTAACTTTTTGTTAATATCTAGATCATCTCTAGTTGATTTTCATATTTTCTCTCCTTCAACACTTTGTGGGACACCAACTCTGCATTTCTGTTGTATATAGGAAACATAGTATTGCCAGATCCCTACATGGAATCTCATCTTTTTCCACATCCAAGATAAATTTAATTTTACTTCTCCATGGTCTTTTTTTTAAATCACTAATTTATCTTTGTGATCCATTGTTCTCCAATTTTAACCTTCTCAGATAGGCTGTTCTTTTAATCCTCTCCTATTCATATCATTTTATCTTCACATTTCAGATTGTACATATCTTGCGAAAGGGATCTTTCATGATTTCAGATCCCATTCCCAAAATGCTTAGATCTGAAAAGTGACAGTAAAAAGGTATGAATAGGAGGACTAAAAGAATATCTGAGAATGTTAAAATGGATGTTACCTGAAGATGTTGTTTACAGCAAGCTGCTTTTCAGCTAAAAGCCAGAGTTTTAGTCTTTAGATAGAGTATCAGGGATTATTCTCCTCAACAGTGCTTCTTAATCTTAGCAATTCAAGATGCCAAGTTGTTGGCTTGGCGCATATTGGGAACTGAAGTCCATACATTTTACAGTTCCCAAAGTTAAGAAACTGTAAAAGGTAGATAAGGTAAAGACATATAAATAAAGTTAGGTCATGACAATTGTTAATTAAATATGGTTAACATGGCTGCTACCTATATATTTATTTTGCTGACTATTTTTGGAGAGAGTTTAGGACAGAGGCCTTCAAACTTGGTAGCTTTAAGACTTGTGGACTTCAACTCCCAGAATTCTCCAGCCAGCTATGTTGAAGTCCACAAGTCTTAAAGCTACCAAGTTTGAAGAGCTCTGGTTTAGGACATAAACTCTGCAATCTCCGCAGTCATGGTTGATTTAACAGCATGATGTTGTTTAATAAACATATCTTAAAACAATTATTTATACTGAAATCCCTGAGTAATAGTCTGTTATGATTCAGGGCACTTTTAAATGAGTACAAGTTTCACAGAAGCAACTTTTGTGTGAATTTTGGCTGCAATTGTGGCATTCTTTTAGAAATCATCATTTCTTCCTTGAGTTAAACCAGATTCCTTGCCTATCATAAGACATCTTCTGCATCTAGAAGGTAAACCTTGCTGTTATTCTTATAAATACCCTGAACATGAACTGATCCTTTGCTACAGCAGCTTTTCTTCTTCTTCTTTTTTTAATGGTTGCCATAGAATTTCCGAATTACCATACGAAAGGCAAACCATACAAAAGCTCACAAAAGCCTGTTGCTTAAGCCACTGACATTATTATTGTTGTTGTTGATTGCACAGTCAGCCAGATGTTTAGATTGGATTTGGCATTTTATCTATCTATCTAGCAAGGATCTGAGATAGGAAGTGTTAAAAGATATCATTACAGGGTAAGCTGTTCCAAGTAAAGCTGCTTTATGCAATTGATTGATGGTGATTTTATCAATGCCAGTGGCATTCAAGTGGCGCTCCAGATATTTTGGGATTGCACCCAAGGCACTTATTTACTGTTGGTACTAAATTTGCTTTCTTTCGCCACAGCCCTATTTCTATTAGCAGGTCTTTCTCTTTTGTGATTTTCTCCAGTTCTTTCTCTTCTGCTCTTCTGTCTTCAGGTTGCGCAGTGTCCAGTATCCAGACATTTTTGTCTATGTTATTGGTAACTGTTATGTCTGGAGTATTTTTATTATACATTATTTTCCATTCACAATTATGCAAAGTCATAGCTACCAGTTCTTTAGTTGGTATTGGCTTTCATGCACATCGAGTTTTCCCACAAACCTAGACATCATAATATGTCAATGTAGTTATATGTGCAGATTCAAGCAGTGGCCTTTTGCAACTGACAAATGGAAATTTTGCCAAGGTGCAGATTTTCAGGGTTTTTTTAAAATATGGCACCCATGCTGCAATTACCATGGCCAGTTTGTGTCATAATCTTTCCATTTCAGTATTGGTTTTCAAATCTAAATACTTTATTATCATCTCCAATTCTTTGTCTTCTACTATCTTCTGGTATTGCCACATCAGTTACTCACTCTTTCTTCTTTTCAACCACTTATATCTAGTGCATTATGAGCCAAGACTTTATCAGTTTGCAAATCCCACAATATTTTAGCCTCCTCATTTTCAATTACTTTTTCAATTATATATTCCCACCAATTTTTCATTATAGGTGTGTGATAATTTTCCCATGAATTGTTTTGGCGACTGTGTTATGTTGTTTGTAATCAATTTGTGCAATCTTCTTGTATAGGCTTTGTTTATGAACTACTGATTCTTTTGCTTCTTTACACGATCTGCATTTTGAATCATGACACACCCCCCCCCCTCATTCTGGCCTTGTTTGCATTAGTTTGAATTGCTTGCTCTCACACAGCCAAAATCACGTCTTTGATTTCTTTTTTCAGTGTTCCAATTGTAAGCCATTTGCCAGGTTTTATCTCTATCTGCTTTCCCCTCATTTTTTTGTAGAAATTGGCCATGTAATATTTTCCTTCATCAGCATTTTGTTTGTGTTATTATTACTTTATTTTGATATTCATTTTTTGTTTCCTGTACATTTAGTACATTTCAATTTTTAACTTGCACCAATTCTTATTCTTGGCTGTCTTTTATATAATCAGACAATACATACGTTTCTTATTTAACAGCTTGTTTGACTTGACGTAAACCTCTACCTCCATTTTTATAGGAAGATATAATCTATTAATATCAATATGGGAATGTAATGCTTAGTTAATATTCATCAATTTTCTTGTTTTTGGGTCCAAACTATCCAGTTCCAGTTTGTGTCCAGCTAGTAATTCCACCAGTGGTGGAAATATCACAGGTATGAGCCTAATATTGATGGCTTTGGTGTTGTTTCCACTGTTTAATTTTATCTTTAGCAATATTCTCACTCTTTGGATGTATTCTTAACTAATCACATTTTTAACTCATCAATGTTTGATGTTATCCAACAGGAAAATACCCAAATAGGCTTCCTCATGATGGCTCCTCATGGTTTAGTCATTTCAATTCAGTTCATGATTATATTCTTTTTTTATTGCTATTGCAGCATATTTATCTAGGTCAAATTCCAGGACTATATCTGTGCTAAAGATTCTAAGTTGTTTGTTAATTACTGAATTTCAATTTTTGATTTTCCATAAAGCTTCAGCTCATCCATATAAAGCAAATTTGTGTTTTTATTAGCATTTTTTCATTTTCAGAATTTCTATTGTCATTTATACTTTGATAGAATTGCTTTTGGTCTGTTGAAATAGTTGTTTTTTTACTTAGATTAGAAAATTTGTGCCACATAGTGTACATATTGTTATTATTTCCATGCAGCAAAATAATAATAATAATAATCAAACAGTACCTGAAATAAAATTATGAGATTAATGGAAATTCACTCTTTATGGAAGATTGTTATCATTTTTACTTATTCTTTTAAGCAAGTGAATTAAGTCTTTATTATTCAGCATCAGCTCTGTCATAGTTATTATGGGAAATTAATTCACTGAAATACATTTTAATTGCTCTGTGAGTCATGGGATAGACATGCATTTTTCTCAGATTAATGCATTATGCACACAGCTTTAGTCTGAGTTTGCCTGATTTTCACTGAACATTTCAATTATCAGTTCCTATGCACTGTTGGAAACGGAGAGGGTGAGAAAAAATACAGAATATGAAAAGGTTAATGCAGACATTATTTGTTATTATCATTAGCTCAGAAAAAATGATTTTCTCCAAGATTGCAAGCTATAAATGCTATTCTGTGTAAAGTGATTTTTTTTCCTTCCAATGGTAAAATATTAAGGAACGGAATTCCCACATCCTATGAAGTTTTTATTGGATTGATTGATCTAGCAATAATTGTGATATAGCACCAGATATTGTATTTGATATACAAAGTCCATGTTTGTATAATACTGACTGAAAGCTCAAAGCATATGCGTAAGCCTCTCCTTGAAGGAAATACAAATTTAAAGATCTTTTCTATACTTGTGAATGCTTTGTTTTATTTCATTGTTTTCTTTTCCAATTCTCTAAATTATGATTTGATAACCCAAACCAAAACTATTCTTGGAGTTTTAAGATTCAATAATAAATGTAAACTTTCACAAAGATGTGGAAGAATGGACACTTTACCTAATTGAATCCTTGTTTGATCCAAC
The DNA here is from genome assembly GCF_059756535.1 of Pantherophis guttatus. Lineage (NCBI taxonomy): Eukaryota > Metazoa > Chordata > Lepidosauria > Squamata > Colubridae > Pantherophis > Pantherophis guttatus. The sequence continues at coordinate 248,293,697 of NC_142063.1, forward strand.
TGAGGCAATAGCCGTGATTGGCTAATTTGGTGGTTTTAATCAGAGTAGCTCGTCTCCATCAAAGAATAGTTCAGAAGCCCGCTATTAGGTTTAAAGTTTTTTAAAAATAAAAGATAAGACACACAAGGGGCATGTATTTGAAGTAAAAGATAGAAGAGTCCCCCTTGCCCGTTGGTTATATAGGTAGAATATAGGTAGAATCTGTTTTGAGAAAATGAATATTTGCATTATTTCTGGAATGCTGGAAGTTTATTTTTATAATGCAAAATGCATTATAATGATCCTGAATTCATTCACCCAAAATAATCTGTTGCTGGAAATAATTTCAGGTTCAACAATTTCATAATTGTCACTAATCCCTGTAAAAATGTTTTCAGTGATGAGGACACATTCTTTAGCCTTCTCTCCAGATAACACAGTCACTGAAATTTAAAACATCCATTGGAGTTGACTTTTTAATTTTAAAAACTTTTTATTTTTTTAATTTAATTTAAAAACAAAACAAAACAAATAAAGCATCTACCCATTGGCCTGTTGGATCGCAATGTATTGCCAAACAAACCTGAACTTGATCTTACACATATCCCTGAATGACTACTTTGAGTGAAGTTACGGAATAAGATTAGTTAAAACACCTAACATCACAGCTTCATCCACAATATAATATAGATGTCAGCATTTAATCATATATTTGTAAAGTCTTAATTTGCACTTGAAGAGAACAAGCAATTTATTATGGGACTTTTTTTATTGTGTGACTTCACTCGCATAAAAAAAGCCTTATTCACTGCTAGCATTTAATACTTGCAATTTGAACATATCTGTGAAAATATCTAACTACCATTAAGAAACACTTTGCAGTCTCCAAGTGTTTTGATCTCACCTCTAGCTAAAAACAAGATGTTGCATGAAAGTGGCAGTTTTGATGTAAAGAAAAATTGGTACTGTCTACAGTGCAGTAATGCTTACTAAAAAGTTGGATTTAAAATAAGTTATTTTTCTCTCATACTCATAGAATCTGCTCCTTTGTAGAGTGAATAAGGATGCTGCCAGATGAGACTTTTATTATACCATATGATGCAACTGGAAAATTCAGATGATGAATTTTCAGGTGTTCCATGTCTCACTAAGACTTTAAAACAATTTAGCCATAGATCTCATTGAGTATGAATCTGGATATTCCACTTTGATCAGATTTTGGACCTAAATAGATGACAGCATGAATCAAATTCTGGATAGAATTTGTTTTTCCCTATGCAAGATTCTGCCAAAAATAAATGGCTAAAAAGGAAGATACACTGCTGAAAATTATACACAAACAGTAACAACTTTTCTACATTTTAGAAAAGGTGACATCAAGAAAATGTATACTGGAAAAAGCTTGGATGGGAAAAAGCATTATCATAAATTGAATATAGTGTAATCGGCACTTTTAAGAAAGGCTGTTGAACAATTTTATTAGCAGCTATCTAGCTTAAGGGAAGTTATGAATCACAATCCTATATATTAGGAGATTCTGAGAACATAAATCAGACATCATCTTATATGATCTAACTTGAGTGAAAGTTAACAGAAACTTTCTTGTAGAAGACAAAGATTCCAGATGACATATATATTCCAAGTGCCCTAAGAAATAACTATAGCCAGAGGGAAATCTCACACTGGACCCCAAACAACCCAGTCTCATCTTAAGTCCTGCTAAGAGGTTGGACTGTTTCCCCTCATTCTTTGTCTCCTCAGGGTAGCAACAGACCAGTTTAGTCTCAAACCACCTTAAAAGTGAATGGTTGTCTGCTAGAAAAACAATTTACCTACTTCTAACCTCTACTTAGAATAAAGATAACAATAGCAGTAGCACTTAGACTTATATACCGCTTCACAGTGCTTTATAGCCCTCTCTAAGCAGTTTACAGTGTCAACATATGTCAGTGACACAGTGTCAGTGTCAACAATCTGGGTCCTCATTTTACCTCAGAAGGATAGAAGGCTGAGTCAACCTTCAGCTGGTGAGAATCGAACTACTAAACTGCTGGCAGCTGGCAGTCAGCTGAAGTAGCCTGCAGTATTGCATCCTAACTACTGCACCACCATGACTCTTAAATATGTTTATGAGGCAAGGAAAGAACTCAGCAAGAACAATAATCCAGAAGAGGAGTAGAAAGATGAGAACAGGGTAAAAAACATTGCTGAAATAAAATTTAATTCAAAGCAAAACCCATCTTTGATTGGTTCTTTGTCAGTTCTCATCATAGGCTATCCAGGAGCCTGGATAGCTCAACAGACTAAAAAAAGCCTGTTATTAACATTCAGCTGTCTGCAATTATTGCAAGTTCGAATCTCCCCAGGCTCAAGGTTGACTCAGCCTTCCATCATTTCTAAGGTAGGTAAATTGAGGACCCAGTTTGTGGAGGCAATAAGCTGACTTTGTATAAAATATACAAAAGTATGAAGGCTATTGCTTAAGGTATTGTAAGCCGCCCTGAGTCTCCGGAGAAGGGCGGCATATAAATCTAATTTTAAAAAAAAAGAACAATAATTGGTCATCCCCCCCCCCCCAAAATCACTTTCAATCTCCATTTTCCTATCTATAGTCCATATATCATTCCAGATATTCTCCTTTATTGGAAGATACATTCCTGTTGTTAAGAATCAGACTGTCCGTATGATACCTACATGTTTACTCACCTTGATGCTTTAAATTCCAAATTTAAATTTGTTTTTAATTCATGGCTTTATCAGATATATTCCTGATGACTGTGTTCAGCAGATATTTCTACTCACATACAGTAAGTTAAGAATGCCTTGAGGATGGGAATCTCTTTTACAAGATGAGAATTGAACATTCAGGGAATGAGGCAGAATGCAAAAAATTGTCCTTACAGCATTTATCCTTACAGAAATGGGATTCAGGAATGCTGTTTCCTGTTTCTAATGCCTTCTTCTGTCCCATCCTTCTCTTTGACCCACCGAACAAAACAATACACAAAAGTGCGACTAGCGTAAATTGACAGAAATGACTTTTCATCTGAGTTGGAATATGAAGGAAGTGGCATTGGCATGTTGTGTAAAATCCCTTTATGAAGTTATGCCAGTTCACAAGAGAAGAGGTAATGAAGTAGTTGGCCAAAAAAAAAAAAAAAAAACCCCAAAATGATAGATTTAACAGGATGATGTGTAAAAGATTTTTAAAAAGGGAGATAAGAAACACTGATTTCAAAAGGATACAGTTGTTCCTAACATCAACACATGTCTGCCTTCCACATCTAATAGTCAGTGCCAGTTTCTTCACTGGGTGTTTGCTAAAAGCAATTGTTTTTCTGTAAAAAGGAGCTAGACTACTTAATCTTGGAATCCTAAGTTTTTCTTGAGCTCTGGGACAGCAAATCAAGTTGCCATGGTAAAATGGGTCAGCACAGTGAGCCAGTTGGTCTGAGCAAGTGAAATCAGTCTCACAATGCCGGGAGAGCAACACGGGCCCAAGCAGACAGTAATCTAGTTGAGAATCTAGGTCATTGGGATTCTTTCAAGCTGCAGCTGTCTGTGTTGTACCTTGTTCTCTGCCAGGGCTCACAAAAGAGTTGTAATAATGGCTGGGCTTCTGATTAACCCTTTGGATGTGTGGCTGTGGCTTTGTTTCCAACAACATTTCATAGTTTTTATTTCATGTCTAACCACTGAAAGATACATAGGCCACATTGGCCACTGCAGACTGAAGGCAGGGAGAATCTGTCTTGCTTCTTACTGATATGTATCTCATTGTTTTGCTTGCAAAATTGTTTGTTTGTTTGCTTGTTTGTTTAACTTTTATTATGTTATAAGTAACTCAAGGTAGCAAGCATACATAAAACTCTTCCCTCCTCCTATTTTTTCCCTATCACAACAATCCTGAAAGAAAATGGCTGGCCCAAAGTCATCCAGCTGGCTTTTAGAGCGGGACTGGAACTCATAGACTCCTGGCTTCTAGCCTGGTGCTTTAACCGTTAGACTAGATTGGCTCTCTATCAGGGGTGAAATCCAGAAGGTTCTGACAGGTTCTGGAGAACCGGTAGTGGAAATTTTGAGCAGTTCGGAGAACTGGCAAATAACACCTCTGACTGGCCCCAGAGTGGGGTGGGAATGGAGATTTTGTTTATTTTATTTACATATTTGTTTCATCAAGCATGTATTTGATAACAGATACAAGTATAAACATGATTATGAATATATAAAATGGATACAAATAAAAGGGAACATTAGGACAGGGACGGTAGGCACGCTGGTGCGCTTAAGCAAGCCCCTTATTTTGCAATATCTTTCATCCAGGAGTGGGGTGGGAATGAAAATTTTGCAGTATCCTTCCCCTGCCATGCCCACCAAGCCACACCCTCAGAACTGGTAGTAAAATTATTTGGATTTCACTGTTGCTCTTTATGTACTGTGCGTCCATAAGCATACTGCCTACTTTTCAGATCATTATACATATTCAATTCTAGGTTAATTGTAAAATAGTTCATTTACCCATCAAACAATAAATATTAACCTGTAATCATGATGCTATGCTCCATAAATATTTCAGATTAGATACAACCCTACCTTCAGATCTCATGCAAAGTCAAACAAAACCTGTAAACAAGTAGAAAAAAATGCCTCTATTTCATAAATTCTGCTGTTGTGATTTTTCCGTCTACCCACATGCATACCCATTAAACCTTAATTACTGTTTAAAATCTATTATTATTTCTAGCTACCCATAGGGGGAAAAAAAAAAACAACCCCATCATGGGGAGATATACAATACTCACTTCTAGTCAATAATCCCCTTTGCCCGTTTTGAAGAAGGGTGAGTTTGTAACTTTAATATATTTGTTATTATTTATTTATCATGATTGGGTCTCTCTCAAATTTACCAGGCAGTTCATAATATTAAAAGAAATACACTGTCCATTAAAAGCCACCACTTTTCTACAGCAGCTTCCCAAAACCACACTGAAAAGCTGCTTCTGAAAATGAGTATCTTCTCAAAGATATCTCTGGGTTGTGTAGGCAATGAAGATGAATGCACTAGCAGATCAACAGTATCTCTTGTAAAGCAGCTTTTGGAACTGATTATAATTGTAATTAACACAATTGCAAATCTGTATACATTACAGAATGTCAATAAAATAGCACTGGGGAAAGATTTAATGAAGCTCTTCCTGTATCAGCACCACAAAGTAGTTATTAGCTTAAAATCCATCATAATTATCATTATTATCAACATGTGCCTAGACATAAATTAACAAATGCAAAACCTTTTTCAAAGCACTTCAGTTCCAACTTTTTTTTTTTTTTTACAAAATCATATTGTATATTTGTGTTTAATTAATGTAAATTGACAATACCCCTATACCAGGAGAACAGTATTCTTGGATCATAGGACAGATCAAGTGATCCTTCTGAGGTCAGAGACATTTTTTATCTGAACAGGAGAAATCCAAGATTGATACACCATTCTCTATCACTACATTAAGATCCATAATCCCCCTCTTCCTATTGCTGCAGCTTATTCCTCAGCAAAGAGATTTGCCAAAGTGCCATGAGTGGGCCTGGGAAACTGTAAATTCAAACGTGCTTCCCCCCACAACCCTACTTCAGTGAAAATTTAGTTCAAGGATTCAGATAATATAAACTCAGTTCTTCTGATTGCATTAGAAAGGCTTTTTTTTAATGGCTATGAAAGGAAAAAGAAATATAAACAGTTCTCTGCCTTTTTGTTCCTTTTGCAAATCTGTTGCAAGCAGGGTACTATTATTCTCTGGTGGTTCCAATATTGAAAGACTTTGAGAACATGAAAAAGATTGCCCTGCTTGTGACTCTAAACTTCAGTTAATATCTTGAAGTTCAAGCTTTATAGATTACTTTTTGAAGTTTAGGAACAATTAAATAAACACATTTTATTAACAGTTGCCAAAGCCATAAATCCCTTGATTTAAAAATACAATGTGATTGTGTGTTGATAACTTTTCTAATGTTATGCTTTATAATTTTATCTATTGCTTTCAAACAAAACCTATTATATCTAGTCATAACATCTTCAATATAACATAGTATGCTAAACTGCAAATTTTAATATATTTAAGACTGACTTGAGACCTTTTTGAGTCTTCTCCACAGATCTTCTTCCCAAGTCCACAATCTTTTCTTGCCTCCAAAAATGACATTTGAACTATCCACAGTTCGAGTTTGATTTCAAATGTTAACATATACTGAACATTCCCGTAGATTTCTAGCTTGGACAATGTAATACATTACATTTTAATTGTGGTTTAATAAATAATGACTTCTTTAAGAAAGTAATCACATACTGGAACAGAAATATGACTTCTGAATTGAGCCAATATATGTGTGAGAATAAGGGAGAAAGAGAGATTGAGATTATACCGTTTATTTATTAGCATTGTTTCAGTGCTTGAATAATGAGAATAAAACAAAAATGCTCATGTCTTTAAGATAAGGTCTTGGCTAAAATCCCTTCATTATTTTCTAGTTCCAAATGGCCTTGGGAATCAATGTGAAGCAACCTAAATTATTGAAATTCTTACATAGGCAGGCTTTTTCTTGCAAAGTCAACAAACATTATTTTGTTCAGGAGGGCTACAATTGAGGTCACCAACCAATTGGTAAAAACCATGGCTTAAATGTAAATGCCTGTAGCTTAGAAGAGCAAACCCCCTCCCTCCAGCTATCTTAGAATTGTGTTAAAGATCTACTAAGATGCTGATAAAATTCTTTCCATTCTTTAAAGGCCTAGATAAACAATATTGAAACATCACAGATACCGCTTGTCCTCCAGATCATCCTACCTATTCTGGTATTCTAGTGTGGTATGCCAACTATGTTTTTGATGCAGCATTATTGCTAGAAAAATCAGCCCATCTGAAGCTTCGTTTAGACTTTGAAGCTCAGGCCAAGTTCTTTGGAAGATGGACTTTGCAACACTGCGATTGAACAATTTCAAATTCTGGATATTTAGAGTATTAAAAGGCAATCATAATATATTATTTCATTTATTTTCAAATGTGATAAGCAATCCTTACTGCATTTCCTTACTTATTCCCCTGACTGAGTTCTTACATCATTATATAACTGTTCTAAAGGATTCTTTCTAGTCACAAAAGTTAAGGGCATATACAATTTTCCTTTCTGCTGCACTGTATGAATACATTTCTGATTTCTGGATGATGTAGATGATTTAAGGCAAAGTGACTAAGCAACTACTGGAAGAAAGAGTAGAGACTAATAAGTAGTAACTGTTGAGAAAATAAGTGATGGTTAAACAAACTGAAGAGAAAGTCAGATCCTAAAAGTGAACCTCTAGTTATGCAGCTAGTACTATTGAGAGTGATCTCAAGGATTGTAATAAGAGTATATTTGCATATCAGTTTAAAGGATTGCTTCTCCCCAGATGTTTCTGCCTGCCACACCAGATCCTGACAGACTGATAATTCTCTAGGTGCCATCAATAAAATGATGTTGTCTAGCAGGACCTTGGAAGCATGCCTTCTCTGCTATGATGGTATCTGTGGAACAGCCTTCCTCCTGAAATGTACAGTTGGCTCTCTACTGTCCTTTCAAAAGGCTGCAAAGACCTGCTAGTCCTCCAGGCATCAAGAAGTCTTTGCATAATGTGTCTAAACTATGCAGTGATAGGATTCAAATAATTTAACAACTGGTTCTCTGCCCTAATGACCGGCTGGGTCTGCATGGGCATGGTGGGCGTGACCATGGGGTGTGACAGGCAGCACTTGGCCTCCTGCACTCCCCTGGGAGCAAAAACGGGCCATGGAGGGATGTTTTGGGCCTAGTAGGCCTCCCTAAAGCCTCCTGAGAGCAAAAACGGGCCATAGGGGGCACCATGTTTTGGGCCTAGTAGGCCTCCCTGCACTTACCTGGGAGCTAAAATGGGGCACGTGGGGACTCCTGGAAGGGGCGGGGCCACCCAGCAATTCAACTAACGGTTCACCTGAACCGACCCGAACCAGCTGAATCCCACCACTGAAACTATGGTAATTTGAACCTAGTCATCTGTGCTTGAATGAGAAACGACTTGCTCTATAATCCATTTTTGTCTGTTTGCTTTGTTGACTCATGTATTTCTAGGAATTTTCTTCAACACAAAAGTTCAAAAACATGTTATTCTTATCTTGTCTTTTCCCTTCCAACTTTTTCTTCCATAGAGTGTCATGGGGTAAAAAAAAAAAATCCATTGCCTATATAGTTCTGTACTACATAAGTATAGACACATCATAGCATCTAAATATCTCTTCCAAGGCCTACATTGCTATTCTACCAAGAGCAAGTCTGCAGCATGTTTCTCAACTACCGTTCCTTTACTACATAGTTAATTCTAAAAGGTAGAAGCTATATACCTCTCCAATATCTTCACCGTCAGTTATTAGGCTGGTTATTATTAATTTGGTTTCTATATTTAAGTGTAATCCCGTTTTACTGTTCTCCTTGATTTTCATACTAGAGTTTCTGTATCAATTGTGTTTTCCCCTGTCAGAGGAATGTCATCAACATAGCATCAGTTATCAATGTTTCTTTCTCTCTTTTTAAAACCAAGCTGATCTTCTTACAGTCCAGTTTGGAATCAGTACATACTGTTGGAAGAAATGTCCATCTGGGTTCAGTTCCAAGTGGGGAGAAAGACACTGGAAACATGGAGACTGTTTGGAAGGATGGTTTAATGGTGGACAGGACCACATGGTTTGAAGTCCTGGGTAGCTGACCACATGGAGCGGAGAGTGAGATATATTTATACCCTCTCTTGGGCTTTGAATTTTCTTCCTGTTCCTGTGAAAGAAATGTATTCTGTTTGGTTGTCAGACTCCCATGGGTCCAGGGGTAACTTTATAGGTTGTCTTGAGTCCCAGGCTTGGTTGAATCTTGCTGGGTGATGATGTAATGAAGAAGGTTCCTATTATGGCTGAGGGCTAACCCTATCTTTGTTGGATCTTGGGTGAGGGTATTTGCTTATGAATAGACCTAGCCATCTCTTTATCTCTTAAGTGCTGACATCTGCTATGGGCTATTGAGGAAAGTGGGGACTATTGAGTGAGTTTGCTCCCTGCCAAAAAAAAACCATGTTTCTCCATTTCTCATCCAGGGAAATATAATATTCTACCTTTTTAATATTTCCTAGAATATTTCATTCTTCTAGGAGAAGGATGGGTGCTAACTTCCTCCAATATCTAGCATAGACAGTCAATAAATAAGGAAAAATATGCAGTTTTGCTTCACTTCTTTGCCAATCTAGAACTACTCTGTACTGCCAGGTTCCATCAGGACTGTGTCTTCCTAAATTATATATAGGTTTTGCATGATGACAATGAGACATTCTAGGATTTCCAAACATATTTCACAACTTCACTTTGATGACACATTGAAAGCCTTCCTACAATCAGTTAAACTATATTGACTTATTTCTGATGCTTTTTTTTTCTTTCGCAATTATAAAACATGCATCAGCAATAATGTTTTTTGGCTTTTTCAAAACACCGATTTAATGATCTGCAATCTCCATTTCCACAGAGCTGTAATCTGTGTTGGATGATAATAGGCATTATTTTGCAAGCATGTTAAATTAAGGATACTGTGTGACAGTTTGCACATTCCAAGTCTCCTTTCTTTGGCATTGTAGACTGAACTTTTCCAATCTGTTAGCCACTGTGTCATTCTCAGATTTGCTGGCATAGTTTGGTTAGAAGCTTTTCTGATTGTTCTTTTGTTGCTTGTTGTATTTTTGCAGATGTTCCATCAATTCCTGTAGCCTTCCGATTTGACATGACTGGAAGGCTGATCTAACCATCTTCTAGAATTGGGGGTTCTTGTAAGCAGGGAATGTCTTTTAAAGTATCTTGGAAGTTGTCAGTATACTCATTCCATTTTTGATCCTCTTTGTATCAATTACTCTCTGTTTATTGACATCTCTTCACACACCAATTCAAGATTGGAACTTCCTTCTGAATTAAAAGACATTCCTTCTTTTTCCTTGACAGTTTCCATCTTCAGTGTTGATAGAAATGTCATTTTCATACTGCTTCTTATCTCTTCTAACAGCTCTCTGAAATTCTTCGTTAAGTTCTTTTCTAAGATCTTTGTCTTTTGGGGGGAGGATGTTGGCTTCTCTTCTTTTTTGGACAGTTTCCACTGTTTGTTCTGACATCTAATTTGTTTGGTTCTGCTTCTTGAACTTTGGCAGCCTCTTTTCATAATCATCAGTTCTCCAGTTCCCTATCAATGAGATTCAGAACTTCAAAGTGATTCTTGATATTCTCCTTAAAATGGTGGGCATATGTCCAAGATAATATCTTGGAAACTGGTTGACTTTCTTTTCTAATTTGGCTTGTCTTGAAATTGGCACATTTGTAATCTATTCTGAAGTCAGCCTCTGGTCAGATCTTTGCTGTTATAACTGATATAGAACTGTTTTCACCTTTTTACAACAATAATTGTGATTTCTTACACTTTTTAGACCAATAATTGATCTCCCTGTACTTAATCTAATAATATTCATGCATATAGGTGTAATTTTATTATTGGAAGACTGTTAGCTATGAAGAAAGCACTGAATTGAAAAAGTTGATAATCTATCCTCCTGCTTCTATTTTGAATATGGCCATAAAATTTACCATCTTCTTCTTCAGTGAAGCATTTTCATCATTGCTCGGAGCATAAACTGCAACAGAAGTTTAAGAAATTGTTCACATGTCAACTCCATCATGTTATTTTACACTGAGGGGAAAAACTAGAAAATGCAGACGACTGAGAGCAGTGCATTGAGACTTTTAAGCATGCATTCCTGTGGCCCTGTGACCAAGGGCCAAGACTGCACTCTTCCCCTTTGGTTCTTGATGGTCCTATTCTATGGGACAGTTGTTAAAGTATCTGAGATGCCCAAACTAGAATATACAATGGACCAATCATGCTTGGTTGAAATGTTCATAACTACAACTGTCATGATAGGAGAAGACCATTTTTGCTGGTATATTGAAGATGTAGCCTCCATAAAATCATCAAGGAAAGTAGTTTCATAGTTGATTCTGGGAAATAAGGAGTAGCAGTATTTTCTAATATATGTAACTGATGGGGCATTTACCGCTGCAAGACAGTACAGGCAATTTTTGCCCATGCTCGAGCTGGCCTTTAAAAAGTGTTGAAGCAAAATCATGGGGAAAAGCTATTAAACTTAATGGCTTACTTTTTATACTCTCCATGTTCTGGATCAGAGTTTCTTTGGAAGATCCCTTCTATGTCCATTCTTCAAATGCACACTATTTGAGTGGCTATTTGGAGAAGAAGGAATTTGCCAGTGTGGATTTTTAGTCCGGTCCATGAGCGTGTGTGTGTGTGTGTGTGTGTGTGTGTGTGATTATCATATCCTTCTCTAATGCTTCTTTTTAACAAAGACACATGCAATTCCATAACAAATGAGACGTCTCCTAACTGGGCTTTGTAAATCTGCTGCTTTTGCTTCCTCACTAGACCTGAGAAAGCGGCCGCCTATGAATGTAGGCAACTACATTGATTGAATGAGAAAGAAAATACAGCTGTCTGATTGTCTGTGAGATTAAAGACACTTTTTTTAAAACTGCAGTGAATTGGGCAAGCAGGCAAGGCTTGAATAGGACAGGAAGGGGGGGAGAGTGAGAGAGGTTTTTCTGATATTGGATATGCTGCAACTGTACAATTCCTTATTACTCCTACATGATCAAAAACATAAATAAAAAGAATGTGGCCTCTACCAATGAACTTTGTGCATAGTTGAAGAGCAAACCCACTTTTTTTCTGTTGGAAGCTTCTCCTTAATTAGTTGAGTCACATCCATGAAAAACAACTTTTTTTGCTGCTTTGGATTTTTTGTTTTTCCACCTCACATGTCACCCCCAGTAACGACTTGCGTAGTGCTTTTGCTTTGGTTGGGTTCTCTTTCTGTGATGGCTCAAGATTCTTTCTATCATAGTAGATGGAGAAGGCAAAGCAGCAAAAGAAAAGAGAAGGGGTTGGATCGGTTCTAGTACCAGTAGTAGAAAGAGGAATAAGTATAAGAAAAAAGAAAGAGTTGATGGAAGAGAACCTAAAAAAGGATCATGAACAATCTTGACTTTCTCTGTGGATTGTGAGCCATTGGCATAGCAGAGTAGGAAAGATGTGCCGAACATGTAAATAATAACACAAATGTCTCAGTTCTTCATCTTAGCCCTGTAAAAATAAAATTATATGATCAGCATGATTTTGAAGTCCACTTCTCTAGATGTTTTGGGTCCAGGCTCTTCAAAGTCCTGCATCAATTCAGACTTTATCAGGTAACTGGTAAATTTGGATTCCTAGACTAAAAAGATGGGCCGCATCTCATAAGGGAAAAAAGTATTTTTGACAAATCTTATCCAGAGGGTCTTACATGAAACAGGAAGAGGTAGGAAGACAAGGCACCAATACAGATTAAAATCCTCGCAATAAGGGTTTTAATGATCTAACACAGGGATCACCAACCTTTTGGACCTCAGGGACCACTAAATTCATAACTTTCAATCCCACTGACCACTAATATGAATTAGTGACAAGATGGGGTCCTTCAGGCACTTAGTGTGGCTACCTGTTAGCAAAGAGAAGCACCCGGGGTCAATCCTAGCTTTGCTATCCATTGCAGCTAGGAATCTCAAATACAACCAAGAATGAATGTTTGTCCTGCAATCAGCCCGGGTGCTAGATGACACCCCCCCCTGCAAACTCTGTCTCTCGAGGAGCCCGGATAAAGTTTCGTGCACCACTCACTGAAGCACCTGGACTCCCAAGGAGGGAGAGAGGGGCTGGAGCTACTAAACAGGCAGCCAAGCTAAATGCCTGAAGGACCCCATCCCATCAGTGAATAGGATTAATTGCTTTGGCAGGCCATATCTGACCCAGGGGCCATAGTTTGAGGATCCCTGACTTAATGCAATATAAAAAATGCAAAAATGCAAAGATTTTTCTCCGGACCACCAAAAAATTTTCACGGACCACCAGGTCCATGGACCACCAGTTGGTGACCGCTGGTCTAACAGACCCTGGGAACACAGAGGAAGGAGAAGGGCCAATGGAGAAAAGGTTTCTTAGTCCAAGGAAGGAGGAAGGAAGCATGGCAAAGAGATTAATCACAATTCTGTCTTAATTGCACTAGGCATAAATTGATTTGGAGAATGGCTTTGGTAGACTTCTGAGATTATATTACCCAACTAGCAATAAAGATCATTCCAGAAATTCAAGAGCTTCTTGTTTCTTATGTCTGACTGCCCCAAAGGGCTTGTGTTCTGACCTAGGTTTCCCAAGAACATGAAGCAGATTCCTTGTCCTGACAGAACCCCCTTTTTATTAAGTTACTGTGAATTCCTCTCATTCACATCTAGCAAAGTCTTTCAAGGGAGAATTTAGTTGACCCTTGCTCCTTAGCTGTTCCCTTCTCCTGGCAGCTCTGTGTATGCGCATGCTGGGAACAGGCTCCAGCTGTTCTTCTGCCCCACTGATGTCCGACTCCAAAGGCAACTGACAACTGTCAGACAGCCCTGGCCCCATCTCTGCTTCTGACGCAAAGCACTCAACAGAGCCTTCCCCAGACCCCAGGACTGGCCCATGTTCCTCCCTAATCTCCTCACTTTCTAAGTCTGCCACCAACTCTGCTGGCGAGCCACAACAGCTTGATAAACTTGAGGATATTATAAACTCAGTTCAAAGGGTGGCAGACTGATTTTTGTAGGTAAAGAAATTACATGCCTGAGAAAAAAATGCTGAATAAGGAAGCCCTATTGAAAGTTTATGGCTAAGATTTAAAAAGATGAAGAAGCATAGGTGGAACTGTATAAAAACTACTGCAAGTCATCTACCAAGGCAAAGGATGGAAATGATGTTTTTAATCAGCTTACAAAACTCCCTAGGTATGGACTATACTGATAATAAAGACTTGATCTGCTCTAAGATTTGCTGGAAAACTATTTCATATATTTTAAAAGTTTTTTTATTCTTTATCCCAGTCTCTCCCTTGCATCCCAATAGGCAAGCCATCCCAATCTCTCAGAGTAGGAGATCCAAGATATTTCTGAATTCTCTTTCTTGCAATAGAAACAAGAAAAGGATCAACCATGCTGGATCTAACCCTAACCACTGAGAAGCGTTTGTTGATGGACTGAAGGTGTCAGATATCTTGGAGAAATCATCATATTGTGTTGTGATTAAAAATAATTAGATGAAGAAATACTGAGAAAAGTCAATTGTTTATATAGGAAAAAATTTAATATATATATTAATATTAATAAATAATATTTATTATTTATTTATTAAATATTAATTAATTACTAAATATTAATAAATAATTAATAAATTATTCTATTAATAAGATTTTAATAAACTCAGGGAGAACATCATGACATAACATCAAACACTAGATAAATAAACAAGTATAAAAGGGGAAAATGAGAGATCCTGAAAACAAAATATTGAAAGTATAGGTACAAGTGACATCAGTAGGAAGGTTAAAAGTCTGAAGTATGAATAGTAATATCACTGATTAAACTGATAAAGAAAAAAGAAATGGAAGCAATTGATAATTAAGAATATGACGAGATGACAGAGGGAAAGAGAAAGAGAAAGAGATAGTAATAGTGCATCAAAGTGCCATCATTTGGACATGACATATTTGAGAAAATAGTATTATCCAGCAAACCCTCCTGAAAATCCATTGATAGTGCTCTTATACTTTTTCTCCTATGGGTCATTGAAACATAAAATTCTCAGAATTTCTGCTACAAAAAAAATGACGATCTACCAATTTACACTGGACAGCCCGTAACTTTCAACGAAAAGGCCTTACAACTCTAGTGAATTGATTTAGGCTAAGAATACACGTGCACAAAATACTTCCTCCTTCCAAATAATTCTAACAATGCAAATCTTCGTGTTGGTGGGAGATAGTGCTGTCAGTCAATGTGACCAAGGGACACATTGCAAACAGTCACCCACACACCTATACCCACCCATATACACATTCACACATTAATCTTCTTTCCCTTTCATGTATGCTGGAAGCAGGTTACTTCCCCTTGTTGCACAGTAGGCCTAGTTGTTTCACCTTTGTCTATGAAGTACCAACGGAAGTTTTTTTTTTTTTAAAAAAATGTAAACTTCTTATGTTTTTTAAGTATTTTGAAGAAATTTAGGAAAGTACAATTTTATAAGGTTTACTTCCTGTTACATCTTTTAGATCACAGGTGTCAAACTCATGGCGTCACATTGTCGTCATGTGACATTTCGTGACATTTTTCCCTTCACAGAGCTGGGGTAGGCATGGCCTGCACGTGATGCATCCGTCCCGTGGGCCGCCAGTTTGACACCCTTGTCTTAGACTAAGACAGTGCAATCTAGTACCTTCTTCTAAACCTCCCCAATTTTCAGTCTTTCATACCGCAAGACATTGGAATATTTTCTACATTTGAGTTCCATGCATCCCTTTTCATCAATAGTCATTTTAGATTACTATCTTGAGTTCCGTATAATTCTTTATAGCAATAATAGTATTCATGATGCAGAGTGGTTTCTATTTCACTACCACACCCTCAATCATTAGGCACATTCCTTGATGCCATAGATTTGCAAATTGTAGCACTGACCTGTCTTTCTGAGTCAAACACAACTTTATTCATATCCTATATCAGTACCATGCATGGACTTAAAACCTGAAATTCCTCTGGAAATGAAAAGTCCACTTATTAAATATCCAGAGCTATGGATCCTCTCCATGAGCTTGGCAATCTATTGTCCTCTCCATGAGCTTGACAATCATAGCAGGACCAGTAGATCATTAGGGATATTAGCTCACCTAAAAAAGCAATTATATTAATTGAACATGTGACCTGAACACAACAAAACATCAGTGTATATCCTTTGCTCTTAGGATGTTTCCAGATAAGTTTGTAGGATATTCAGTACTTCCCATCCTGTCTTCTGCCAAAGTCCCTTCGAATCCTTCTGAATATCACAGGTTTAAAATTCAGATACCAGAGAGCACTATCAATAGCAAAGCTACTGTGCTGTCTCTGTCCTGTACCATTTTGAATAATGAGACTACCCCTATTGTATTACTTTTTCTATCAACAAGAATAGTAGGAAAGAAAACCACCAATTATTTGGTATGATTCCAAAGAGGATTCATGTCAGTTTTTATCCTTGATCATTTTTTGGGGGAAAAAAAATATGTCATATAGAGGAATAAAAATATTTCTCCTGGCAAAAATACTGACATTTCCTTGCAGGATTCCAGAGACGATGGTATATTATAGATATATGATATATGGAAGAAAGGGAACATTTGTATTATTTAAGAACATGGTAAGAAGAGTAAAAGAGATTGTCCTTTCAGAACCATAAAGTTCAATGGAGATTGTCTCCGTTAGAATGTCAGTTTGCATGTCAGCAAGTCACCAAGAACTGAATCCCTTTCAGTAATGATTTTGACCCAATAAAGCGATGGATATCTGCCTTAATTCCTAGCTTGACAAAAGAAAGGCCACACTAAAAATAAATGAATCTATTTATGCATACAGAGATCTTGGGATTGTCTGTGGTCTGATTATAGATGTTTTCTGCTTTGTGGATCACAAAATGTGCAGACTGACTTAAAATGACCATACTGAAATATTCCAGATATTTGATTTTCATAAAGCAGAAGTTTTTCTCTTTTTTTCTGATTTTGTTAAAAAATGTCCAGGTTCCCTCCCTTCAGAGAAACTGATTTTCTTAAGAAAAAAACAAACAAATAAGAAAGCATCCATTGAGATATTTTATGTCCTAGACAAATTATTTACTTTGTATTCCACATCTGTGCCACTCTGATTGTACAAATTCATGTCAAATGTACAATTTAAAAGTTAACAGCTTCCTTTAGTTGCTTTTTTCCTCAAGAGATGTTTGATTTAAGAGGAAGAGGTTCAGATCTAAAACCTTAGCTCTTTAAAGATGGAATGTGATTTAATCCTTTCAACCATTTATCTAGTAAATTTCCTTCCATAAATTAACACAGCTCTCTCTGGAATGTTGTTATCGAGATTTCCTCATCAAATGGCGTGCAATCCTGTTTGCTCTTTGTAAGCAATAGAGCTGACATGAATGAGCAATGAATGTCAATTATCATACAGTCATAGTATGAATGAATTGGCTCTTTATAGAGCTTCTAGTCCAACCTTCTGCTTAATGCAGGAATCCACCCAATTCTCCCAGATAAATGGCCATCTAACCCTATTTGGCAACTCCAGTGAAAGAGAATGTAGCACTCTTCTTAGCTGACTGTTCTATTGTTTTATTTCAACTCATTGGTCCTCGTCCTACTCTCAGTTTCAGCAGAATATAGGTTCATTCTTTCTTGCATTTGAGAGATTTTTAGATATTTATGGACTGCTGTTATATTGCTACCTTAATCTTCTCCATTGCAAGATAAATTATAAAATACACAGCTCCTTTATCATGTCTTATGTCTCATTGTGCTTAGATTCCTACTCCTTATCATCCTGGTAACTTTCCTCTAAAGCTACAACAGCTTCTCCATGAACCTATTTTATTGTAATAGGTTCATGGAGAAAACCTGAGAACAGTACTCCAACTTCAGTCTAACCAATACAACATGCCATTCAATAATTATTTCCTGTGATCTAGCAATGTTTCTTTTAATGCCACTCAAGCTACTACAATGGGATTGGTATACAACTTCATATGCACAGTGAACAAGCCAATTCTCCCCAGGCTTGATTCTATCAATTTGACTTTTCTCATCAAGTTGAAAAAAATTACATTTATCAGCAATGAGCACCATCCTGTTGGATTTGGCCCAATGTTCAAGTATACTGGAATTATTTTTAATGGTGATTTGATGGTTTCAATCCCCCTAGCTTTGGTTTCATCTGCAATGAATGATGTGATAAGTATTCATTCCATTCACAAGGTCTAGCTCTAGGTCTAAACCGTGACAAACTTTAAGATGTATGGACTTCAACTTCCAGAATTCTCTACTCCCCCCCCCCCAAAAAAAATTCCAATTATGTCCAGGAACTTCTTTCTTTTTTGGTGCTGTTGAGTGAGCATTGACTCCTGGTGACTGCCTGGAGAGGTCCCTGCAGTTTTCTTGGAAAGTTTTCAGAAGCAGATTGTCCTACTCTCTTTCCTAGGGCTCAGAGAAGGAATGGCCCAAGGTTACCTAAGTGGTTTTGTGCCTAAGGACTAGAAATCACACCTGGTTTGTAGCCAGATGTCTTAGCCACAACTCCAAAATACAAAAACTGATCACTTAGCCAAAAAAGCAAAAAACAAACCCACATTAGTCTCTATTAGGGTCTACTAAAATATTTTGCACTTAGAAGGACTATCAATTCTGCTTCCCAGGGATAATAAATTGGACGACACAGAAGTATATCAATAACTCTCTCACATTCCGTATAAGAATAGATATAAGGTTGATCTTGGAAAAGAAGACCGTTATATCTCTTGATTAACACCATTGAAGGGAAGGAGTCTTAAATTCTCTGTTTATTTCAAGATCTTTCCAGGCTTAGCACACATAGTAAATTCTTCTATTTTTTAAATTTTTAATTAATAGATAACCTAATGGGTTAATTATCTAAAACTAACTATCTTTGTAGCATAATGGTTATTCTGACTGAAGGGATCAATTATAGTTTCCACAGTTTATTGCACACTTCCAGTAATGATATTTTATCTTTGTCGTAATTCAGATAATCTATAAATTCTTTCCACATCTCCTTGAAATGATTCTTAACTTTAAAATTTGCTTTCAGCTTAATTTTTCTGCGTTAATTTTATATATATGAAATTCTGTCTGAAAGCATTTCCTACTGGGATCAAAGAAATTGCCACAGTAGAAGGACACTATCTAGCATTATAAATGGATTCTTTAGAACAGTGATGGCTAACCTTTTTGCTGTCGCGTGCCAAAAGCGGGGGAAAAGCGGGGGGATCATGTGTGTGCATGCCCACACCCATAATTCAATGCCCACCTGTGCCCCGCCCTCCTGCGCATGTGCACGTGCTACCCCCATGCTCCCCCCACTTTTGGCACGTAATGGCACAGTGGGCCCATTTTTCACTCTCCCCAGGCTCCAGAGGCTTTCTAGGAGCCTAGGGAGGGCAAAAACGGCCTTCTTCAACCCCCCTGGAGGCCCTCCGGAGGCCTGAAACAGTCCATTTCCCGACTTCCGGTGGACCTGGAAGGCCCGAAAATAAGCTGGCCGGTGGGCACATGTTTTCTGGAGCTGAGCTACGGCAATGCTCGTGTGCCCTCAGATATGGCTCCATGTGCCACCTTTGGCACCCATGCCATAGGTTCGCCATCACAGCTTTAGAACATCCCCTTCTCTTCTATTCCTCTCACTCAAGGCCAGAAACTATGCCTCTGGTTGGACTGTGTCCACTTTCTACCAGCTACCTGCCACCTTCCTGCCTACCTCTTTGCTATGGATTTTCAAACTGCTTCAGGTCCAATCACCTAGGAGGATAAAGCCTTGTACTTTTATTCTCCAGAGTGGAAGACTTCATTTCCAAGAAGACTTTAAAATCTATTTTGGGCAATGAATTATCCTGGGCCAGCACTGAGTACAGATCCTGAAGGGCAGACAATGTTATGAACATAGGCATACTGGACTTTCGTTTGGCAGTACTAATGAAAAAAAATGTTGCCAATCCCATTGTGGAAACGTAGTCATAATTTTTTCAAGCATATGATTATTAACTGAAGGCATGGCGCAGTAATGAAGTATTGGACTAGGGAAGAGGAATATTTCATGGCATCAGTGGCGATATATCAGATTACTCTAAACTGCATTTTAAAAAGAAGACGGCTTCTACTCATTGCCAAGCATGGAGCAAACTGAATTACAAGCATTTCTGCAGCAGTTAGTTTTCAGCTGCATTTCAGAAAGTTTCCGTAGCATAGCTAAATTATATTGCTGGCTGTCAAATTTCAAGGAAAAAAAATTAGATGTAATTGTCACCACTATGCTGCAAGTGGCTTTTATTAAAATAGAATTACAATGGAATCCTATAAAATGACAAGTGGATGCCAAAACATTGTTTCACAGCTGGAGATAACATGAAATAACAAAGGAATTATGGCTACAGTCCTAATTGCATGTACTTGGAAATGAGCCCCCTTTGTCTCACTGGACCCTCCTCCCATCCTAAGCAAGCATGCTTGAGAGCAGCCAAAAATATTATATTTGATTTAAAAACTGACAGCCAGTTCCAATTATCAAACATATCGTAGTTATACTGCCTTAGACTGTTATGACTGCAAGACCCAGTAGGGTTCTAGGCTATAAAAACAATCCAGAAAAATAATTCTTCTTCATGCAAGGTTATCTATAATGTAGCATTATTATGGACTACTAGGTATACCATTGATTTTGGACTGAAAAAGGTTGCGATCAAATTTCTAAAGTTCACTTTATACTCCAATACAATACCGAGCTTTGGATACTTTCAGCATACGTGTGAAGAATGTATCTGAACTGAACATCAAGAGTCATGCCTTTGTAGCACATAAGCCTTCATGTGTCTGCAAAGACGACTTGATATAATCAATCCATTATTTGCAAGGTAGTATAGTGAGTCCAAAGGGATGCGGTGGCTAAGTGGCTAAGATGCTGAGCTTGTCAATCGAAAGGTTGGCAGTTCAGTGGTTCAAATTCCTAATGCCATGTAACGGGGTGAGCTCCCATTACTTGTCCCAGCTTCTGCCAACCTAGCAGCTCGAAAGCATGTAAAAAATGCAAGTAGAAAAATAGGGACCACCGTTGGTGGGAAGGTAACAGCGATCCATGCACCTTTGGCATTTAGTCATGCCGGCCACATGACCACGGAGATGTCTTCGGACAGCACTGGCTCTTCAGCTTTGAAACGAAGATGAGCACTGCCCCCTAGGGTTGGGAACGACTAGCACATATGTGCAAGGGGAACCTTTACCTTTACCTTATAGTGAGTCCAATTTTTTGCTATAAAACAATGTAACTGGGTGATAATGTATAAATTAGTGAAGACTATCTCAGTCTATCCTCCTCACTTGACTGAAGTGACTAGAATGAAATTAAATAGCTTAGGGTAAAACATTCAGAGATTCTTTGAAACAGGGCAAAGTGCATATGTGTGATATGCAAATACAAAATGTCATTATTAGTATTACGGCCACATCAAGCACAATTGTTTCCAGGCACAGAAATAGGAAATGTTTCATTTCAACATGCCAATTTCATCATCACTGATCTGCAAAGAGAGAACTTACTGTAAGCCTCTCAAAAAACCCAACAATAAATCAAGGACTAAATTAGTGGGATGGATGTGCAGATGATCTGGCTCTAGAGGTAATGCCCTAATGCTCATGTGTGTACCTATTTGTGTGAATTTGATTTAAAGATCTAATGTGTGGAATAGGCAATCTGGTTCCCCTAGGGCTGAGTTCCCCAACTTTTTTGGCTTTGTGGACTGGCCAGGGGAGGAGAGGGGTTGGTTCTGCATGAGGGATGGGCAAGCGCGCATGCAGCTCCATTTGCGTGAGCAATGGAGACTCATCCGCTGTTTGCGTGTGTGGGGATGCCCACACATACACACTCACCCACCACTTCCATGGCCCTGTTCTGAAAGGTTCACAGCCCAATAGTAGGCCGTGGCCCAGAGATTGGGGACTCCTACTCTAGGTGACTTTTATTACATCCACACTCTTGCCCTTAGCTTGTTGAAGAAAAGACTTCGCAGAGATCAAGTTGCTTCCACAGAAGATCTCAATTTCTGACAACTTTGTTGGTATCAGTGGGATTAGTAAGTGGTTTCAGTGGTGTCAGTAAGTTATTGATTTTAGAACTAACAATCAAAATCAAAATCAACAAACAAAACAATTAAGTACTATGCCAATAAAGGAAGACTATATAACTGCCAAATGAAGAAAAACAGTAAAAGGAAGAGGAAAGGAGGAGGAGGAAGTATTTGTAGTGAAAATTGTGTTTGGAAAAATTAGAAAAAGTTTAAAATCATTTTGAAATTAAAATGTTTCATTACTTTGGATCTCTTTCCCCATTATTTTCACATCATATATCTTATATATCTTGAAAGATCTTGAACCTGTGATTGTCCTCCCAGATGCCAATCTTAAAATACTGAGAATGCTAGATGGACTGACCAATGTACTTTCCAACTGCAATACACAAAAATCAGAATCCAGCCAGCATCCCAATCCTAGTTTTGTTCTTAGCTCATATTCTAGTTTTTGTCCAATGTCTTTAAAAAAAATCACCCAGTGTTAATTCTGAAAGAGTAATAAAAGGATGGCATAGCACTAGAGGGGTTGCATGCTATGGAAAGGGGAATTGCTATGTGATGGGAACTAGGAGGTAGAAAGAGGTGAGAGAGAAACCATTACCTGTACCACAGGCAAAAGAACCTGTAGTACAGTGGACTAAAGCACTGTTATTAACATCTGCTGCTTGCAATTACTGCAAGTTCAAATCTCACCAGGCTCAAGGTTGACTCAGCCTTCCATCCTTTCAAAGGTAGGTGAAATGAGGATCCAGATTGTGGGGGCAATAAGCTGACTTTGTATAAATATACAAAAGTACGAAGGCTATTGCTTAACACATTGTAAGCCGCCCTGAGTCTCCAGAGAAGGGCAGCATATAAATTAAAGCAAAAAAAAATTGTCCCCAAGCTCCAGCATTCCTAAAACAAAGGCAACTTTCCAGTATTTTTTTTGTGTCCCATAAGAGCTAGCAGTAAATTGACTGATCTGCCCAACAGAAATGCTGATGTGGGACAACAGGGATGTGGAGTTATCCAGAAGTGGTAGAAATTCCTGAAAGGTAGATGCCCTTGTTGACCTATAGCAGTGACTTATATATAGCTGATGTTTTTCCATTCCTGTTTTTATAGTGGCTTTTGTTGTTGTTTCTTTAGCCTCTCATTTGATGCCTCTGGAATGTGATTGCTTCCTACGTACCGAACAAGAAATTTTTGACCTTTGGCTGCTGCCTCTGGAATATAATCTATTCTTATCTGGATCATATAGTTGCCTGGTTCCTGCTGCTTACTTCTGCCTCTTAAACTGACAACTAGCCCTTAGGTGATCCTCAGATATGATTGTTGCAGAGGTGAAATCCAGCAGATTCTGACAGGTTCTGAAGAACCGGTAGCGGAAATTTTGAGCAGTTCGGAGAACCGGCAGTGGAAATTTTGAGTAGTTCAAAGAACTGGCAAATACCACCTCTGGCTGGCCCCAGAGTGGGGTGGCAATGGAGATTTTGTTTATTTTATTTATTTATTTGTTTTGTCAAGCATGTATTTGATAACAGATACAAGTATAAACATGATTATGAATACATGAAATGGATACGAATAAAAGGGAACATTAGGAAGGGACGGTAGGCATGCTGATGTGCTTAAGCAAGCCCCTTATTTTGCAATATCCTTCCCCCAGGAGTGGGGTGGGAATGGAGATTTTGCAGTATCTTTCCCTGCCACACCCACCAAGCCATGCGCACAGAACTGGTAGTAAAAAAATTTGGATTTCACCACTGGATTGTTAATATTAGAAGTGGAAAGTCCTAAGCAAAATGTAGATGTATTTAATGTATTTAATACAAGAATGTTTTTTTTTTATTGTCCATTGTTTTGTAACACAATTTCTGACTTCTCTGTGTCCTTCAGCATAATAAAATGTGCAGTAGAAGTGGGGAAAAACATTGTTAAAAAGTGTGTACAGAAGAAAACAAACAAACGAAGGGTTTCTATTAGATGATTTGTATTTCCATCTTTATCGTATATTTGTTTCTAAAATGTTTAAGAAATATTTTAATATTAGAAACAAATCTGAAGCTGTATTTTTAATCATTGTTTCTAGAAGATACGTTGAGTACCTGTCAGTGATGAAAATGCAGAGAAGAAATCTCCCAATAAATAAATGATATATGAAACAAAAAGTAGGTGCGTTTGATCACTTGACTACAAAACTAGTTTGCAAAACTGTATTTGCAAAGGTTATTGCAAAAATTTCAGAGATTCATAAATATATATATATATACAGAAAGAACGCCAAAACAAACTTATCATCAAAGACAGAGAGAAACAAGTTTGAGAGGTCCTCACTTACTTGTGCCAAAAATTATAGTCCTTTCTTCATATGATTTCACAGAATTTGATAGAAAAACAAAAATGAACAATACATTTACAGTACAGGTAAAGGCTTCATCTAGATAGACTAGTGAAATGTCCATTGCAGAGCTGAACATGTTTCTTATATTGTAGCACAGGAATGTTCTGCTAAACTTTAAACATTTGAATGGACATATTGCACTTTTTATTCAGTGTCACCTCTGGTATCCTTTCTGACAGTTTCTACCAAACATCTTCACAGGCACAATTAACATAATCCCCTGTCATATTTGTATTCGTTCTTGAAATCTTTTTCTTTGTTTATCAGAACAATAACCATACTCTTACAATTATCAATCTTTATACAAGTCATTTAATCTTTCCATATGCAAGTTACACCCATATTTTAAAATTTCATCAATTATAGCATTACTATTTTCTCACAATATTTATTACATCTTTCACATACTTCTTTTCTTGGACACTATTACTTATACATTTTGTTGCATTCTTCATATATCGCTATCAACCCTAAAATACTTTTTCTAACAGTACCAGTTACTTCAGTTTTGACTCTTGTCTTTTATTTTTAAGTTTGTTCTTTCTGCTTTCTGTTCAATCCCCTTCACCTGCTTTCGAAACGTGTTTTTTTTTTATTGCCATCAAATTCCCTCAGCATTTTCCCTGCCTTTTTTGATCTTAGCCAAGCCTTGGTCTTTGGAACTAAATTCTTTGCAACTATCATTTTCTCTCTGTATACATGATGAAACACATGATTCTGCTGGAAATGAGAAGATATACATGATGAACTACTTTTCTCTCATCGATGTTTTTGCAGCATTTTCTTCTATCAGAGATTTGAGATAAAATTCCTTGAGAGACTGATCACAAAGAAGAAAAATAATAATAATAAAGCATTGTAGCTTAATGGATTGGGAAATCAAATATGTGCCTATCCAAAACTATTTTTAAAAATGGAATAGGAAGGAATACCACCTGTCTCCATTTTGGGGGATCATCTCTTTATATGTCAAAAGCCTTAAATTCCTATTAAGGAATTTAAAATCTTCATCACATACCACTTTAACATCAGTGTCAGGACTGCCATCATATGCTTGACCTTCACATTCGCTATCTGCCAGACTGCCATCAACTATCGGGGTAGGGAGACGGGAAGGAGGAGGGAAGGCTAACTGTTCAACTGCTTTGCAATACTGTAATCCATTTGACTTTAAGTAAAGTAAACCTTTCACATAGAATGGAGTCAGTGGTCATTCTTACTTAAGGGACCAAGTGGGGGCAGGATTGACAATCAGGTTTATTTAGATAATCCCTTTCTCTGAATGGATCCTACAAGTACTTGACCATAATCAGACTAGTAATGCACAAAAGTCCTTAATAAAAATTATATACAAAAAAAGAACATGTCTGTATGGGAAATGTCTAGTGTAGAAGTTGGTTTTTAATACTTAGGAAGATATCAGTGGAAACAATTTCAGGAAAAATAAGAGACGTTTGGGTGCAGACCAGTACTCCAGCATTCCATCAGGGTTTGTGAGAATCTGGTAAAAAGTACGAGATCTTTGGTTCATAGTGTAAACAGAGAGAGAATCATACTAAGGTACATATAGCATTGTTGCTGGTAGACGTTTGATGCACCAAGTCAACTTTGCAGAGTGGTGGGTTGAGTTGGTAGTTATAAAGCACCATATATGCCATATAAGATGAGCATATGTTGGTGGTTATGCTCTATACATGAAATGCATTTATAATTACACTTATCAACAGCCATTCCAGGAAAGAAAACATTGCATGTGATTGCAGTGAAAACTCTCTCTTTCAAATTTGGAACCGTTAGTGTTCCACCTAACACCTTATTTGAATAGTTAATTCTAGATGTCTTGCTTTGACTATGATTTTACCAACTTTTGCTGCCATTAAAACTCTAATGGGAGATAGGAAAGTGTTAAATGTATGATTGACACTCTACTATCCCAGCACCACAGATCTGTCAGACTAAAACCTGTCAATCATCCCATAAAATATCTTACATTTGGTGCATCCAGCCACTTTAATATGCTTCCAATATTTACTCTACTAGGCAGTTTGTAGCATTAGATGCTTCACCTATTGATAAATGTGGTTATGTCAGAGCACACTTGATCCTTGATCTTTGTCTGATTTTTGATCCACCCCATTTTCTTCACTAGAATTTTCCTATATCTGTTCTTTATTTAATAGTTCCAGTCAATACATGCAATGAATGAATAAGGAAAGGGGGATGTTCTTTAATACAGAGCCCTTGAACATAACAGAAACGAGCCAAGTAATTGTTAAAAGGATAGCTCGCAGGCCTTTTATTAAACATTAATTGGCAGGACATTTTTATGGGGGCAGAATCTAATTCCACTAAATTATAATGTGCTACGAGAGGTCACAGAACAAAATTTGGTGGTTGATTATATATATATATATATATATATATATATATATATATATATATATATACATATATATATATATATATATACACACACACATATATATATACATATATATATATATATACATATATATATATATATACATATATATATATATATACATACATATATATATACATATATATATATGTGTGTGTGTTTTCTCAGGTTTTCGCGGGTGTTTGTATGTAGGTCTTTGGTTATTTGGGTCTTCTCCCACGTAAAATTGGAAGTGTCTTGGCGACGTTTCGACGAAGTCTCATTCGTCATCTTCAGGCTGGTGTTCTCGGCTTCGTGCTTCCAGGCTTCGTGCTCCTGGAAGCACGAAGCCGAGAACACCAGCCTGAAGATGACGAATGAGACTTCGTCGAAACGTCGCCAAGACACTTCCAATTTTACGTGGGAGAAGACCCGAATAACCAAAGACCTACATATATATATATATATATATATATATATATATATATATATATATATATATATTCCTAAACTCTACTGAGATGGCTTTTTGGCATACATATCTATGCGAGAGGATGGGAGTAAGATAGACAGATTTACACTGAAGCTGATGTCATACTGTACATTAATGTTTTGTTGCTTTGTAACATTTAGACATTAAAACAAATAAAATGCAGCATATATATGAGATATATATATATATATATATATATATATATATATATATATATATATATATATATATATATATATCAAAACAAACAATAAACAAGTACCTATCTGGTTCAATCCGGTTGGTGAAGGATTAGGGCCATGATGGCGAACCTATGGCATGTGTGCCCAAAGTGGCACATGGAGCCATATCACCTGGCACACACGGTGTCGCCTGTTCATCTTCTGGGTTTCGAGTACACATGTGCGCGTGACGATCAGCTGGCCTTTTTGCATGCGGCGGTGCCAGAAACTAGAAGATCTTCTAGCTGGTCTTCCGTTTTTCTGTGTGAGCATGTGTGTTGGCCAGCTGATTGTTGCATGTGTATGCATGCCAGAAAACCGGAAGAGTAGCTGGCTGAAACCAGAAGTTCAGTAGCTGAAACCGGAACTTCATTTTCGGATATGTACCTGCGCCCTGGGCAGCTCCTCTTCCGGGATGTGGCCCAGAGGTGCATGCGTACTCCCTTTTCGGCACTCGATGCCGAAAACATTTGCCATCACTGGATTAGGGGATGGAAGGAACCGCTATGGAATAATGGCCTAAAACTGCTATTTCTGTTTTTAAGGATGAAGCCCAAAATGTAATCTTGTCTAAATGTAATTCTTTCCTTCCGAATTATATCTTACTGTAGAATATAGTATAATTGACTTTACAATGTACTTTACTGTAAACATCAACATGTTCTTAGGTAATTACTTTACTGAATTCTTTTTATATATGTAGTTTCCCTCAAGGAAAGGTTGGTTTTGATTCTAAAATAAATATTGCACTTGTGGAAATTCACCAAGCCACAGTTAGTTGGTGTTAAGTTATATAAACATCTGCCAAAACTTTTCAATATTGCCCTGTTTGTTTAAAGTGAACTGCTTCTATTGCACAATGTGAAATTGAAGTGGATTTAATCCAGCGAATCATTATAATTACCAGTGAAACTTCCTTTTTCCATAAGTAGTTATCATTTTAATCTGGGTGTACAACCCAGTAGGATCCTTCACACTAAGATAGGGCTACTAGGCTATAAATAAATGGTTACCATCGGATGGCAAAAAACCTAAAAACCCAACAGTTATGATGCATCTCTTTCTGGATTTTTATGGACCACATTATAATGGCTTTTCTTCAACTAGTGCAATTAAAAGTTGCTTATGGCAAAAATACACATGGACAATAGAAAACCTTTGAGGAAGGTTTGAATTTTGAATAGGTCCAAATAAGCAACAATTATGGAAAGAAGAAGGTTGGGAGGAAGGTAAGATACTGTTGGACAGAGACAGCTTCGTATATCTTTCCTTCTTTCAAGACTATCAGTTCATGCATAGCCTGTCACTGGGCAGAGTGAAGTGGCCACTTCAAACAGTTGATACTCAATGACCTGAAAAGTCTGCAAACAAATTGCTATTGATTGATGAACTCAATGCTACTGTGCTTTTTTCCCCCCAAGAAAAAGCAAGAGTAATGCTTACAGTACAATTTGCTTCAAGTGTCAAAATGATTTTACTGTATTTGGACTTGGAAAAGGAATGTTGTTTACCACTTTGCCTCCGTAAGAAAATGTTTTATACCAGTCCCGTCATTCACTGCTGTGCTAGGCAAGACACAATAAAGGCAAAGAATAAATCATTGCACTATCTCCACAGTGCCCCCTCCAACTCTCTGCAAAAGCTGTGATCTGTATACAACTACAGACATTTGTGCCTGAGATCTGAAAAAGTGAAAATGCAGCTTCACTGTTAGAAATGTTATTTATCTGTTTGGAAACAAGCTGTCTTTT
This sequence comes from Pantherophis guttatus, assembly GCF_059756535.1. Taxonomy (NCBI): domain Eukaryota; kingdom Metazoa; phylum Chordata; class Lepidosauria; order Squamata; family Colubridae; genus Pantherophis; species Pantherophis guttatus. The sequence continues at coordinate 248,322,810 of NC_142063.1, forward strand.
GTAGGGCTGACAGAGAATTCTTACAACCATCTTTGTCTGACCTAATGTCTGAAGCATGAAAGAATTTGAAATGGGCCACCCTAAAAATACCACGGAGACTTCTGAGCACAACTACAGTAAGCAAGTGGTGAAATATGCATAGAATGGAGTTGTTTCATGGGCACTACATAAAGAGATCCATAAGTACTTTGTCTCTTTTATGACCTCCATCCAACTTCCCTCTACCCCAATGTGGTTAACAAAATAGCCAGACAAAGTTGAACTGTATTTCACTTGGCATCATTATTCATTCTGTTGGAGAACATACTTATTAGTGCATATTTTTTAATATAAGGAATATAAACAAGTTTTTACCAGTCAGTTCTAATCAGCTTTAAACAGACATCATCACCATTTATCTCTATGGCACATTACTCTCAAGCAAAGTCATTTATATCTTTCCTAGAGTTATTATGAAAAACGTAGGTGAAATATTTTTATTTGTGTATTTGCTGAGTAGTACCAAGGCAAGATAAAAGTAAGAAAGATATAGGAGTTACTAAAATTCCACTCATAGATCACAACTTAATAATCAACCCAATAAAAATACTATCTTCAACTACAACAAAGCCAAGCTTAACTATACATATCTGAAACTATACTTTATGATACCACAAAGTTGCATACACATCCATGATTAATACCAATGGTACTCATTTAGGAACTATTAGCATTAATGAAAGATGAGCATGATAAAGAGGTCTATTCTCACCCCACTAATTCAATAACAAGATCTTCACATTTATTTTAAAATTCATCAACATTCCCAAAAGTAAAGAAAAGAAGGAGACAAGTCCAGAATGACATAGCTATATTCCTGAAAGATAAAAAATTACAATCCTGGAATGGAAACAAAAATAAGCCCTGCCCAAATGAAAACTCCTTCTTCCTTGTGGCAGCCCAATTTAATGGACTACCACAAGGAAGAGATTCGCTAAAGCACCTAAAGGCCAGACAAGAAGCAATGGACAGAAACTAATCAAGGAGAGAACCAACCTAGAACTAAGGAGAAATTTCCTGAGAGTTAGAACAATTAAGCAGTGAAACAACTTGCCTCCAGAAGTTGTGGGTGCTCCAATGCTGAAGATTTTTAATAAGAGATTGGACAGCCATTTGTCTGAAATGGCAATTGTCTGCTTGAGCAGGGAGTTGGACTAGAAGACCTCCAAAGTCCCTTCCAACTCTGTTATTCTGTTCTATTCTGTTCAAATGGAACATAAATAGAAAAAAGGAAGGAAGGAAGGAAGGAAGGAAGGAAGGAAGGAAGGAAGGAAGGAAGGAAGGAAGGAAGGAAGGAAGGAGGTTAGTTTTCAGTCAGAGACCTTTAAATATGAACACCAGTATTTTAAAGTAGACTCTGGCTCAAATAGAAGGCAGTGAAGAGTTAGTAAAATATGAAATGAGAATATTATGTAGGGTAAAGAAAAATTTGAGCAGCACTGTAGGATCAGGAGATGAAGAGAGGAAACAGGAATACCCATAAGACTATTGCAGAAATTCAGATACCGAATAACCAAAGTATATATCAATAAAGATGCAGTCTTCACCAGAATCTTTAAATCCCACAAATTCGCATTGGTGAAAATTAGTTACTCTCGCTGTGTAAACAATAAATTGATTTAGAGTCAATTGATCATTAATCAAGAACGCAAGGCTACAAGTAGAAAAAAATTGGGACAATCTGGGAGCCCAGCAGACAAATACACTAGCAGAAAAAGCTGTTAAGAGGTGTGGAAGAATGGTCAAGATATCGTTCTGAATTTGAGTTAATACTGTTCCCTACTCTTTCACTTTAATAATTCTTGATAAAAAGAACTCTCTGAATTCATGCTTGGGGGAAAAAAGTTTTTTTGAGTTCAAGTTGCTGCTAAAAGCCTAACATTTTATTAATCCCAAATTCTCAGCTGTAAGAGAGCTGCTAGGAGAAAGCACATTCTTCAGTTTAGTGGTATATGGTGCCAGCATAAAATAGAAGGTTAAAAAAAAGCTAACAAAGGATTGGATGGTAACCTGAATAAGGATAGCTTTGTCTCTCACAAGATAAAAATAAAACTATCCAATGCTAGAATTTTCACTTGAGGCAAAAATGATCATGCTCAAATTATCCTATTTTACAGACATTATGCAAAGACCTACAATAGCTCTCTGGAGAAAGTTCTAATGCTGGGAATAATGAAAGGAAAAGGGGAAAGGATCAGCAGCAGCCAAGTGGATGGACTTAGTTACAATGACAATGGGTGCACCTTGGAAAAAACCTGAAAAACCAGTTTAGGGACAGATTATCATGGGGAAAAAAATCAAAGTAGTCTCTAAAAGTTGACAATGGCTTGATGGTAAATAACCAATCAGTATTTTGTTCACAGCCTAGAGGACAAAACCATTTATTAGCTGTCTAATAATGACCCTTTCCTTTCTCAGTTACAGATGCTTATTTATTTATTTATTTATTTATTTATTTGTTTGTTTGTTTGTTTGTTTATTTATTTATTTGTATACCACCCTTCTCCCTGAGGACTCAGGGCGGTGAACAGCGGTAAAAGCATAAACTACAAACATTAAAATACAATTAAAAAGATATATATAAATTTGGCCCCATGATTAAAAACAATAACAAACAATTTAAAAACATTTTAAAAAGTGTTAGGCCAGGCCAGCTTGCTGGAAAAAGAAGATTTTAAGGGCACGTCGGAAGGCATTTACTTTACTTTACTTTACTTTACTTTTACTTTTATTATATTTATATACCGCCCTTCTCCCAAAGGACTCAGGGTGGTGAACAGCCATGGTAAAAACGGTATATAAGACAAAAATTTAAAAACTTATTAAAATAATTCAATCACTGGCCAAATTTAAAATCCCAGCTAAAAACCCAGCTAAAATCATTATTTAAAACCCCTATCAAAACCCAATTAAAATACTTTATCCCGTCAGACCGGCTTGCTGGAATAATAGGGTCTTCAGAGCACGACGGAAGGCGCGGAGGTCGGAGATCCTTTGTATGTCCGGGGGCAATTCATTCCATAGAGCCGGGGCCCCCACAGAGAAGGCTCTCCCCCTGGGGGTCGCCAGCCTACATTGTTTGGCCGACGGCACCCTGAAGAGGCCCTCTCTGTGGGAGCATACTGGTCGGTGGGAGGCAATTGGTGGCAGAATGCAGTCCTGTAGATAACCAGGTCCTAAGCCATGGAGCGCTTTAAAGGTGGTAACCAACACCTTTGTGTTGTATGTAACACCTATTAATGTTCTTTTATTCTTACTATTATGGGTATGAATGTGTTTCCCCAAAATATGTCTAGAGGAACAGCAGATTTCAAATCCTCAAAGGTATTCCTGGCTAACCCGGCTGTCAGAAATATTGAACCGATATGGCGTAGGGTTCCCGTTGTGTGACACACTGAACCAAGTTAAACAACGGATTAAAGATATACATGGGCAAATGGACATGGCAACCCTTTCAACTAACCATTCCCTTAAACTGCTGACAGCAGTTAAAACAACTTTCACTCTGGAAAAGTATTTACATTTAGAAATGCCATCAGTGGAGAGACAGTTATTTGTTAAGTTTAGATTCGAACTTCTAGATACAAACGTTAGATTCGGCCGTTATCGGAAAATCCCGTATGACAAAAGAATATGCATATGTGGGGTAAACGTCGTGGAGGACACGGCGCATATAATATTCGAATGTAGTCTCTATCAAGAAGTAAGAAAACGACGACTTCCGGTTTGCGAGCTTCGGCGACGGCGGTGACTTTTTAAAGACCGCCAGCCCCGCCGCCTGTAGAGCCGCCCCGCGAACGAGGTGCAGCTCGAAAACTCCGAAATCTTGAAGATTGCAGGAGCAGAGACAGCAGGGTACAGGTTGAGCCCCTGCAACCCCCCCAGGGAATTGCTTCTGGGGGTGAAAACAGGTGTGGCTCCCTTCCAACCTGCGGAGACTCCGGGCGGCGTGGGACGATTCTGCCTTCAGCAGAACAAGCCGGCAGCAGCAAACTTTTAAAGTGAGAGGAATTAATTTTAACAAACAGCGGAAATATCAACTTGAATCCAGAAACTTGAAAACTGCAAGTATTGGTGCTTTGTTGACTTTTTAAATCAAAAGAGAAAGTGAGCGAGTGAAAGTGAATTGAAAAAATATGGCGTCCAGCGTTTGAGTTAACGAGCTAGTGAAAGTGGATTTGTGAAGCCTCCCTGCTTTGCTACAAAGTTGTAAAATTGCTACAAAGTTGCTCTATCTAAAGAAAAAATTTCTTTTGCTAAAATTTGACTTTGCTTTACTTTAGTTCTACCTGATTAAATCTGGGGGACTTTTTTAGAAGTTTCTGTGGAAGAGGGAAAGGAAAAAGAACTTCCCTCTTCAAAAAAACTAGTTTACGTGGCACGATGGCTTCAAAGAAGCAGGAAGGGAAGGCATCAGGGGGGGGATCCCCCACACATAAACATCAAACGCAACTTCCCCCTGCTCAACAGTTACAAACTCAGAAAAAAGAATTTGATGTGGCAGATTTAAAAGAATTTATTTCTAAAACTTTGGATGATAAATTTCAAGAATCACAACAGGAGATAGATGATAAACTTCAAAAATCACATCAGGAATTTTTGCAGGAAATTAATGAAGTTAAAGACATGGTGAAACAGAATCAAATTATGGTGACCAAAAAAATATCTGAAGTGGCGTCTGGCCTGGCAGATTTTATTGGGAAAGTTGATTTTAAAGTTGAAGAATTTAAATCAGAAGTTAATGTTAGGATGAAAGACAATGACTATAAAATTGATGAAGTTGACAATAAAATGCAGAGAATTGAAGATGAGATTGTTATGATACAATTCCGGGCGATGGAATTTGCCATACGGCTTCGGGGAATTCGAGAGGAGGAAAGACAGGATCTGAGACAAGTTTGCTCTGAAGCCCTGGCTAAGATTTTACAAGTTAATCCTGATTTGGTATTTCATAAAATAGATAAAATTTACAGAGTGAACTCTTGGGTGGCCAGGCAAAGACAACTACCCAGAGATGTGGTCATATACTTCACTGAGAGAGAAATTAGAAATGATATCCTGCAAAAATCTTTTCACACTTCTGTACAAGTGGGGGGCTCACGGCTTGTAATTTTTAAAGAATTACCTCCTAAAATGCTGAAAGCTAGAAAAGAATTTGGTTTTCTTGTTAAGGAATTGAAAAATTTACAGATACCCTTCCGGTGGGATGCACCAGCTGGGGTAATTTTTAGATATAAGGGAGAAGGATATCGGTTGAATACCGTGGAGAAGGCACAACACTTTTACAGTACTATTCTTAAGGAAAGAACACCATCTCCACGTACATCTACAGTTTTGGAGATTAAGGAGAGTGAAGAGAGGCAATTGAAAGAACAGTCTAAGCAGGAATTAGAAAACGTGCAAGGTGCAGAAGGAGGTATTCTGAGTGAGCCCTTGCTGGATTCTTCTCCAATTTTGGATTTGATTCAGTTGACTGAAGTTAAAGATCAACGTATAACTAGAGCTCAATCCAAGCTACTTAAACAAAAGCAACAACAACAACAGGAAAGACAAGACAAGAAGGCAGTTAAGAGCACTGCACAAGAGATTGGAGCTATGGGAGGAGCGAGATCGAAGCTCTCGGATGAACTTCAAGCATATTGCTCTGCGCTCCAGAAAGAGGCTAATGACCTTTAAGTGTTTATCCTGGAATGTCAATGGGTTGAATTCAGCACAGAAAAGGAAGAAATTATTTACATATTTGAAACAATTTAATAATGATATAATATGTTTACAAGAAACGCATATCACAACTCAAGATCAAAAATATTTGATAAACTCAAAACTAGGAGCACATTATATATCTTCAACTTCGCAGAAAAAGAATGGTGTGGTTATTTATGTAAATAAAAAATTAACAGCAAAAGTTATAGAAGTAGATCAAGATGGTAGATTTGTAGCAATTGAATTGTTCACAGCAAATGGTCAAATTCTTTTGATTGGAATTTATGCCCCCAACCAACAACAGGATTATTTTTACAAGATGTTACATACTAAAATATTGCAATGGGACTACAGATCTATTTTAATCATGGGAGATTGGAATGGAGTAATTGATTCTAAATTAGATAAAAAGAGCTTGGCAAAGTCTAGAATTAGATTACCACAGATCTTTTTTGATATGAAAGAAGATATGGAACTAAAAGATGTTTGGAGAATACATAATCCAAATGAGTTGGATTACACTTTCTTTTCTGATAGACATAGATCCTTTTCTAGGATTGATTTTATCTTGTTGTCAAATGATCTACTTGTTAAGACAAAAAGAACAAAGATTTTTCCAAGAACTTTGACTGATCATAGTCCTGTATGGATAGAAATCGAGATGGATAAGGTTGAGAGACGTTCTTGGAGATTAAATGAGAACTTGTTTAGATATGAAAAAAATATAATAGAACTTAAAAAGCATTTGAAAGAATTTTTTGAAATAAATTTGAATAAAGGTACCCCAGTTGAAATTGTTTGGGACGCAAGTAAAGCTTATATGAGAGGGGTACTTATCTACATGAATTCTAAACATAGACTGTTCCGACAAAAGAAAAGATCTGAGTTGGAAATGGAAATAAAGAATAAAGAACAGTTACTTATTAAAAACCCAACAGATGAAAGAATACGAAGTGCTATAAAACTTTTGAAAGACCAATTCCAAATGCTTATGGCGGAACAAGTTGCAACAAGCTTACAATACGCGAAGCATAATACATTTTGCAATGCTAATAAACCGGGCAGATGGTTGGCCTACACATTGAGGAAAAAACAAAGTATACGGACTATTGACAGTATTGATATTGGAGGGAAAGAAATCTTTCAACAAAAATTAATTAAAGAAGCTTTTGTGGATTATTATACTAAACTATATGCTAAAGAAGAGGTGCAGAATGGACTTATAGAAAAATATTTAAAGGATAAGAGAGTTACAAAAATTACTGATCAACAAAAGGAAAGAATGAATTATCTTATAACAGAGGAGGAGATAATAGCAGCAATTAAACAGCTAAAAACAGCCAAAGCTCCTGGCACGGATGGTTTGACTGCAGTGTATTACAAAACTTTACAAGCTGAAATGGTGGGACAACTTAGAGATTTATTTTGCAATATTCAACAAGGGGGTAAAATACCCCCATCTTGGACAACTGCTTATATATCTTTGATACCAAAGGAACAAGTTGGTCCTAAAAAACCAGAGAACTACAGACCAATATCTCTTTTGAACACAGACTATAAAATTTATGCGAAGGTATTAGCCAACAGGTTGATGCCAGTAATCCAAAAGGTGATTCATGAGGACCAAGCGGGATTTATTGAGGGCAGATACATGAAGGACAATGTAAGGCAAGTAATAGACTTATTGGAATATCTTGATAAGAATAAACAGATTTCTGCAGTGCTGGTTTTTTTGGATGCGGAGAAGGCCTTTGATAGAGTGGACTGGAATTTTCTACTAAAGACTTTAAAAAAGATGGGCTTTGGGGACCAATTTATACAGGCAATCTCAGCAATTTATCAAGAGCAAAAAGCACAGATTATTATTAATGGAAGTTTGACGACAGAGTTTAAAATTGAAAAAGGAACAAGACAGGGATGTCCGTTGTCCCCACTCTTATTTATTTTAACATTGGAAGTCTTGCTAAATACAATACGGGACTCAAAAATTTTGAAAGGCATAATGATAAGGCAAGAGGATTATAGAATAAAGGCATTTGCAGATGATCTGGTGGTTACCCTATCACAACCAATGGAATCAATAATCCTGATGAACGACATTATACAAGACTATGGTAGAGTTTCAGGTTTTAGACTGAATTCAAAAAAGACTAAAATGATAATCAAAAATATGACACAAGATCGTAAACATGAGCTTGAAAGGAGGGCAGGTTTTGAAATTGTACCTAAGGTAAAATATCTTGGAGTTCAGGTTGCAGAATCAAATATGAAATTGTTTCAAAATAACTATGAGGTGTTGTGGCGAGAGGTTCAGAAAGACATGGAGACTTGGAAAAAGCTGCAACTGTCTTTACTTGGAAGAATAGCAGCAGTTAAGATGAACATTTTGCCAAGATTTCTGTTTTTGTTTCAAATGATTCCGGTGCTTAAAAGTGATAAACAACTGAAAGTTTGGCAAACTGGACTTAATAAGTTTGTCTGGAACGAGAAAAAGCCGAGAGTGAAATTGAAAATTATGCAAGATGTTCCAGAAAGAGGAGGCCTTAAACTTCCAAACCTGCAGTTATATTATGATGCAGTAGCTTTAACTTTAACAAGTGATTGGTTTGGAAGTAAAAAGGCTGGAATATTGAATGCAGAAAGTTTTGATCTTGAATTTGGATGGCATGCTTACCTATTTTATGATGACAAAGTTGATAAAGTATTTAAAAGTCATATACTTAGAGACTCTTTGATGAGAGTTTGGAAGAAGCACCGACTCAAATGGGATTATAAAATACCGCTATGGCTGGATCTTGGTCATACCTTGTGGAATACAAATATAATGTCACTCGGGGGGTTTTTATACAAAGAGGTTCTTTTTACAGATGCGGGCAGATGGCAGCTGAAGACATTGCAGACACTGTTGGACGAAGGGATTAATTTAACCTGGTTACAATATAATCAATTACAATTGAGATGGAAAGAGGACCAAAAAACTGGTATTATGTCGCATGAGGAAGAATTGGTTAGACATATAAGAGAGAAAGGTCCAATGCATATTAAAAGGCTTTACAATGTTTTGCTAGAAAGGGATTCAGAAACGGAATTAGTTAAAGATTGCATGATTAAGTGGGCACAAAATTTTGAAGAACCAGTGATGTTGGAAACATGGGAAAAAATTTGGGTTCAGAATGTTAAATTTACACAGTCGCAGAATCTGAGGGAAAATTTCTATAAAATGTTTTATAGATGGCATTTAGATCCTAAAAAGTTGTCATGTATGTACCCTAATGTTCAGCTAAAATGTTGGAGATGTGAATGTTTGGATGCTACGTATTATCATGTTTGGTGGACCTGTAGGAAAGTTAAGGCTTTTTGGATAAAAATTTGGTGGGTCATGCAGAATGTATTGAAGAAAAAAATTCAATTTTCTCCACAACTGTTTTTATTGGGCATAGTTAAGGGTTTTACATTGGGTGAAACAAAGTTGATATTGTATATGATAACAGCAGCAAGATTGTTGATAGGTAAATATTGGAAGAATGAAGTTTTGCCTACTATCGAGGAATGGACTTCGAAGATGGCCAATTTTGCAGAGATGGCGAAGATTTCAGCATATTTAAAAGATTGTTCACAAGAGACTTATGAATGGGAATGGAAAAGGTGGATAGAATATGTTCAGAACAAATATCAAATTAGAAAGTATCAAATAGCTTTTATTTGAAAACAATGTATTAGAAATATCTTAATGTAAAGAGACAAAGAGGGAAAATTATATAGGGGGAGGGATGGGTTCAGGTATATATATTAGTGTTATTAGTTATGAGTACATAATAGGGAAGTCCGGGGGGGGAGGGTTAGGGAGGGTTAGGGAGGACGGGAAGTTTGGGGAGGGAGGTGGGGGGGTGGAAAAAAAAAAGGGTGAAAATGTAATTGTAAAACTTTTGCAATAAAAAAAAAAAAAGAAGAAGAAGTAAGAAAACAATATCTGTCCCCAATTATAAATAAATTTCCCCACTGGAATATAAGCCAAAAACTAGCATTTCTGTTGAGGGCTGACTCTCCTCCCCTGGTAAGAGCGATCACTCGATATCTTAAAAAAATGACAGCAATACGAGCCAGTTATATCAAAAAACATTTTATCGATTGTAAGGAAGATGAGCTCAGTTAGAGAGGAGCTATCCTATTTGGGTTATCTAGTCTTGGCTATTGAAAATTGATATTGTAAAATTTTAACGTCATCTATCATATATTTTTAAATTGCTATTTTTGTAACCGTTTTACCTTTTTCCCTTTTTCTTTTCTGTTTTGTTTGAAAAGGCCTTCGGGCTATTCAATAAACTATACAATACAATGAATGTGTCCTTTATTTATGGGATCATCCTATATATCATAATGGAGGAAATGAATTGGCTAGCCCAGGTGTCAGCAACTTGCGGCTCCGGAACTGCATGCGGCTCTTTGGACCCTTTGTTGTGGCTCCATGTCAAGTGATCCCACCACTGGCTGGCCCCACTCCTCTCCCTCCCCTCCCAGTCATTCCTTGCCTGGCCTGAGAAGGCAAGGGTGATGGCAGGGGATGGAGAAGTGGCCAGGGCAGAGACAGAGAGATACAGAGAGAGTGGGAGAGAGACAGGCATAGAGACATACAGAGAGAGGGGTCAAGACAGAGGGAGAGAGGGAAGAGGGAGGGAGGGAGGAATAGAGAGAGAGAGATTTCAAAAAGGTTTTGTGATTCCCGGTGTTTTTTAACAACCAGTTCTCTGTCCTAATGACTGGCTGGGTAGGCGTGGCTAGGGGGTCATGTGACTGGTGGAAGTGAGTGATGTCGAGTTGGCCACACCCACCCAGGTTTTGTGGCTCCTGGTGTTTTCTTTTCTGTGGGAAATGGGTCCAAATGGCTCTTTGAGAGTTTAAGGTTGCAGACCCCTGGGCTAGCCAATATTGAATAAGCTTGAAAGAGTTATATGCCATGGTTTAAAGCAAGCCTGTCCAACCCATGGCCCATGGGTCATATGCAGTCCTGGACAGCTGGTATTGCAGCCCCACATGACCCTCCAAAATAATGGCTACATTAACTATATTACATATTTTATATGCAGCCTGAGTCAATTCCTCTTCACTCAAGGCAGCCCAGACAAGCCAAAACGTTCGACATGCCTGATTAAAAGCGATAAAAAAAGTCCACACAATACTTTTCCCTTCATTTTCACTGCTGTTTTATAACAGCTTCCCCAAAGGAAGCCAAAGCCACCCCACACAGAGCTCTGTGACCTTCACATTTTTTTCAGCATAATTTTTATAGTGTCATCCATCCATTAGTTTTAATTGTCACTGTATGTGCCTCATTTGAAAATGCTGACACTGAGAAACTGGCATTAGGGCTGGCCACCTGTAAAGGCAGATAGAAAGTTCAGGGCAGGGCCGGATATGAGGTATGAGCTCACATTCCTTCCTGGATGACAGTTCAGTCCATTTACTGCTAGAAAAAGAAAAGAGATTTGGGGTTGTTTTTTTCTTCTTCTGTGCTCTTGGAAGGTGAAAATGTGAAAGTTGCATTGTACTCAAATACGTGCCTCCAAGCCACTCAGCCCCAGAAGCTCCCATTTGTTGACAAGGTGAGAACAAAGTAGCATTTGAAAAGAAGACAGAAAGGAACAATTTATCCTCCTTTTTCCACCTGCAAATAGTGAAAATAAGGGGATACTCCATTTATAATAGTAATAGCCTAAATAATTACATAGCACTATATTACATAATAGTAATAGCCTATATAATATAATCAAAATATAATAGACTTTATAGAATATATAATTTTATTATATAATATTATATAATAATCTATCAAGCCTACTAGTATTTAATTTCATGAAGAAACTGCATATCTTTTTCCCACCACTGCTGCAAAAGATTCTAGAAAGGAAAAAAGTTTCATCTGATCTAGTTGGGGAAATACAAGTTTCAACTCTCTAAAGATAACAGGGTTTTTTTTTTCTGTATTGTTTGTTTCAGGTAGAGAAAAGAGTTTCCTACCCGACTGAGCTTTGTAGTATGGCCAATGTTGTAGGATAGGTCATGTATGTGCATACAAAATAGTGCTTCCAAGTATTTATGTAGTCCATGAATTTCTTTCCTGTAATTTTTATAAGCATCTTCTGTGGTAAGGCTGTGCAACCTTCATTGAAACCTCAGCCTGGTTTCAAAAGCCCTCAGCTTCATTATCAAAATTTCTGCATGAGATCAGTTCAGGCAAAGTTAAGGATGATCTCTATTTTTCCCCACAGTCCGGTACTTGGGAAAAGAAGTAGTTATCAGAAGGAGAGAAAGAGAGAGAGAAGGGCAAAAAAAAAAAATCTAGGAAAAAAAATGGTGGCGGGAGAATGGATGTTCCATGAAGTTGGTTTGTTAGAAATCAGGAGACCATGAGTTCTTGTACTGCTGGGACTAGTCCAGGCACTCACCAAGAATCAAAAACGGACTTGAAGGCACACACACAGGCATTAAAATCCAACAAAAGTCTTTCTTATCACAGAAAGCTCTGAATTTAATTAAGGAAATTGTATTTGTAGCCACAATCTGAATGAAAATCACATTTCTTATTGAACTGCTTTTAATGAAGAATCTTGGGGGAGCACCCATCATTGTTCACTACCCTCTGGCCACTGGTCTTTGGTGTTACATCTGCTGTATGTAGGCCATTTCCTTAATTCACTCAGTCTTGACTTCTCACTGTTTCTAGGCCACATACATTTCCTTGATTTTTCCTGGACCTTCTTAGGGTATTGTCCTGGCAGAGATTTCCCCAGAAAGCCATACTGAGTCATCCTTGGTAAGAAAAAGAGGCACTCCCGACAACTGGGACTTTCCAACTTGTTAGCAACTGGAAAAAGCATGAAAGAACAACAACATAATGGAAGACTACAGAAAGGCCCTCTCCCCTCAGTGTAAGTTTCAGAGGAAAATGCCATACTGCCACTATAAACAGCTTAACAGAGGATTATGAACAATAATATTATCATTTTTATAACATTTATGAACTTTCGACAATTTCAAAGATATTTGTATACATAGTCTCAAGAACCACATTCCTATTAAATCCATCAGGCTTATTACCCTATGATAGTATTTCTCAACCTTTAGGATGTGCAGACTTCAACTTCAAGAATTCCCTTTTTGTTGGCTGGAGAATTCTGGGAGCTGAAGTCCACAAATCTTAAAGCTGCCAAGGTTGAGAAACACTGGTCTAAGATAAGGTCTCATAAGATCAAGGCTGAATTAGGATCCCCGTTCATAGCTCATATAATAGTCCTAAAAACTGTCATTTTTTGTGTCACTTCAACAGAGCCATTATGGTAGGGAAAATATTTCCTTGGTAAAATCAAGGCTACTACTTCATTATTCTGAAAAACAAAAATATGAGACTAAAATTAGAGATATTAGAATATTTATAGGAAATTACTCCCTTTTTATCCCCCATCATTCAAAACAAGGTTACAGCATTGTGTTTTAAATAAACAACGACTTTTTCTGGATTCTGATGCCATCAACTAATCTCCTACAATGGTTTGGTTCACTCTTTACCTCCCACCTATCTAAAAAAAGAGAGAGATTGTGAGATTTCACCATCCTTGCACAAAATTTATGAAATGCTGGCATTTTTATGAATTTTTACCAAGCCATAGCGAGATTTCAGTAATTTCCTTTTTTTTTTTTCAACATAATTTGGGAAATGAGTGGAAGATATTTTGAAGATGTTGTGGATATTTAGAAATAAACTGGAGTCAGATTCCTAACCAAGGTGCTGATCTTGTAAGGTCTGTTGAATCCAGCTGCAAGCATAAATAGGCTTCTAAAAACTCGGAAGTAGAACATGAAACCAATTACCCTACTATGCCACCTCTACATATATTATTGTTGAATTGTCTTTTCTCCTCCTATTTCCCCCTCAATAACAATCCTATCAGGTGGGTTGGGCTGACAGCAAGTAACTGGTCTAAAGTCACCCAGTTGGCTTTCATGCTAAGAAAGGACTAGAACTCACAGCCTCCTAGTTTCTAGCCTGATGCCTTAACGACTAGACCACATTTGTCTATATACATTGGTCTCTCTATATATATATACATTACTCAACACACATACACACAAAATACATATATGCATATACAAATTATGATGTCTCCCCTCATTCTCTTTTTTTCCAGTTCTCAACTACCTCATTTGCTTTAACTGTTTCTTGTAACCCCCCAATCCTATTGGTTGCTCTTTTTTTTTTTTTAATCTTATCTAGCTCCATAATACCCTTCTTAAAATGTAGGGACATTAAGGACGTTATTGTATTTGTGGTTTTATTTTCAGTCTCTTTCCTAATGATACCATGCATGAAATTTGTCTTTTTTGTAGCAGCTGCTCACTAGGTGACATTTCCATCAAGCTGCCCACGGTGACTCCAAGGTTCTTTCTCGCATCAGTCACTGCCAGTTCTGATCTCATCATTGTAAAGGTAAAGTTTGGGTTTTGTGTGTGAGTGCTAAATTGCATCCTTTTACCTTCGAACTGCATTTCACTTTTGTAGGTCATTCACCTAATTTTTTTTCCATAATACCTTTCTGGTTTTATCACTCCCAACTCTTTGGTATTATCAGTAAACACATCATCAATGCATACTCTATTGGTATGGATTGTTTTTACTTGTACCAATAGTAAAATATTACAATTAATTGTGTTCCAATATACTTAATCACCTGGAACTTCAGTTGCCTGGTTGTTTTCTAGATTCTGAGGTACTTTTCTGGAACTTTTTACAATGCACTTGTGTATCTACTATCTTAAATAAAACAATAGCATCTACAAACTCACCTGACTACTCATCCCAACTCTACATCATATGTGAATAAATGCAGTAATATTAATCTTATAACAGGTTGCTGGAAAACATACTCCTTACTTTTGGTATTTGGGGAATTATCTATTCTTTACTGTGCCTGTTAACTTCTTGTATATTAATGAGCTAATAATCTATAAAAGAATCCAGACCTCTAAATGTACACTTGAACCTAAGTGAGTTAGGCCCAATTTTATTACCTTTCTTTTGTCAGACCACAACAGTTGTTAAGTGAATCATCCATTAAGTGAACCTAACTTCTCTCAATGACTTTGCTTGTCAGAAGCCAGATGAAAAGGATGCAATGGTATCCACATGACCCTGGGATGCTGCAACATGCTAGTTTCCAAAAATGCCAGTTATCAAGTACCCAAATTTTGATCCTATGACCATGGGAATTAAGTGTGAAGATGGTTGTAAGTCATTTTTTTCAGTGCCACTGTAACTTTGAACAGTCGCTAACTGAATGGTTGCAAGTTGTAAGTCATATGAGGATTTTCCCATATGAAGAAAAAGATCAATAACTTTTTCCACTACTTCAGTAAGTTCATTCCCATTCATATCTTTTCCAATACCTACACAGCAAACCGTGGTTCATATTCAGTTTGGTCCTCTGAGTACACACATACATTGTTTTGTCATAACAATAATATTTGGGTTTTTTTGCCTCAGCAATTGTGCACGTATCTATTTCTTTTTTCTGGCCCAGCCAGCTGGGAATTCACAAAGCAGCGAAAGATGAGGAGCAATGGATGTGATCCAAACTGAATAAGCCTTGACAATAATGGTTTAGAAGTACTTATTCATTGCCAAGCTACCTCTTAATCACCGTGTTAAAGACAAAGGATTCCCATTGGACATTCAATATGAGCCTGTAATAGGTCAGCTTTTCCTCAGAGAGGCATAGCCGTATGTTCCACCTGTGGTGCTGTGGTTGCTATGGTGTGTCTTGTTCTTTTCACTGAAGAGTACAGTGTAGGATCACGTAGTATTCTGCTTACATGAGCAATCTGCACAGTTCACTGGGCCAGTTTTTAGACAAGCAGCCCCAGGACTAACCGCTATGTCTATCATTTTTGAGATGCTAATATAGTTACAGGAAGAAACTGAACAAGAAAAGCAGATTGGAACAAAATGGATTTTCTCTTCCAATTCGCTGGCATTTAAGAAGCTATGATGAGCTGAACTAAAGGCCCCCAGAGCTATGAGTGACCTGGGTGCTGAATGGAAAACCAAACCAGTTGACTGATTCAACATGAAACACAGTGGGCTAGTTTTGCATATTCTCCAAAATTGGCAAACCAATTAGAAAGGAAATGATTGACTTGAGCATTGGCCAGTGAAGAGTCTTTCTTGCCACATAAAGATCAAGTCACTCTACAATTTTGTTTATTATTTTATTATTTGCAGGGATACTTGCTTACTCCTATTGACTTGCTTATTTGCAGTGAGTCCGTTGTCTTATTCTGTTGGCTTCCCTTGCTTGTGGTGAGCTCTTTGCTTGATTATATCATTAGCTCAAATGTGTGCATGAAAAAGAGAAAAGGATGAAAAGGATAGCTTTTGGGAACAAATTTGTTAGAAATGGAATTTTTCTCCAACATCCATCCATATGAAAGAGAGGGGGGGGATGGAGAGAGAAAGAGAGAGAGAGACTGCTGCCATTTCCCCCTCCTCTCCTGGTAGTTTCCCATCATGAGGATGCTTTGATCTCCTTGTAAGGAGAGGGAGTCGGCCTCCCTCTGACCCACACACTTTGCCCTCCTGCACACCAAGAGCAACCTGGCCAAGGAGAGCGAGCACAGTAGCAGCAGCCTCAAGGAGGAGGTAAGCGCAGCCAGGCACCCCCTTGGGAAAGCCGGGCTGGGCTGGGCTCTGGGATCCCAGTTGCCCTGGGAGATTGAGCTGGACACTTGCCCTCCACTGCCCAGGGCTCTGGGAAGCCTGAGCTGCCATCTGCATGACCTGAGAGGGACAGCCAGGCTCCTCTGGTGGACAAGGTTGGCACTCACCCTGGTCTCACTTTCCTCCATTGGAGACAATGGATCCCCCCAACCCCACCTGGGCCGCCACAGGTGCCCCCTGACATGAGCGACATCAAGCTGGCCATGCCCACCCCAGTCACACCCAACCCAGTCATGCTCATCCATCCCTTGAGGTCAACCACAATCCTGATGTGGCCCTCAATGAAATCGAGTTTGCCACCCTTTATCTAAGCACATCAAGATATGTAAGTAGAAGTTATGTTTTTGTGAGTGCATTTATATATTTTTAAATCAGCAGATGTTAAAACTGATGTAATATAAACCCAGGAGAGAAATTGCAATTTCAGCAATCTTTTTAGTAATGAGAAAAATTGAGTTGTTTTCCTTGCCAAGACTCTGAGATTTTATTGACCACATGTCCATCAAATCAATTGTACCCAGGAAAAAAAAGCTATATGAGGATATATTTGCAAATATTTTTTTTACATAAAAATTATTTATTTCTACTCTAACTGAGACCAATGTATTTCTTGGAGAAGTGGTTTAGTGGTTTCTATATGCCAATTATCTTTTCCAGGACTCCACCAGAAGATAATACAATTCAGTCCCTCTCCTAAATTGAAACACGATTTTTGCAGACAGCAAACAGCCTTTTCTAAATTGTTTAAAAACACTACAGATAGAATTGACTGCCACTGTTATGCTGTTTATGACGGTATTTGTTTATCCCACAGCATCTGAGGTAAAAAGAAACCTTTTAATCTGTAAACCATCCAGAATCACTTAGATGAGATGGGTGGTGCAGAAATCTGATGCAAATAAATGCCTAAAGTTAGACAAAACAGCTATAACATCTAAGTCACACCTATTAATTCCCCACAAAATAGGTTGAATATGTGTGATACTTTGAAGCATAGCACCAGTACCTAGGATCCAGGGGTGAAATCCAGCAGGTTCTGACAGGTTCTGGAGAACTGGTAGTGGAAATTTTGAGTAGGACGGAGAACCAGCAAATACCACCTCTGGCTGGTCCCAGAATGGGGTGGAAATGGGGATTTTGCAGTAACCTTCCCCTGCCATGCCCACCAAGCCATGCCCACCAAACCAGACCATTCCCACCAAGCCACGCCCACAGAACTGGTAGTAAAAAAAAAAATTGAATTTCACCACTGCTAGGACTTATTCCCATTCTAATTGACTTCGATACAATCAGCTAAAAAATTATTTAAAGGAGAGAACTGTGACAAAGGATATCCTTCTTGGTGGACTACAATGTTAACAGTTTGGTATCTGTAACTATAGCTATGAGATATTCCCCAAATCAGGAAAAGCCACAAAGTCACTACCAACCTGAATGGAACAATGGTATGAACTGATATAATGTTGCTGAGTTGAGTCTGTGACTTGGCAGCTGAGTTTGAAATCTGAATGTAGGAAATCCAGGACCAATCCTGGCACCATCAATTTAGACATTAACCAAAAAGATTTCTGTGTGATTCCGTGGGGGGAAAAAAATCATTCTGAATCACGGAGGCAAAATGAACAAGATCTGACTCGAATTAGCTTCATATACTGTATTATTTATTTCATTACATTTTATTTATGTAAGACATAGCCGCTCATCTCATAACTCTGGGTGACTCACAATCAAAAGTTAAAAACAGCATAAAACTGACGATAAAACTATAAAACTAAATACATTAAAAACAACAAAGGCCTGGCATCAGGTCCAACTTCTGATGTGCAGTCACCTAATCTTATCGCAGGGCTTGGGAGTGGGGAACCAGGTCTTCAAAGCTTTTCAGAAGGCTAAGAGGGTAGGGGCTGCTGAACCTCAGGGGGCAGAGTGTTCCATAGGATACTCCCTAGGTCACTCCGTAGGGCAGGGGCTGCCACAGAAAAGGCATGCTTCCTAACTCCCATCAGATGGCAATATTTAGGGGAATAGACAAGGAGCATGTCCATCTTATCTGACCTGGAAGCATGGTTAGATGTCCTTAGGGAAAGGCAGTCCCAAGATAGCCTGGCCCAGTGCTATAAAGGGCTTTAAGGGTGACAAGCAGCACCTTGAAATGCACCCAGAAAGAAACTGAAAGCCAATGCAGCTCGCACAATAGAGTTTGCAATTTTTTCAGAGTTTCCAATTATTCAGGAACATTCATCTCCGCCAGCTATTCCCAAGATGGTGCATTCTAGATACAGTAAATTGGAACTATATAAGGACACAATGATTAAGGTTACAGTCTCAACACACCTGCAAGATATTAAACTGGGAAAGTTGATTTACTGCATAATCCTTACGTGATATGTGTATTTGCAAACTTGCTTCTGTACCAAGATGTATGCAGTGGTGGGTTTCACTTACCTTTGCTACCGGTTCGCTCGTGCGTGCACCACTTCTGCGCATGCGCAGAGCATATCTGATGATGTTCGGGCAGGTGGGCAGAGCCTCCCCACCGCTGCTACCAGTTCTCCCTAACCGGGGCGAACCGGTAGCAACCTACCACTGGACGTATGTCTATCATTATAATATAATCTGATTCCGGGATTGCCCAGAATGTTAGGTGAAATAGTTATTCTCCCTGATTCGGCAGGTTCTTCTTGTCTCACCAATATTACCTTCCTAAAAGTTGTTTTGAAAGAAAAATATAACTAATAGTGGTATCCAATATATATTTATTAAAAAATAACTTTGGGAATTCATTAGGTCATGGGACCCAGAAATATATTTGGCAAACTCCAGATGTATTTTTTTTTCTCACCCTGGACAGCAAAATGCCCAGAGGAATAAAGTTACTTCAAATATCCTTTCCATGTTATTGTTGCTTGGTTCATTTGGCCTGCATATGCCACCCATGTCCTGACTATATTGCATTTGAAGAATAGAAATGATGAAATACAGTGATGGATTTCCTAAATACAATAGAGTTTAGTTATATACTGAAGTAGAAAATAGCCTCTATAAAAATTAGATTCCATGACAGCTCATGAAATGTTGTTCACTGTTTCTGCAGTGCTTTATGCATTTTTTATTCAGAAGTTATTTTTGGCATTTAGTTTAGAAGAAGTACTACATCAAGTACTTATGTATCTAGTAGAAGACACTCCCTGTCTTGTGCATGAGAGAATGCAACAATAACAATGATGCCCAACATTAAATATGCAAAGATTTCCATTCCCCACCATCCCGTCAGAGCTTAAGAAGCTTCTTGGATGAGAAGCAAAACGTCTTCAAAGAAAAACCAGAAAGTCCAGTTGCCTGTTGAAAAAGCACCTCTGGGACAACCATGACCTAGATGACTGAGACAAAGAATGCAAACAACAAGATGAAGTTTTGAGGGATAATTGTTTGCAGCATTGTACGCAAACATATTGTAAGCTCTGATTTACATTTAGACTCTCTAACTGCTGGTGGACATTATCTTCCAGTTTTAGATACGTATTTGAACATTGGGGATAAAGATAGTAACATTTTTCTTTTTGTAAGACTAGATGTGTTTATGATGACATCTTTCTGTCCTTCCAGACATAGTTTATATGATGAAAAATTAGTAGTATTCTGTCACGTTGATACAGCCAAGGTGGCTGAGTGGAATGATAAGCAAGAGGATTTTGTTTTAATGCCATGAACTCTAAATTATTGTAACCATTGGTTCAAATTTTTTTGGCCTGCATCATTGAAGAACAGTCAAAGCTGTTTTTTTTTAAAATTGATTAGCTTTGGTAATAACCAGAGTTAATTTAGCAATCAACTGAGCTTTAATCTACTTTGAGTGACAATAGAAAGAAACATTCTTCATAATGTTTTTAGTAGCACATTCTGGAATGTCAACAATAATGTTTTTGATTGTGTGTATGTTTAAAAAAATACATGGCCTTTTATTTGTATCAAAATGTATTCTGTGCTATGGGTTTAGTATTATTCATTACATTCTATGACTTTGATATGGTTTTTTAACATCCTTTTCTATGGGTTTTTTGTTTCTTTGTTTTTATCTGGATCCTGCTGATTGGATCTGGTGCTGTTTAAATTGCCAGAATCCTATTTGTGAGATTGGCAGCTTCACAAATTGACTGACTGACTGACTGACTGACTGACTGACTGACTGACTGACTGGATGGATCGATGGATCGATGGATGGATGAATATATCTTGAAGGATAGTTTTGCAATGACTCAACATCAGATTTGGAATGATTTGAAACACGGGGCTATATGTCCATATTCCCTCATCTCAGACATGGCATTTCTATCTTCATCATTCTGAAGGTCATACATTCTGGGTCACATACAAAAAGGAACTCTCACTTTCTGCAAAAAAGGAAAACTGAAAACCAAGGAAGAAACTGGGAACTGACACTGAGATGTTCAACCTGTAGCTCAGCATTAACTGAAGGAGCTGGGCAGTTAAGAAATATGAAATAGGAATTCACAGGATCTGGAGGGAAAAATCCAGGTATAAATGAGACAGAAATAGACATTTCCTGACATAGATTACCCTCTGTTTCATTTATACCTGAATTTTTCCTTCCAGATCCTGTGAATTCCTATCAGTTTGTTTGTTTTTGTTTATATTTTGTATTTCTTAACTGCCCAGCTCCTTCAGTTAATGCTGAGCTACAGGGGAAGTTGAACATCTCAACCATTGTTCCATCCAGGTGTTTTGCTAAAAAATATTGCATAACATTTGACTTGTGTGCATTTAATATTTTGTGTTGGGGGATATTTTTTTACTTTACGTTTTTGTAGTCATTTATACCAATTATCTCCTCCTTACATCACAATTGCTTGTCCCCTGGTAGCAAATTAATAGCCCCTTGCATTTTGCTTGAAGTCCCAAAGCTGCTTTGTCAAGAGGCAACTGAACTTTCTGCTTACTCTTATCAGAGTTGCCCTTGAAGTTAGAAACCTTCATCTGCATATGCAGAGCAACAGACCTACATTTCCCCTGTACTGTCTCAAGACCATCTCTACAGTCCTTTCAAAACCCTCAGATGTCTTCATCCCATGCATCTGCTACTTGTAGAACAATGTTCATGTTCACAAGATTGAATGTTTTATCTTCAATTTCGAGCGTGGGAAAATGTGCTCCAAAATTGCCTATTGAACCAATGAAGCTACACTAGCTCCTGTTCCTTTATGCTTCCAGGTGCAATTCAAAGTGCTCATATCAACTTTAAATCCTTGTATAGACCACACCCAGTTTATTTGAAGGGCCATCTATCTCACAGAGTTTCTGCTCATTCCATCAGGTCCAATAGGTTGGACATGTTCCAGGTCCCTTCTATTATACTGTGTCATCTTGCAAGACTAAGAAGGAACACCTCCTCTGTCACCGCACCCATCCTGTGGAACAGATTCCCCTCTTTAGATTTGGAGGACCCCCATACTTTTGGCCTTCCAGAAACCTGTTAAGATCTGACATTCTTGCTAGGATCTTAGGAGAATCTGAGGTATATACTCCTGTTTTGTGAGTTTGTTTCATGGTGCTATGGGTTTTTTTCTCCATGGGGATTATTTTAATTCTATCTATGGGGTTCTTTTACATTGGTTGTTTTGTTTGTTTATTTGGATTTTGTTTTTTGTTTTTTTTGTTTTTTGCAATATGGTTGTTCAACACACAGTTTCGCATTTAAGGTGGGTGGCTACATTAATTTCATTAAATAAATTAATATTTAATAATATATCCTATTCCAAATGATTCTGCATTGGCTGTGGGGCCACTAATGAGCCAGCAATACATGTCCTACTCAATTGTCCCCTGTGCAGAGCTTCTATTTCTAGATTTCTTTCACTGCATGGGCTCATCAGATATGAAAATCCCATACTTCTTATTTGACAATTGCCTGTCAGAAATTTCCAGAAGTGCGACAAAGTTCTGCTTGACTATCATTGCTATTAGGTTATTACTGGGATGGTACTCCCAGTAATTTTAAATTTCTTTCAGTGGTACTTGAGGGACCACCTCCTACCAGCCTCCCACTGCCCAGTGCGGTCACATAGGGCTGCCCTCCTCCGGGTGCCATCGGCCAGACAATGTCGGATGGTGGCCCCCAGATTAAGAGCGTTCTCGGTGGCCATGCCGACCTTCTGGAATGAATTACCCATTGAGCTCCGGACAGCCCCTGATCTCCGTTCCTTCCGCAAAGATCTTAAGACCTGGCTTTTTACTCAAATCACTTGATCTGGTTGGGTTTTTTAGTTAACTGTGGGATTTTAAATTGGATTTTTAATGCTATTTAGTGATATTATTTTTATTGTCATTTTGTACTTGTGAGCTGCCCCGAGTCCTTCGGGAGAAGGGCGGCATATAAATTTTAATAAAATAAATAAAATAAAAAATAAAAATAATTGATTTTATTGTTTGTTTTATATGCTTTGTCTTTTATCATTTTTCTTTGGGATGTTCTTTCAAGTCACAATCTATATTTTGAGCAATTCTTTATATGTGGGGTCTTTGGTACTCTCTGAGCTTGGTAATTTTCTTGCGGACATTTCATTACCAAACTAAGTAACATCATCAGTGCAAGAAAGGAAATGTCAGCAAGAAAACCACCAAGCTCACAGAGCATAAAGGACCCAACAAACTTGAGCGACAAATATTCTCTTCTGTCTGTAACTCTCCGTACTTATCTCCTTCGAGATTATTGAAATATGAAATGAAATTTCTACATTCCATTTCTCTCTCTCCCTTTCTATTTTAAACATTGATTCTATTTACACTTTATCAAGGAGATATACAGTACTTCTGTAATTTCATTCTTCAGACATGGTATTATAGAATTTATTTCCTTTTTATATATTTTTCCTTTTTAAAAAATATTAGACATAAGACAAAACAGAAAATGGGAATAGCAAAAAGTGAATACATAAAAGTTTACAAGCATTATAAAATTAAGTGAAGTTTTTATACTAACATTAATTTTGTTCAAGAATTAAAATTTGGTTAGAGGAAATGACCCAACAACATACTGATTTAAAACTGGAGCTGTTCCTACTGGGTATTCTACCAGAGAAAATTAGTAAAGAAAATGTACATTTGATTATTCATGTAATAACTGCAGCAAGGATAGTATTTGCGCAAAGATGGAAAGTAGAGAAAATCCCATTGGAAGGGGAAGTAATTAAAAAAAATTTAGACTGTGCAGAAATGAATAGATTAACCTTGATGATTAAAGAGAGAGAAGATACAGAATATTTTAAGACACGGGGAAATTTTATGATTGGTTAGAAAAGAGAAACAAATAAAGATAACAAAATTGATAACGAAATAGGAGAATATTATATTAAATGTATTGTACTGGGGGGGGAAATATTGTAATAGAGAAATGGAAATTATAAGGGAAGAAATGAAGATAGGAGGAGTAATCAAAAAGAAGAAGAAGTTACTGAAGAAACACCGAGGTGACACACGGAAGGATTGATGTATTATGTGTTTGTTTGTGTAAAAATTAAAAAAAAAATTACAAAAAATAATAATAATAACATTAATTTTGTTCCATATATCAAATATGTCAGTTTAATACTTCAAATAATTAAAATCAATATGCAATTAATATGCAATAATTAATAATAACAATATAGTACAATCTGTAAATCAATATGAGAGATTACAATAGTTTCTGCTTTGTCTAAAGATTCTATCTTCATTTAGCAACTCATAAACTTAAATATTAAAATCGTACATTAGAAGAATTTACAATCCTCAGATGCTGTAATAATCTATATATAGAACTCCTGATTATAATTCCTAAATTACAATCTGGAATTAGTTTCCATATTAAATTTATATGTAATATCATATTTGGTTTTCAAATATGAAGATATTTTTGACATTGATGTCATACTCTTAACAATTTAACATAATTTCCAATGTCACAGCAGCTCTATCCATAAACAAAGCCAGTTTGCTACACAATTATCTCCTCTTTCCTCCCACGCTCTTTGCCCCCTTTACTTGCCAGTATGAGACATGGGCTGTCAGTGTCCTATCTCACATCATGGTGCCCTCCAGAAGTTTTCAGACTATTGTACACCTTCTAGTACAGGATTAGAATCCTGGAGAGCAAGAGAGAGAGCACTATGATGAAGAAAACTAATACAGCATGTGATGACTGCAATTGGTTGTGTTATTCTTACAACAGAAGGTTCAGAGCCACATGTCATGACTGATCTCAAACTATGATGTTAGTCCAGAGCAAATCTAAAGCTCTTCATGCGATAGGATGAAGAAGTCAAAAGGTCAACTACTTCAGCTTTTGGAAACTAGATAAGATTATTTACCCAACAGCCCCCATCACAGATCAACTTGGGCAATCCAAGCAAATAGACAGTTGGTAGATTATTACAAGTAGTTGTTTGTAGAGCAAATAGTTGCAGATCATTCAGAATCAAATCTAGTTTAAAATCACCACCTTTTAACAAGAAGAGATAGATACAGTCCAAGCATTTTTTTTCAATGCTCCTGTTTCTCCTTTATTGTGTGGTAAAGGACAGAAAATATCGAAATAGGTCAGATGCTAAGGCCTCCAGACTAGCATTGTGTCCCCTGAGAAATCATGTTTTATTCTTCTTCCCCTTAGATCTCAGCTGGCATAGTAGAACCAAAGGGCAGCAAAGCTAGCACAGATACTGTTAAGCTGGGCTGCTTTTCGTTACACCACTAAATATTGGAAAGAGATACTTTCCTCAATACTTCAACATGTGGCTTAAATTGATGGCAGAAGCAGTTAGGGTACACTACATTTATGGGTTTTTTGTTTAGGCAGGTCTTAGGTTTCCTCCTTAGGAGAGGAAATACATGATTGAAAGAGGGAAAAGCTGATAACCCCGGTGTGTCAAACTCAAGGCCCGAAGGCTGGATCCAGCCCACGGGCTGCTTAGATCTGGCCCGCTGGGCCACCCTGGAAACAGCAAAGGACCAGCCCATAGTACTTCTGCCAGCACAAATGGAGCTTGAGAGGGCCACGCTCGACTCACCCGGGCTCCATTTTTGGCCGTGATGGCCTCCTTCCGCCCTCTGCCAGAGAAAATGGAGCCCAAGGAGGCCATGTGCAGTTTCCCCAAGCTCCGTTTTCACTTGCAGAGGGCTGCAGGAGGCTATCATGGCCGAAAATGGGGTCTCAATGAATTATGTCAAGCTGGCCATGACCACCCTGGCCATGACCACAGGCACACACACCTGGGCGCGCCCCAGACCCCCATGTCAAACACAACCCTGATGCGGCCCTCAATGAAATCGAGTTTGACACCCCTGTGATAACCAATGTCCATACAGGTTGTACACTTATTCATGTAGATGAATGCAATTGTAAAGAACACTATTATTATT
Organism: Pantherophis guttatus; assembly: GCF_059756535.1. NCBI lineage: Eukaryota > Metazoa > Chordata > Lepidosauria > Squamata > Colubridae > Pantherophis > Pantherophis guttatus. Next base: position 248,348,731 of record NC_142063.1, read on the forward strand.
CAAATGAAAATAAAAAATAGCTCACCACACCAAACTGAATTTTTGTACTGTAGATGCTAGTGCAGCATCTACTGAGGATGGCCGGCCCAATTAGACAACTCCATCAAAAGATGTAAGACAATCTGGCCAATAGCCAGACCATTGGAACCACCTTCAGTCCCTTATGTGATAAATGCCAAAGATGCCCGCCTGCTGCCTACTGCAGATATGTATCAATTTGTGTGTCATTTAATTGCATTTGTAAAATATGCCTTATTTCCCCACTTTTAGTATGAAGCAAAGCAAACTAAGCTTCACAAAGCTGGGCTTTTTCATTGGTGCACTGTGAGGTGGGTGAACAGCTGATCTCCAGAGGAAGAAGCTGCTCCTTCTTGTGATTTTATTAAGATCCATAAGCAAAGATATTGTCTGGACAGGTCTCTAATCTCCCGCATCCAGTTCTTTCCAAAAAATTTCCACACAGATAATTATTCTGATGGTTATTTAAATCATTTTCCCTCCACAGCTGTTCTTCCCTAGTGGAAAATCTTAACCTTGGAAGTAGTTCAGTGAACTCCTGGGGGCTTCCTGGCTCAAATATGCAATCTTGCCTCTTGGGAGGTGGAATTAATTGCTTAGTAACTGCAGGTTAATGCTCCCTCCTTGGGGAAGGCCTGCACGGCAAGAGAGGTATTTTCCCCCCCTCTATATTAAAAGCAGTTTTCCTTTGTGGCATTATAGATAATTCTTCCATATAAAAGCACCAATTAATTAGCTGAAGGATATGTTTGGTAATTATTTATTTGTTTCCCAAGTAAAGCTACACTAGCTAACCAAAGCAAAGGAAATTAAATTGGATTACCCTAAATATATTCTCCAATTAATTTACTTATTTGTTTACTAGATTTATATTCTTCCTTTCCTCTGGGATCTCAAGGCAGGACAATCCCTTCTTCCCATTTTTCCTACAGCCACCACCCTGTAGGGTACGGAAATCTAAGGAAAGGTGACACTTCCAAAAACATGTAATTAGTTTCCATAGTTGATGGTGGACTTGAATTTCAGTATTTCCAGACCTAGTCCACGAGTTTAATTATTATACCACACTGACTTTTTGGGGGGAATTTGTGCAGAAATTGTTGACAGTCAACTCTTCTAAAAAGTGTAAGTGCCTCTATTTATATACTAGAAGAGAGTTTGATGATACAGGTAATAGTCAGTGTTGTTTAACTCTATTGATAATTTAAATATAGTCAGATGTATCTTCTCATACCAAAAATGTAAAAGTGTCATCAAGAAAACCACATTGGGTGTTCTCTAGGTAGTTTGATCTGGTTCATAAAAACTAGTTATTGTTGTTGTTTTTTGAATGAAGGGCCCTTCTGTACTCGGTCTTCAGCAGGATGTATAGGGTAGAAGAGGAAAGTGACACAATGCCAAGCATTGCCAGCCAAAAAGACTAAGGGACTAAACATGAGGCAGGGAACTTTTCCCATCACCCAGAGACCAGAACAGGAATGGAAATGATCATCCTTGTAGGAAGTTGTCATTCAGCGCCTTGGTTCTCCTGCTATGCATCTTCTTCCATTGTTAGCTGCTCAAGAATTGGTTGTTGCTTAACACTCTGAACACCATCCTCTAAACCAGGGGTGTCAAACTCAATTTTATTGAGGGCTGCATCAGGGTTGTGTTTGACCTTGGTGGGCCAGAGTGGGCATGGCCAGGGTGGGCATGACCAGTTTGATGTCACTCGTGTTGGGGGCACCTATGGCAGCCCAAGCATTCTGCCAGCAAAAAGCTTGGGAGGGCTGCCTGCGGCACTTGCAAGCTCTGTTTTCAGCTGTGACAGTCTCCCACAACAAAGGTCTATGGGATAGCTCGTCCATGAATTTGAGTAGGAAAAAATGGAATTTTATTTTCACTATTTTATTTTATACTTTTAAATTCATTTTTTTCTGGGAAGGAAGAAATTTTGGAAGGGTTCCTGGCACAAAAAAAGTTAAGAATTACTATTCTAAACTCAAAAGACATCCCAGAATATAAGTTCAAAGAGAGCTCTGTTTGGTATAGTGGCTAAGGTGCTGGGCTAGGAACCAAGAGACTATGAGCTCTAATCTTCCTTTATTAGGAAAACTGGCTAGGTAACTTTGGACAAGTCAATCTCTGTTAGCCTGGTCCTCCTCACTGGAGTGTTGTTATGGAGGACAAAAGAGGAGGGAGTATTAAGTATATACCCTACCTTGAGTTCGTCAGAAATAAAAAGGTGGGATGATGATGATGATGATGATGATGATGATGATGATGATGACGACAACAATGACATTGGCTTTCTTATTTCCTGAAGTTCTAGCCATCCCATTCTGTTTTTTATATGGGATAATCTATTATAAAGGATTCTGGATGAAGGCATGTATGATAGTCAATAAATATCTTCACCCTAACAGCCTTTTGGCTTAAGATGATCTAACATTGGCTGGCTTCTCCTATGGAGTGTTAATCTGGTTAGGTGAGTGGATGAACATAATTTAGCTTCTTAGAAGTGAGGGGAAACAACATTCACAATACTTGCAATAATATGGTATCCATGAATTTAAGGAGGGCTGCTTAGGGAAAATATAGTACAAAACTATTGTATATTATTGTATAAGGGAAAATATAATACAGACCACTATAAAATGGTCTGTATAGTTGAAGAGCTCTAGCCATGTGAGTGATTTCTGACAGAATCAAAGGTCAAGAATGCAGCCCATTAAACTGCATGGCCACAAGAGAGTCAATATCACCCCTGTTTTTGAAGAGAGGACAACCAGGACAGAGAAATTCAGGGTAAAACATTATTACTTTGTTTTTGTCTCCTTCCTTACAAGAAAATAAAGTGCATACTTGGTATCTGCCTATATTTACTCCTTATTTACTTTGGAGAACAAGAATAGAAAATTCATGTCCCAAAGAAAGACAAAAAAAGACATTTTATATCATGTTTACATTTGACAATGTAGAAGGCCATGTATACACATTTTAAAAGAACTGATGGAATTTACAAAGAAAAACCCCGCATCTTACAGAGGCAGGGAAGACTATATGCAAACACTAGATGCTGATGAGCAACTTCAAAGCCCCTGCAGCCTCTTCTTATGACTCTTAACCCAGAAATTAGCTGGCTCGGCCTTCAGACTGAGGATATCTTCAAATATCATACTGTCCCCTGGAGTAATCACATGTCAACTTTCATAAAAGGGGAGGAAAATCATTTACACAACACTATGTGCAGTATGGTGTGTACGTTCCTTATTTATTTATGGTCCTCTATCACAAGAAAATTACAAATGACTTATTAAATCAGTTATGGTTCCTTCAGTGACTCATGCCAGAGTTAACTGGGCCAGAAGCAATGTTTTAAAATCAAAAGTCTATGGTACTAAGCCTCTCAGCTGGCAGGGCCAAGTAACTACTGCAAGAAGTTATTTCACTGGATACGAAGGTCCAGATAAACAAATTTATTGTACCAAATCTGTGAAGCCATGACAACAGAATTCAAGGGTCTGTTGTGTACCAAATACAAGCTTTCTTTATAGTCCAGTGCTCAGTTTCTTGTCCCTTCTTACTTTTGCCTGCTCTACCTCTTTTTGGGATAGGAGACACACTTTCTAAACCATTATTTGTTTTGGTTGCAGCCTGATAAGTAACAGTCTGTTTACTTTGAACCATGTGACAGCTAAATTTGACATATGGCAAATTAATGTTTGTATTTAAAATCTTATACACGTCTCTGCCAATTAAATCAATCTATAAAAGCAACTTTATCTCTCTCAATCATCCAACCTCTGAGATAATACTTCTGAACCAGTAGCAACTCTATATGCTTGCTGGCCATCCCCCTTCCCTCATACATCAATCAGGAACCAGCAAGAGCAACACCGTTGTCCAGAGATTATAGCCGGGAGACATCAACAACACTTCTTTTTGAAGGGTGTGAAACTTGCTGCAGCTTGCTGCATCACACCCATTGCTAAGAGCCGTTTGAATGTAGTGCTGAAGGCTACTTCTGCTGACTTTCAGCTTCCAGAAGTTCAGCAGTTTGAGTCTCACCGGCTCAAGGTTGACTCACCCTTCCATCCTTCTGAGGTTGGTAAAATGAGGACCCAGATTGTTGGGGGCAATATGCTGATTCTGTAAACTGCATAGAGGGGGCTGTAAAGCACTGTGAAGTGATATATAAGTCTAAGTGCTATTTATTTATTTATTTATTTATTTATTTATTTATTTATTTATTTATTTATTTATTTATTTCATGTATTTATATGCTGCCCTTCTCCAGAAGGACTCAGGGCGGTGAACACAAGTTAAAAACATGTACAACAAAATCCCATTTTAAACCAAATTAACTAATAAATAATAAATAATAAAACCCAGAATCAGAGTCAGCCTATTGCTATTCCATCATTAAAGCTGAGGATCAAAGCTCCAGATATTTTAGGATTCTTATTCTTCCTGGATGACCAGAGCATAGCTGAGGCCATAAGAGATATGTTCAGGAAAATATGGATGTATGGTAACCTAACTGTCCTTTGTGATGTAGGAGACATAGAGTTATAGTACACCAGACCATGGTCTACTTGGTTCAGCTTTCTATATCACATTGTGGACAAGTGGACAAGTCTGCATTGGGAGTGTTCACTGTCACTATCCAGCAATCAGTAATTAATAGGATAGTTGGAAGGGGCCTTGGAGGTCTTGTAGACCAACCCTCTGCTCAGCAAGTAACTATAACATTTCAAGCAAATACCGGTAGTTGTCCAATCTCTTCTTTAAAATATCCAGTAATGGAGTACCCACAACTCCTGGAGGCAAGTCGTTCCACTGATTAATTGTTTTAACTTTCAGGGGAGACGTGATAGCAGTGTTCCAATTTTTGAGGGGCTGCACAGAGAGGAAGGGGTCAAACTATTTTCCAAAGCACCTGTAGGCCAGACAAGGAATAATGGATGGAAACTGAACAAGGAGAGATTCAATCTGGAAATAAGGAGAAATTTTCTGACACTGAGAACAATCAACCATAGAACAGCTTGCCTTGTGGGAACTTGAAATTGTGGGAATTGTGAAATTGTGGGAACTTCATCACTTGAGACTTTCAAGAAGAGATTGGACTGCCATTTGTCAGAAATGGTAGAGGGTCTCCTGCTTGGGCAGGGGGTTGGACTAGATGACTTACAAGGTCCCTTCCAACTCTGTTAATCTGTAAAGCTTCTTGATCTGCCTTTAGGTGCTTTGGAGAACAGGTGACCTAATCTTTGTGGTACCTCTTAGATATTGGAACACTGTTATCATGTCACCCCTAGTTCTTCTTTTCATTAAATTAGACATATCCAGCTGCAACCATTTTTCATTAAGGGATGGGTTCTTTAGTATAATTCTGGAGGTACTAAATAGCCATCAATATTAGTAGCCATTGCTCGCATGATCTATCATGAATCTATGCAGCCTCCCTTTAAAACCTTCAATTTTGCTTACAACAGCTGGAAAGATATGCTCTCTGAAAAGGTATGTTCTTTTCTCTCCCAGCCTTTAGTTGAATGGATGACTCTGAGGGAAAATATATATTTCTAATTATGTTATCTATGCCAGGGTTTTTCAAACCATATTCTGTAGAAACCAAGAGTTCACAAGAACTTGATGGTGGGTTCAGTAGGAGATTAAAGGCACAAGTAAATAATCATACTGACCATGGCTCTCAATTAGGGGTTGTAGGCTCTGTCCCTCTGTGTAAGTATGTTTAAGTTTGGGATTGTTAGTGTCTGTGTGTGTGTGTAGAGAGAGAAAAAGATTCTGCAACCTAAACGTTTGAAAACCCAGATTTATGCCATACTGTATGCCATACTGGATTATATACTGTATACTTCTGTCACATGCCTCTTTTCCCCTTGCTTCATTTCAGAGTGAAGAAGTCCATCTGCTATAGTCTTTTCTCAAAGGAGAACCTCTCCAGAATGTCTATCTTTTTAGTTGCCACTTTTTAAAAATATTTTCTAACTCCACAAATAAGATTATTCTTAAGGTAAAGTGACCAGAATTGTACACAATGTTTCAAGAGTTGTCCCACCATAGAGTTGTTTAATAGTTGTATGATTACATAGGCAGTTCTGTTGTCAGTTCCCTTTCTGATTCCATGCATGAAATTTGCCTTTTTCCCCTCCTGCAGTGGCACCCTGAGGTAATATTTTCATTGAACTGTAAATCCAAGGTCTCTTTCTGTCTGATCAGCTGAGATCCCATTACTGTAAAAGTGAACCGTGTTATTTTTCAGAGTTAGCAGGAGCACCTGTTTTTTACTGTTTTTCCCTACCTCTTCCTCTCCTTGTCACACTTCTTATCTTATTCGCTTTTCTCCTCAACCCCCATGTCAGTTTCTCTTTCATTCAAGGAAGGCAACCTTTTGACAGCTATGCATTGCATGCCTTGGAAGAAACTATGGTAGCAATAGGTGGTCAATGAATACAAAATTACATGATACTGTCACTAAAGGAAGCAGATCCAGAACATCTGAGAGAAGATGAAAATTGAGGAAACGTTTCTGGTTGTCGCCTTTGGTGCATTAAACCTAAATCATGGCGTGCACATGTCAGTTTTCTTTTCTTTCTTTCTTTTTTCCTTTCCAAATGATGAGAAATTGTATTGCTATTTCTCACCATCTCCTACTTAATTTTGATGGCACCTCTTCTAGAGGCTTAGAGAAAAAAAGGAAGTTTTCGATTTTCTACACCGTATTATTAATTTTGAAATGTGTTCCTAGGTAACTCCTGCTGCTGTTGCAGAGCTAGGGCTCCCATAGAGCTTTTGATTATTCCAAAACTAATAGGATTTTCAGTCCTATGCAGCTTCTTGAAAAACTAACTATAGTATCTAGGTCAGTATGTGTGTGTGTGTGCATACGCATATAAGAGTTAATGAAAGAAAATCTTGGGCACCTCATCCCAATTTTTCAAGAATTATAATTGTTGATTGCCTCCTTTTGTTTTGAGTCTTTAGCTTTCATTTGTGAAGTCAAAAGGGGTCTTTCAAAATGAATTAGCCAGATCTATTGGATAAGCCTTCATTATTAGAGTCCTCTTTCAAAACTCTGTATTGCATGCTGAATTCATTAAATGAAAGATACCTGGAGACATAAAATCCCAAGTAAGTCAGATAACTTCTTTTTGGTAAAATAGAATAGTAGAAACTAAGACAGTTAGGAGGGAGATAAAAGTATGACATGGAATAAAATGTTTGTTTAGCATTGCTTTCTGTGATGTAAAAAATATATATATATCCTCTTGTACAGAGTTAATCTAATTGTTTTCCCTTCAGGTAAGCAAAAATCAATAAGCAGATATACTGCAAAAATCCATCTCAGAAAAATCAACATAGTTCAGCAATCATATTAGTTGCCCTGTAAGATTCAATCTACTACTTTTGAAACATAATTAATCAATGATGAATGTTCGTATACAATTTACAGTACTGTGAAATGTGCAGTCACAAATCTGAAAAATCTTATCTAGAAGTAAGGCAGTTTAGATGCATAAATTTACAGTACTATACATGTTTCCAAATAAACATGCACAGTCCTGCTCTGTTGAACATATCTATTTCTGTACAGGATTATTTTTGCGTTAGAGCCAGAATTAAACATTGTGAAATAATCTGCCACAATTATCTTTTTCAGGTCTCAAATGCATTTATATAATTTTATCCCATGTTAAATTAACCAGCATACCATTTAAATTTAAATAATGAATGAAGCCTCCTTCTACACTACCTACCTTATACAATACTTCAGCTACCTATACATCTATGCTGAACAATGTGTGATCTACTTCATCCCCATTTTGGAAGGATCAAATGTGGTCTCTGCCCTTATTGATGGGGTTTTATCTGGAGAACTGTCAGATATTGGTTTCATCAAAGCCTGGAAGAAAAAGAGAGAAGAGCATAAGCTTCCTCCTCTATCTCAAGTATTCTTCAGTATGTTTTTGATTATAGAATTGCCTCCCAATTGTACTGTACAGAAAAACTATACACCAAGCAGGACAGGTGCGCCTTGATTTCTTTGAATATGACCCAAATTCTTCAAATTCTGAATGGATATTGTATTCATAAATTATCCCAAAGGTGCTTTTTCAGGAGGCAACTGGACTTCCTTGTTTTTTCTTTGAAGACCTTTTGTTTCTCATCCAAGAAGCTTCTTCAGCTCTGACAGGATAGTGAAGAATGGAAGGATTCCTATCCTGTTAGAGCTGAAGAAGCTTCTTGGATGAGAAGTGAAATGTCTTCAAAGAAAAAACAAGAAAGTCCAGTTGCGTCCTGAAAAATCACCCTTGGGACAACCATGACCTGGATGACTGAGAATCTCTACAGACTATTTATAAATTGCCATTTGTATTCATAAATGGTATTCATAAATAGTAATCATCAAATTTAAAATTACTCAACTCACCCTTTCCTTTCCCTTCTTTCTCCATCCCTATTTCCCTTTCATCACTTTTTCCTCATTCTCAATTGCTATTTCTCCCCTTATCTCACATCCCCTCGGTTGTCCTATGTTTCCTATCTTCTCATGTTCCTAATTTTCTTCTAATATTAAACTGAAATTTGTCTCCCTATAACTATTATTCCACACCTGCACTCTGGAGTAACAAAGAATAGATCTTTTTTTCTGTGAGACATCTTTTTACGTATTTTAAGATTGGTATCATATTCCCCCTCAGCTTTCTCTTCTCACAGCTGAACATGTCCAACTCCTTCTAGATCTCTTGACAGGACATAGCTTCAAGATCTTTGACCATCTACTTTATCCTTCAGTTTCTCTTTTCAAATTATGATACCCACAATTGGACTCATTACTTGATATGAGGTCTGACTAAAACAGAAGGATGTACAATTGTTCCTTCCCAAAATTTGGATATTTTACTTCTATTGATTTACTCCAAAATTGCATTTGTGTTTTTTTGCCGCAACATTGTACTACTTACTCATACTCAGTCTGCTATCTTTTTCAGATTTCAGGTTTTTTTAAACCCAGACAATCATGTAACTATTTTTATGTTATACTTTATTGAGTTAGTTTTAGCCTATTTCTCTTGCAATTCTCTAGGGTTTAGAATTTCATTTTTGTCTTCTTAAGCATATATCATCCTACCTAGTTTGTGTTATCTGCAGATAGAAATACTCCCCCACAGCACTTAATCCTAACCATTGATAAAAATACTGAAGAATAAACTTCTAAGATTAACTCTTGTCACACCCACTTGATACCCAACAATAATTTGATGGCTTGACAAGCCTTTTTGAAACATCATTTTCAAGCCAGCTGTGTTTGAGGAAGTTACACAACATTCTCAGAGACTCTTTCCATCCTGCTTACAATCTTTTTGGACTGTTGCCTTCTGGCAGAAGATACAGAACAATTAAGCTCGGACCACATGTCTTCTGAAAAGTTTTTATCCCAGAGCTATAATTGCACTCAACAACGAACTAAAGGGCCACCATCAGTGAGCTGTTGGACAGCATTGCTTGGTCCGTTGTGCGGATGTTTGGGTGGTTTAGGGGTGGGGAATTTTGGTGGGTGGGGGTGTCTGGGGATTGTCATGTGTGTTGGGTTTGGTCTCTGGGTGTTATGTGAATTTTGTTGAATGGGTATACATACAGTGACAATAAACTTTATAAACTATCCACTTAATTGTTAAGCCATTCACCTCACATTTACCTACCCTGTGAATCAGAATGTCATGTCATACTTTCTCAAAGACAAATTGTATTATGTCTGTGGCATTCCAACGGTCTATTAAGAAAGCATTTGTCTGATAAGACTTCTTTTTTTTTTTTTACAAATCCATTCTGTTTTCTATTAATTATACTATGTTTCCAAGATATTTATAGATCAATTTCTTTGTGATCTGCTCTAGAATAATTCCAGGAATCAGGGTCTGACTGAATGGTCACTGGTTTCTTGGATCTTCCTTTTCCAGCTTTTTGATAATCGAGCCAAATTTTTCTTTATTCCATTCATCTGTCATTTCATCAGCCTTCCAGGAATTCACAAAGATTGTGAGGGTTTGGCCAGCCGTGAGCTAATTCTTTCAATTCCCGAAAATATGGCAAATCTGACTCCAGATGCTTACAATTATTTCCAGTAAACAGGTATTCTGTTGCCATGTTTCTCATTCTTCAGTGATACTGGTAGTTCTTGACTTACTACAGTTCGTTTAGTGACTGTTCGCAGTTACAACGGTGCTGAAAAAAGAGACATGACCATTTTTCATATTAACAACTGTTGCAGCATCCTCACAGTCATGTGATTTACATTTGGATGCTGGACAACTGACTCATACTTACAATGTTTGCAGCATCTCGAGATCATGTAATCACCATTTGCGACCGTCTGGCAAGCAAAGTTAATGGAAAAGCCAGATTCACTTAACAAACGTGTTAGTAACTTAATAACTGCAGTGCTTCACTTAACAACTGTGGCAAGAAAGGTCGTAAAATGGGGTAAAACTCACTTAACAAATTTCTCACTTAGCAACATAAATTTTTCATTCAGTTGTGGTCTTAAGTCAAGGACTACCTGTATTCCCACTGCTCACAATTTCCTGAATGGAACACATAATTTATTTGTTTTTTTTATCCAACCTTTATTATTTTTATAAATAAGTCAAGGCAGCAGAAATAACAAACACTCCTTTCTTGTCCTACTTTCCCCACAACAACCACCCTGTGAGGTGAACTGAGAGAGAGTGACTAGCCCAAAGTCACCCAGTCAATTTGCATACCTATGATGGGAGTAGAACTCACAGTCTTCTGGTTTCCAGCCTGAGGCCTTAACCACTAGACCAAACTTAATTGTTGGAGAAATTGAAACAAGATTACACCATTTAGGCAAGCAGCACACAAATTAGATGAGGAGCTACCAAGGGGAAAAACAGGAATTCTCTAAAAACACTATTTTCTTCTACTCACAACAGTTTCCTGGAACAACATTAAATACATCCATGCTGAGTGTAATGGGCTCACCCTATTATATGTGTTTAGAATTATTACTTTTAGCATTTCAGAGAAGCACGATCTAGTTGGGGTAAAACCTGAATGAAGATAACTGTGAAAATGTCATGTTTGCCTCTAACCTTTTTAGACTATATACTGCATTCTATATATTCTAGGCATCTTTACTACACTGCTTGGAGAAAGAAGCAGGGGTGGGCTTCAAAATTTTTTAGCAAGGGGTATTCTGCCTGGTTGCTGGGTGGGTGTGGCATGGTGGGCGTGGCCTAGTCAGCCTCCTGCACCACAGCCGGGGGGGATTTGCTCTCCCTGGGCTCTGGAGGTTTTCTTTGAGACTTCGGGAAGACCAACACGGCCTCCCCAGGCTTCGGAGGCCCTCTGGAGTCCGGAAATGAGCCCATTTCTGGCCTTCCCGAACTTTCGGTAGGCCCATTTTTCACTCTCCCCGAGACTCTGCACACACCCTGCACTCACCTGCCTCCAAAATGGGCCACATGAGAACTCCTGGTAGGGGAGGGGCAGGGTGGGGAGGGGAGGGGCCAGCCAGGAGTGGGATTTGGGGGTCTCTGAACTGCACAGAATCTTAGCTAGAGGTTCTCCTGAACTCCTGCAACCCCCAGCAGCCCATCCCTGGAAAGAAGCAGAATCTAAAAGGCTTCTTCAGCCTTTGTAATATCAGTTACAAGGAGGGAACAAACACTTCTACAAAAAACTTTTTTTAATAAAAGGCCCAATGGAAATTGCTCTACTGTAATTAGTAAAGCTGATAAAATAATTATATCTAGCTGTGCATGCTTTACTTAAACACTTGGGACTTAGATTTTAGCTTTAAAAAGAACCAAGGCAGACAGTCCTTGTTGCTAGAACACGGATCACATGTGCAATGTATTACACCTTTTAGTAATGATGCTATTTATAGCATCACCAGATTATCAGGTGACAAAAATAAAAAATAAATAAAAATGTAGCGGATCACAAAATAAATAGTTACTGAATGGTAATTAATAATCCAATCCTTTAAAAAAAAAAACCTATACAATACTTCATCCGTCTATAAGTTTATTGTATTATTGTCATTGTTATGTCATTTTATCTTTGTTAGTTACATTTCACTAATTAAATAAAGCAATCCACACTGCATACATTCCAGCAAGTATTAATAGCTACAATGCAGGCTATCACTGAAAGAAAAAATGGACCATGTCTAAGTTTGTGGACATAATTTACAGTATAATATAATAAACAAAAAACAAAACACCTTGAGGGAAAACATTTTAAAATGCCAATAAATGTTATCTGTGGCTAAGTGTTTTGTAGTCGGTGAGCAAACTACAAAAACTCTTTCATGATGCTCTTTTATATAGATTTTTTTTATATCCTAAAATGATAATGCTATAAACTGTGCCCCAGGTCTCATATTTATTAAAATCTGGTTCATATTGATCATACAGTTTCAGCTGGAAAAAATCCAAAGCAATACAATTTCATAACAAATCAAATTTCCACAATGTTAGTCTGAATTGTATTTACAACATTTGATTTGACAATATATCTTTAGAAGGCTTTAAAATACACAAAATTCTGCCATGTCTATTCAAAAGTATATCCAACCGAATTCAATGAGATACGTTCTCAATAAATATATGTGTGACTGAAAAGCAAAGTCTTCTCTCCATGTGCAGAGAACTGAGAGGACTGCAATGAATATTTAAAGTATGCAAATCAATATTTCCATAGACATTAAATTCTCTGACAGAATTACTTTTGTTTAATTCAGTCATTTGCTACTCATAATTCTTTTGCATTGATTAGAATGCATTAAGAAGAGTTAATAAATTTCACCAGACTATGTTCAAATGCTGGGCTATAGTCACTTAATCCTATTTCTACCTCTCTGAAAAACTCTGCTAAATGTATACAGTCAAAAGCCCAATTTAAGACTATTCAACCCAGCCACTTGGAGAGTCTGAAAAGCATGACCTATGTAGAACCTGCAATGCAGTAATTAATTAGGAAAGGAAATTTTGTTTAAGCCAGATCTGTGTAATTCACAGTTAGAGCACTGGATGGAAGTGGATTATGGTGAACATCTTTCATGTTTTGGTCTCAAGTTTATAGTTTAGATCTGTGATGGCGAACCTATGGCACGCATGCCACAGGTGGCACACAGAGCCATATTGGTGGGCACACAAGCATTGCCCTAGCTCAGCTTCAGCCATGCGTGCGCTGGCCAGCTGATTTTTGGTCCTTCTGGGCCCAATGGAAGTTGGCAAACGGGCTGTTTCTGGCCTCTGGAGGGCCTCCGGGGAGGTGGGGAAGGCTGTTTTTGCCCTCCCCGGCTCCTAGAAAGCCTCTGGAGCCTGGGGAGGGCAAAAAACAGACCTATCAGGCCCACCAGGCCATCACATGCCAAAAGCAGGGGGAACCTGGGAGGTTGCGCACACATGCATGGGGGGGCAGGGTGCATAGAATTATGGGTGTGGGCACGCACATGTGTGACTACCCCGCACTCCTCCAGCTTCTGGCACGCGATGGCAAAAAGGTTAGCCATCACTGGTTTAGATAGATGATAGATAGATAGATAGATAGATAGATAGATAGATAGATAGATAGATAGGAGAGAGAGGGGGGGAGAGATGTGTGTGTGGTTTCATGGCCCAAGGTTTCACTTGTGAATCCACATCTTACTTTGTTTCCCTTATCCAAGTTGAACTCACTGTACTGACTTGCTGCAAAAATCCTGATGACCACTAGAAGACAGCAAGTGCCTGTCCCATCCCATTTGCCATTTACAAGTTTTCTTTCCATTGTCAACTACTCAAGCAGAGCTCCACAGTAATTCAGACTCCAGAATGCATAATGGGTTTGCAAAGGAAGGTCAAACAATATATATCTAGAAAGACAGGATTTAAATAGACCTGAGCTGCTTCTTTGTATCCTTAAATGTACATACCTGCTAAATATCAAACCACAGTTTCTAGCTGCCCTGACAAACTTCTTGAAGCTTCACCACAAATACAGTATAGAAACTATTCTTATTGTCTACTTGTTTCTAGGGCTTGATAAATATTTGCTATTAAACTGTTACTGTGCTTAGGAACTCCATGCTAAAGAAATTTTTCATATTCAGATTGCTTAAATTTTCTATAGCTCTCCGCAAGGAATGAGAGACAGACAGCCAAAAGACTTGAGGAAACTAATCTTCATAGAGACCTCAAAACGTAGATGGAGAAGCCAGGAAGGATGAATTTGATATGTTTATGAGTGAGATGATGAGTTGAGTTATTCTCTTATTGAAGTCACTTTCTCAAATGTATTTTAATATGCCATTTTTAATTATATCAATTGCCACCCACGCACAAAAACTATACTTGTTCAACTGTGAGGGCTAGTTAAGTGTAGTGGTGCTGGCTTAGAAACCAGAAGACTTCCAAAACCATGTTGCCCAGAAAATCACACTGATGTATATACTGTACATGAGTGAAAATGATACTAACATTTTGTGCTTTGAGAACTGGATACGAAGAGCTTTGCAACAGTAATAGCTCCTAGAATAGAGATCCATTCAATATTTTATAAAGGTAGCTTGAGGAGGGGTATTTATAAGGGAAGATGATGACTGCCACTTTCTTTAATTCACTGAAGTGATTTTCAAGGAACCCAGATGAAAATCTAAGGGATTAATTCACTGATCTTTTCCATAAAATATATCAGTTGCTAGATTAGGTCAGCTAGCAAATGCAGCTCATTGTCATTGCCACACAGCTGCTGAAGACAAGTGGCTTTACAGAGACTGAAACAGCTATTAGCTAGCAACAACAATCAATCCTTTTGGCAGATTCAGATGCCAAATTTCCCTTATTTAGTCTAGGAACATTAATACAGGGCCTAATAAAGTCATCCAGAGCATCAGGGAATAAATACTTTTCATTCAAGAAACTGTCCCTTTCTGCGTAAAAGAGTTCATGAAATTAGAAATATCAATTGCAGAAATGAATAGAAGAACTTTTCATATCTTCAGGACATTTTGTCACTGATATAAGATGGTCATCCTTGGGGGGGAAAAGAATAACTATGACTAATTTTATCCAACAATGGGAGATTTAACAATGGGAGTTGTTTGCAGACTAAACAGAGATCATGGCTTCTTAACTGGTTACATGTCTTGATGAATTCATCAATGCAAGAATCTTGCATCTGATGTTGTTTATGGATACTAACTAAAGTAAATCTGTGTCTCGCTTTTACTTTTTTAACCCATCTTTCCCCTTTTATTCTGCAAAAAATTCTGAGTCTAGTAAAGGATATTGCTTCCCCAGAGTTACACTTCAGGCATCAGATAAAGTGATCCATGAAAGTAATGAGATAATTATGTTACTACCTTCAGGAATCACATAATTCCTTGTTATATTCTGTTAAACTAAAGCTCCCTCTCAGCTCCCAAGATCTCTCTAGCTTCAAGATATTGGTGGAGGGAAAAAAAACAAACAATGGTTTCAATTTACTTTGATTTGAATGCAGACCTGTCAGTGAATCCAGTAATCCCGGGATCCCCAACCCCCAGTCTGTGGACCTGCACCAGTCCATGGCATGCCAGAAACCGGACCATGCAAACAAGTGAAGCCCCATCCGCGGGATACAGGCAGCACACAAAGCCATGCCCCCTCTAGGTCATGGAAAAACCTCTTTCCACGGTACCAGTCTCTGGTATAAAAAACTTTGGATGCCACTGCAATAATCCCACCCTTTTCCACTTTCAAAATGCTGTTGTACATAAGTAGCTGGAAGATGTTGTCTTTTGTTTTGCATAGTTTTGTATTGCCATGCTTGGCAATGGGCAGGAATCCAGAGAAAAGATGGTCATTAGAGCTTTCTGCAGCCTCAGGTGGAATAGAATTGGTTCCAGTGCTTCTTCTCCACCACAGATAAATGATAATATATTCTGAATCACCCAACATTTCCAGATATCTTAGCTTGGCCATATTCAATGCCCAACGAGCAAGGTACTTTGCTTCGTCATGTGCAGAAGCTATAAACATGGGATCCCTCTCTCCAAAGTTTTGCTTGAAGAGAGGCTTAGTTTGAGTTTCCAGTGAGACAAAGTGAGCATTTCACTTTCTGCACCATCCTAGAGGCTAATTCTTTAATTAGAGTTTTACAATTTGAAGATTTACTTCAAATTTACTTCAATCTTATTGAAATATCTTCCTTTCCCTTCCTCAGAGACCATTTTTGCCAAAAGATTCTGGGAGATATTTCTAAGATGTCCTCTTAGCTTATTTTCACACTTTCTCTAGTTTCTCCAAAGGGTATTGCTATCAAAACAGCAGTAAAACATATATGATCTAAATTTAATTAAGTAGTGAAAAAAGCAGTCAACTAAATTCTTTAGTTGGGTGACATAGTCCTTACAATGTTCTGGATTGTGGCCAACCTGACAGGTAAGAAAATTTATTTATCTATTCTGTTCTTGCTTTATATGCCTAAAAAGGAAACAAGGTAAAGCAAAACAGATCAAATTTCATTTTGTCTATTAAGTGCAGCTTTCTCGTTAGGAATTATCCCCATCTGTAATAAATGCTGACTGTGGTAGAAGAACTTAGCAATAGCTGACAGATAAATGTTCAATATAAATCAGAAACCGCAGTTGTAGAAATGTGCTTTTCATATCACAAGTATCAGCCGGGATTTCCCATACTTTTGGTCTCTTGCCTAAATCTACATGCCATTGGTTAGCAGCTTAACCTCAGAATTTAACAGGTAATAAAATTAAATATGTAGAAACATGGCTTTCAAAAGTTCATATTTTTTAGATGATAGATGGCTGATCTAATTCAATTTGTTTCAGTGTTAAAAGTACCTAAGCTTTTAGTTAAGCTTTATGTGTAGAATTGTGTGTCCTGTCTGTAGGACAAATGTCATTCTGGGATCTCAATCATCAAAGCAAGAACATTGGAAAGCATCTACTGAGAGGTAGTTCGCCACAGGCAAGGCTGTATGAACAAATGGACATTTTGCTTCTGAATCTAGTATGCTCAGCTACTCAGCACTTACACAGCATCAAACAGTTTCATGGCAATTTTCAAATAATCCACACAAAAGAGCCGTCGCTGGCTTGCTATTCTTTTTGTACAAATACTACATATGAATTTGCAACTATAGGCCAAATACATATATCATTCTCTGTGGGAATGCATTTTTCTTATGTTTTCATTACAGTTTTGATTAAATGCATGGCAGCTGAGAAAGAAACCTCATCAGAACCTGAAGAGCAGGGGTGTCAAACTCAAGGCTGCGGGCTGGATCTGATCTGCGGGGTGCTTAAATCTGGTTCACGGGGCTGGCCTGGAAATAGCAAAGGACTAGTCCATGGTGCCTCTGGCAGCCAAAATGGGTGTAATAGAGCTGCACATGCCCCCCCCCCCCGTGCCCAGTTTTTATTTATTATTATTTATTAGTCCAATTTATATGCCACCCTTCTCCGTAGACTCAGGGCAGTTTACAATGCATTATAGCAATAGCCTGCATACTTTTATGTATATACCTGCTTATTAGGGCTTCTGCCCCCCCCCCAACGGTGTTGTTCTATACAAAGCCAGCTTATTGCCCCCCCCCCCAATCTGGCTCCTCAATTTACCTACCTCGAAAGGACAGAAGGCTGAGTCAACCTTGAGCCTGGTGAGATTTGAACTTGCACTAATTGCAGGCAGCTGGTAGCTAAGTGCTAGCACTTAACAGCACTTAGTCCGCTGCACCACCAAGGCTCTTTTTGGCCTGGACAGCCTCCTGCAGCACTCTGCAAGCCAAAACAGGATACAGGGGGGCTGTGCACGGCCAGAGGCACCGTGGGCCGATCCTTTGCTATTTCCAGGATGGCTCCGCGGACCAGATTTAAGCACCCCGCTTTGCCCATTTTGGCCGGCAGGGTGCTGCAGGAAGCATCCGTCCTGTCTCCCCCATCCTGGCCAGCCCACGGAGGAGAACTACAATGCTGATCCGGCCCTCGAAGAAATCCAGTTTGACACCTCTGCTGTAGAGTATGTATTATGGTCATAGTGGTGCAGTGGTTATAATGCAGTATTGCAGGCTAATTCTGCTGACTGCCGATTGCCATCAGTTTGGCAGTTCGAATCTCACCAGGTTGACTCAGCCTTCCATCCTTCCGAGGTCAGTAAAATGAGGAACCAGATTGTTGGGGGCAATATGCTGACTCTGTACACTGCTTAGAGAGGGCTGTAAAGCACTGTGAAGCGATATATAAGTCTCAGTGCTATTGCTATTATGGCTGGAAAGAGAAATTTCCTGTTCATTTTGAGATTTTGTTGTTATTCACTTCTCTGACACTTATTTCAAAGAGAGAGAAGAAGCTATAAGATGCACCTAGCTTTTGGGAAGGAAAACAAGGGGAAAAAATCTGCCTCTGCCTCCCAGCAATTTGCCTCCTTGCAGGAAACAGCCTGGTCAGCTTCAGTACAGCCTGATTTAGCACGAGCAAATGATTGGAGGTTGGATCTGTCTCCTGGAATACCACTTATCAGCTATTCCAAGCTACGGAGATCACCACCACCCATCGCCACTGTCACTGCCCATTGCCACTGCCACCTATTGCCGCCTCCTCATGGCCCATTTTCGGCCTCCATGTGTCCCATTTTCAGCCTCCATGCGCTCCATTATCGGCCTCCACACATCCCATTTTCTGCCCATTCCAGGTGGTGGGGATAGGTGGCGGCAGCGGCGATCCCTGTTGCCTGGAATGGGCAAAAATGGGGCACATGGAGGCCAAAAATGGGGCACACGGAGGTGGCAATAGGTGGCAGCGGTGATGGGCAGCGATGGCAGTGATGGGCGGTGGTGATCCCTGCAGCCTGGAACATGTGTGGTATTCTGGGAGGCAGATCCAACTGCCAATCAACTGCTCATGCTAAATCAAGCTATGCTGAAGCTGACCAGGCTGTTGGCTGTTTGCTGCAAGACAGAGGCCGAAGGGTGGGGGCCGGCTTTGGCAACATTTGCTGTATAAGACACACAGACATTTCCACCCACTTTTGGGGGAGTGCATCTTATACGCCAAAAAATATGGTAATCAAGGAGAGAAGCAACCTTCCTAACAGCAAGGACAAATAACCGGTGGAACAGCTTGCATTCAGAAGTTGTGGGTGCTTCATCATTGGAGGTTTTTAAGAAAAGACTGGACTGGACAATGATATAGGGTCTCCTGCTTCAGCAAGGGGTTGGACCAGAAGACTTCCAAGGTCCCTTCCAACTCTGATTCTATTCTGATTCTGAAAAAGAGTGACTTCATGGGGGTCTGCAAGTCATACAATACCATCAAATTGCAAGCTTTGTCTCTTTTGGGTGTGCATACAATACGACAGCCAGCCATGTACAAAAAGCGGAAGGCTTGCCTCGCAAAGGAATGAAGCTGCTTTCTTCGCTCTTCACCCACACACTATTTCTCACAGACACCACTGGGTGAATTAACTTTTCTGCCAAGCCAGCACTATAATATAACCATTGTAGATAATTCTACTTGGACTATGGGCATTTTCAACACAAGTTGGGTCACTTCTTGTTATGCAGATGCGCACGGGACTATTTTTAGCAGCATGCAAATGCATATTGCAGCAACAAAAACAAGTCCTGATTGTTTCTCACTGGCTTTATAAAGGAAAAGATGCTATTGAAACAAGTGGTCTATCGATCTAGCCTCTTTGCTTCTGTGCTTTTCTGTCTGATAGGCGGAAATGTGCTCACCTAAAAAAAAAAAAAATTAACTACTGATATACCTCATCTGGATGTACAAGCTCACCTCCTCAAATTAGGATGATATGGAAAGAAAATGCTGTACATATTGGGTATACTTAACTTAGCTTCTATGGCAGACTGGGCAACTTTTTCTTTTAAGTTCTCTCAAGAGTGACTTTCCTTCATGCATAATCGGTTCAAAATGATTAGGCAGCAGTGGTTTCCAGAAACAGATTAGCCATCCTCTTACTTTTTTCCCTTTTTTTGCTTCTTCCTTCACTTACCCTCCCCTCCTCCTTTTTTAACAAACAAATTCTTCTATTCCTTTGCTTAGTTCTCTTATTCTATCCCCACATATGTTTGTTCTCTATATTCTCCATCAGGCTGGTAAATTACAGGAATGCAAGATTAACATGAGACAGGGAGGCAAGAACTATAGCAGAACTATTAAAAGATGATAAAAGAGAATGGATATGATGACATGGCCTCAGGAAGGGAAGGGAAGGGAAGGGAAGGAAAGGGAAGGGAAGGGAAGGGAAGGGAAGGGAAGGGAAGGGAAGGGAAGGGAAGGGAAGGGAAGGGAAGGGAAGGGCATGAGGAAAACAATCAAAATAGCTTTGCCTTGACTCTGTAGGGAACAGAGGGGACAGAGGGAAAGCTGTGGGCTTTCAAGATTCTAACCCACAGCATAGTTGTTGTGGTGTTTACCTACTCTGAAGGGATGACAATAAAGGAAAGACAAGGAAGTAAGGTTGGCCAGAGGTTTAAACCAATGGCTTGGAAAGTATTTCTGAATTTATGCGGGGACTTTGAAATTCCGTCAAGGACCTCTTATAGCAGTGATGGCTAACCTTTTCTGGACTGCGTACCCAAAGTGCATGTGTATGTGTGCAAATGCGCATGCATTTGCCCAAACCCCCAAAATGCAATGCGCATGTGGCCCATGCACATGTGTGTGTGACCCCCATGCATGTGCCTTGCCCCCTCCGCATGACCCCCTGCATGTGCCGCACCCCCTGCTCATGCGCGCATGACCCCCACATGCGCCCCACCTCCCGCATGGCCCCACACATGCATCCCACCCCCCTGTGCATGAGCAACCCCCCGTATGCACCCCACCCCCCTGTGCATGCGCGGAAGAGACCCGAAGACCAGCTGGCAGGCAGGAGGTGCACGCATGTGTATGGCAGAGCTGAGCTGGGGTGATGGCTCGCGTGCCCACAGAGAGGGCGCTGTGTGCCACTTCTGGCCCATGTGCCATAGGTTTGCCATCACGGACTTATAGTCTTAGACTACGGGCTGTGATTCTCTCCTTCTTTTCAGTGAGTCCAAGAGCAAGGAGTGAATGTTTAGATGTGACTATTTTGGCCTCTACATGTGTAATCTAAAATCCACTTACAGTCAGTGGAGAGTCCTAGTTCAGTTCTACAGAGGCTGATCACCCGGGAATTAATGTTTATAAGTGCCATGTTAACTAGCATATGGAGCTTAGGATCAGGAGAGCAGGCATAATTTTAATCACACTGTTCCATCTCTCTAGCTATGCCTAAACATTATTAGGAGCATTTGTTTATACAAATATATACTCAAACCCTACTAGAATAGGTTTTTAAACATTACCAACTGTATCATCTGCATCTATTTATATCAGCTCCAAGATGCAAATAAATAATTTCAATACAAGGTATATGTCTTCCATGTAACTAAATACGGTATGTGTCAGAAATACAGCTGCTTAGTCGTACAGAAAAAATAATGTTTATTTGGAATTTGAATAGACCTCATAGTATCAGACAGAGTTAGAGCTCAAGGTTCTTACATATGCGTGTGCACTGTGCATGCATACACATGTGCATTTAGTTGCAATCTTTGGTGGGATTTTTAAGAATTCCTAATGGAGTATAGAATCTGTTCTCTGCTATATTTTGTCCTGATTGGACTAGACATTTGAAGAAGTGTTTAATGTATGCTGACTACAGGTAGACTTTGCTTACCTATTGTCCTGTTTAGTGACCATTCAAAGTGATAATGGAGCTGAAAAGTAACTTTATGAGCAGTCATTGCACTTGTGACTTTTGCAGGGTCTCCAGGCTCATAGGATGAACATTTGGGCACTTCACAACTGATAGGCATTTATGACCTTCACACTGCCCCATAGTCACATTGACATTCATGTGCTTCACAGTTGTCTTCCAACAAGCAGAATCAATGGAAAAGCTAGCAGTAAAATCACAAGTTGTGGTCATGTGATGTCTCACTTAATGACTCTGTCACTTAGTAACTGAGGTACTGGTTTCTATTGTGATCATTCAGTGAGGACCACTTCGTCAAAACAAAACAAAAAATGTTCTTGTGATTTATTTTACTGTCATAAAATAAGAGGATTTGTTTAGGGAAAAGTTTTCAGGCTAAGATCTCAGCGAAGACTAAAAGCCTATTTTAGTTTTAAACCCAGCCACCTCTTTAAACTGTTCTCTCTTTGGCCTGCCTTCTGCAAACAGTCTTCTATACCTATATGTTATATTTCAAATCACAAAGTTATATGAAATTGTTTGAGGGAGTTCTATATTAAAAACAATCTTCACAATGCAAGGAAGCGAATTTTCTATTCCAAAGAAGACTTTCCTATACCTGAGTATGGCTTTGGTGAAAATTGGGTGGGTATATCCTGGTAATTATTCATCGAAAGCCCATCATCTCATTTAAACAAATATTAGCAGAGAATCAGTGCTAGAATAAACTATGACTCGTACTACAATAAATTATTTACTTGCACACGGTTCAAAAGCAATAAAACCCCAGGGTTTAAACAGTTAAGAATACTAATTCATACTACCATCATTTATTTAAACCCATACATTCCAAAAGCAATAAAAAAATATTCAGATGGTATGAAAATGTTCCCATCTAAAATCAATTCAGTGTTAGTCTAAGTTAAATGTTACTCTGCTTCAGATATTAGGAAAGTGCTTATGGCTGGTAAAAGAAATGTGGTCTGAGGTTAAAAAAATATTCAGAAAATCAAGGAGAATATTAATTTAAGACTTGAACAGGCCATCAATAAAATCCAAATGGCCAGATTTCTATAAAAATGAGAGAAAATATATGTAATATAATTAGACAGTGTAAAGAACAGCCCTGTATCGTATAAATTACTTTTGAATATACTGATTGTATATTATGCAGAAAGAGCTGCGTCAGTACTTCCAGCTGTTTTAAAACAGATACAGGAAAAAAAGAAGAAGGAAGAACTGATCATTGTCCTGAGATGTTAGAAATGCTCTTGTTTATTTGCATCTAGTGATAGTTAGTATTTACCTTGGGTTTTTTGAGAGTCATGTGAAATGGCTGGATGCACTGAATAAACCTGATAGCAAAGCTCAAAACGATTAGCCTCCTTTTGCAGATACGGGTGAGGCTCAGAGTTTACCAAAGGCTGGAGCAAGATCTGAAGTGACAGCTTCCCGACTCACACTCCTACAGTTCAATCCTAGTATACATGGTTAATTATGGGGATTTTACATCTCAGTCTGTCTGCGTAGGTTTGCACAATTGTGGGACATGCAAAGTATCAATTCTGCCTCTGGTGTGCATTCTGCTGGCAGACATAAACAATGGGAATAAACCCTAATTAGTATTATTTTTCTTCTCTGCGATTCTTTTACAGTGTGCTACTCTTTGTTTATGAATCTCATCTTGCAGGCAGGTTCAGAATTTTGCCTTATGAAAGGGCAAAAACATGATGCAAAGCAATATGTAAGAGTTAATTCATTACTTCATATACAGGGATACATGGCAGTTTTGTATCAGATTTAAAGTAAGTTCAAAGAAATAATGCAAAGAAGGATGTTATGTCTTTAACCTAAGACAGAGACAGGGAATTTCAAGACAGCTACACAGAGCTTAGGAGACATTGCAAACCAAAAGAATGGTATAAATAAATACAATTGGTATCTTTTAAATTAGAGCAACACATGTTCATTTTGTCCAAACATTCATTATTGGGGCAACAATACTGTAGAACTACATAGTGAGATGCAAGTATTTATTTAAATTTATGTTTGCATTCCAAGTAGGTTCTTATAGAAACATGAGAACCTCATTTTCCATCTCATCCAAAGTGGCTTAATACTTGCCAGAATATTTTGGGTTCAAATACATACAATGGTACTAAGAATTTTAAAAATTAATATTCAACTAAAACTAAAACATTTTTGTTGGGATTAATGGATACACAGTTAGTAAAGAGTCACAGAAAACTATTCTTACGTATGATTATTGCCATAAGATTACTATTGTACAAAAATGGAAAGACTTTGAAATACTCACAATGAAGGAATGGTTGATGAAGATATTGGAACTAGCACAGATGGCAAAATTAACTTATTTGTTTAGAGGAAGATCAACTACTATGTTTATTAGTGATTGAAAACACTGCATGGACTTTTTGCTAAAAATAAAATGAACTTATGATTTTTGGATTGGATGATTACAAAGGATATACTATGGAAAAAAGGAAATTACAATGTAGACTTAGAAAGAGAGGGTAAAATAAAAACAAATGTATAACCACTGTTAAGAAAATGGAAAACCACTTCTTTGTAACATTTTCCTTTTTTTCTATTCCTCTCTTATTTTCTCACATACTTACTGCTTTCTTTTACTTGTCTCACTTTTAACTTAAAATCTGTACTGCTTTTATTTCATGAAAAACTTTCTTACTTAAAATTATTATTTTTTAAGTGATTTAATGGTCTGGGGTCCACTACTCAGTCATTGAATTAAACTCACACTAATATTAACTTTCTACTTGCAGACCTATTTGTTTTCCAGATGTATCATTAAAACAAGAAAGACAAAGAAAAAACAAACTGTCCAAGTGGCATTTGTGAAGTGAACAACTATAGGTCTGAATGGCATCACAATTCATATGTAGAGCAGAACTCCACTGACAGGTACAATGATCCATCTGAATTGAACTCCTCACTGCAGTATAATAGTATTATACTGTAAATAATAGTATAGCATTTTCCAATTTGGGGGAGATCTAATTCAATGTATCTGAAAGGCATTAGGTTGGGAAAGACTAACATAGATATCAGCCCAGTCAACTTATGCTGAGCAGGATGCTGAAGAGCAGGAGAAAGAAGATGGTCCTGTGATGAACATTATAGATATGTCAAATATTTTCATATGTTTCCTTCAACAAAGTTTTAAATTGCCTTCCTTTGTCTTCTTCCATATGCCATATTCATTTGACAAGCCAGCCAAAGAGCACTGCCCTTCAATTTCCAGTCTTTAGCCTTTCAATGTTTAGCCTGGTTCAAGAGACGTTGCAAGTATCCTTATCAATCCTCAAGGAAATAGGTGCCGAGGGATAACCATTCACTGCCTTCATTACATCCTTTGCTCCTCCTAACGTTAATGACTTAGTTCATTTGTAAAGACAGTATAGAAGCATTCTGCATGATTTGGAAAAAGCATATTAAGAAAAATGACAAAATATAAGGCAGAAGCCTTATATTCTCATAGGAAGGCATTGTCAGCACTTCAAGCTGCATTTACTCTAGTGCTGACATAAGAAGGAGAAGGGAGGCGTCTGGAAAGGGACGTTTGACTTTTCACCTACTTATTATCCCCTAGGAGTTGGGATGGGAGGGGGAAATTCCTTTGAGCTGGAGCAGTAGATTAGGGGTAGAATGACTTGGAAGATGGCCAATGAGTGCAGGGGAGTGGGGAACGGAAAGGGAGGGTTTTGGGTCTGGAAGTCAGTGTCGGCTTCTATGGAGTCGGATCTAGAATGTCGTGCTTAATAAATAGGAGTTTTTCTTCAAAGACTTTGTTTGAAATGCAATTTATTTGAGACGACCTCGAAACCTGACAGGCATACTGTTTGTAGATCTATGTAACAGTAAATAATAATAATAATAATAATAATAATAATAATAATAATAATTCTCATTTATTCATTAAAAATGAAACTCAGTCAACTGGACATTTAAAAATGTGTCACAAATACCATTGACTGGTGCTAATGGTTGATATGGGTTGCTGCCTGCGTCCTAGGTATCAACCAAGTACCTTCTTAAAATATATGATGTTCCGAGTAGCGCAGTTTTTTGCAGCTCCACTGGTGTTATTGCAGGAAGCTGCAATTTCTTGATGTCTTTTGTAAAATTCTTGGGACATGGTACCAAGTGCCCCAATGACAATGGGGATCACGGTTACATGTTTCTTCCAAGCTTTGTAGTTTCGATGGCCAGGTCGCAATATTTCATGATTATTTTCAGTTCTTTTTCTTCGACTCTGGCATCTCCTGCTACAACAATATCAATAAACATGGTTGTTGAGGGTTGGCCCTTGACAACCATGATGTCTGTTGTGTTCCAAATGATGATCCATCTGTATACAAAAGTCCCAAAAGATCTTCACCTTCTCTTTTTCGGTAAGTTTTTCCACTTTGTACTCCCATGACTTTTTGAATACAGGTAAGTCATATTTTTTACATAATGACCAGTGGATTAATTTAGCAACTCGGTCATGTCTAGCTCTGTAATCAGTTTGTGCAATTTTGCTGCATTCACATATTAAATGTGGAACAGTTTCGACTTTATTATTGCATAGTCGGCAGTTTGGATTGTCAGTGGATTTTTGTATCTTCGCTTTCATGGCATTAGTTTGTAGTGCTTGTTCTTGAGCAGCAAGTATTAAACCTTCTGTTTCTTTCTTGATGGTTCCCATCTTAAGCCATGCCCATGTAAGGTTGTCATCACATTTTCCTTCAATGTTTTTCAAGTGTTGTCTATGCAAAGCTTTGGTTTTCCATCTATTTAATCTGTTTAAATCTATGATGATGATGATGATGATGATGATGATGATGATGATGATGATGATGATGATGATGATTTTCATCGTCAGTCAGCCAGATATTCAGATTGGGTTTGGCATTTTTGTCTACCTACCGAGTCCTTACTAAGGACCTGGGGTAGGCAAATCTGGTGGTGGTGGCTGTTATTAAATATACAACAAGGTTTTGTGATATCTTTTTAATGAATGGCTTTGACTATATAACCTTATTACCTCCAAATCAACAATCACGTTTGGAATATAAGATCCTTTCAAAATATTTAGGTTGCTTGTTTTAGAATCTCCCCTTTTATTTAGGAAAAATACAAACAATGCATAAGTTTTTCTAATTAAAAAAAAAGCCTGCCTATTTCAAGTGTCAGGAATCAAGTGATTCTGACATTTATCTAAAATTAGCAATACTCACATCAGTAATTATTGAAGCAACACATCTAAGATTTTTGCTTGCTGTGGCTTGTTTAATGCTAACTTGTAGCACCGCAATAGCTGTAAAGTAAGATCATTATGAAAAAGTTGCTCTGGTAATGCATTGGTATAATTCTTTGTGGTAGTGGAGGGGGAGCTGTTGATGTTTTGTGTGCACTAACTATCTCACTCTCTGTTTTCAGGTTTTATGTTGGGAGAAGATGCCAATATTTATTTAACTTGAGTAAATAATTTTACAATCCTCTAATGGCACGTCAATGTCAAAGTTATTTCTGCATTATGAACTGATGAGGATGTGGAAATTTTAGTTGGTCTAAGGAGAATCTTCCCTATCCCTTTCCCCAATAGTGGGTTTCAAAAATTCTTACTACCGATTCTATGGGTGTGGCTTGGTGGGCGTGGCATGGCTTGGTGGGCGTGGCATGGTGGGCGTGGAAGGGGAAGGATACTGTAAAATCTCCATTCCCTCCCCAATCCAAGGGAAGGTTACTGCAAAATCCCCATTCCCTCCCCACTCCAGGGGAAGGATACTGCAAAATCTCCATTTCCTCCCAATCAGCTGGGACTCGGGAGGCAGAGAATAGATGGGGGTGAGGCCAGTTAGAATTTTTACTACCGAACTACTCAAAATTTCCACTACTGGTTCTCCAGAACTGGTCAGAACCTGCTGAAACCCACCTCTGCCTTTCCCTCCTTGGACACAAGATTTGGAATATGGTTAATGGATATATTTCCTGCCCTTTTATCATTGACCACTTCCAGCCATAAGCATTAGTGGTGGAAATTCAATCATAAAATGAGCTCTCCATAAAAGAGAACCTACAGTATATCACAACCTCCTTCTTGGAGAAAATCTATTTATGCAGTTGCTAAGCATTAACACCCACTTGATAGCTCTTAATCAATCTATCAATCAGTCTGATTCCCCAATATGTAATGCAATCACAGTCAGAATCCTAATCCTGTTCAATTTTCTGTACTCAGCACAAAGGTATGTGAGAGAAAGGTTTCCACATATACAACTTCTTGTACACTGGGGGCAATATGCTGACTCTGTAAACCGCTTAGAGAGGACTGTAAAGCACTGCAAAGCAGTATATAAGTCTAAGTGCTATTACTATTACACATTCTAAGCCCTAGCATTATGCACAATGCGGCTAATGGGTCTCACTGTAAGCATTATATAATCATTCATATTACTAATGTTCTGAATACAGTACAGCTGAATAGAATAGCTGAAGAATAAGTGGCCACTGAATAAATGGCCTGTGCAGTGATAGGTGTATGTTTTTGCATGACTACGCATACAGATAGTCCTCAATTTACAAGTTATGGCACTGAAAAAAAAAGTCTTATGACCGTTTTTCATACTTATGACCGATGAAGCATGTCCATGATCAAAATTTGGGTGCTTGGCAACTGGCATGTATTTATTACAGTTGCGCTGAACTGAGCTCACCATTTGTAACCTCACCAGTCAGCTTCTGACAAGCAAAGTCAATGGGAGAAACCAGATTCCCTTAACAACCGCACAATTCACTGCAGTGATTTAGTATAGAATAGAATAATAGAGTTGGAAGGGACCTTAGAGGTTTTCTAGTCCAACCCCCTGCTTAGGCAGGAAACCCTACACCATATCAGACAAATGGTTATCCAACATCTTCTTAAAAACTTCCAGTGTTGGAGCATTCACAACTTCTGGAGGCAAGTTGTTCCACTGATTAATTGTTCTAACTGTCAGGAAATTTCTCCTTAGTTCTAGGTTGCTTCTCTCCTTGATTAGTTTCCACTCATTGCTTCTTGTCCTGCCCTCAGGTCCTTTGGAGAATAGCTTGACTCCTTCTTCTTTGTGGCAGCCCCTGAGATATTGGAACACTGTTATCACATCTCCCCTAGTCCTTCTTTTCATTAAACTAGACATACCCAGTTCCTGCAACCGTTCTTCATATGTTTTAGCCTTCAGTCCCCTAATCATTTTTGTTGCTCTTCTCTGCACTCTTTCTAGAGTCTCTTTTACATCGTGGCGACCAAAACTGAATGCAGTATTCCAAGTGTGACCTTACCAAGGCATTATAAAATGGTATTTTCTTAACAAGTGTAGCAAAAGGAAGCACCACTTGCTGAACAACTGTCTTGCTTACCCACAGACATTTTGGGCTCAATTGTGGTTATAAATCACTCATTCAGCACTTCTGATTTCTTCCAATTCAGTTGCCTCTGATTCTCAGAGACTGCCTGGGGAAGTCCCTGCAGTTTTCTTGGCAAGGTTTTTCAGAGGTAGGTTGCCATTGCTTCTGTCAGACTTCGATGCTATCTCAAAATAAATGAATTTCCAAACTGCCAATCTTTAAGGAAATATTTTCTTTAATGGAGCATGACTCGATGCGGATAAGACTGACCTTTTGCCCCCCAATCCCTCCCTTTCCGATCCCCCAATCTCTGCTTCTCACTGGCTATCTTCAAGTCATTCTTCAGACTTCTTGTCTCGTCATTTCCCAGGAATGTTCCCCCCCTCTTCATTTCCACGACAACCCAACTTCAAAGGGATTTAGCAGGCAAAAGTTCAGAGCTTATCTCTCTCTCTCTATGCCAGCATTGAAGCGCTGACAGCTTCCTTCCTAGAGCAGAGAGAAAGTGACTGGCTTCATGCCTAAGGTGGTAAGACTAGAACTCACATTATCTCAATTTCTAGCCTCACGCCTTAACCCAGGGGTTAAGCTGGCTGGAGAATTCTGGGAGTTGAAGTCCAGAAGTCTTAAAGCTGCCAAGTTTGAAGACCTCTGCCTTAACCGCTACATTAAACTAGCTCTATTTTGCACTTAGATTTTCAGATCACTTATCCATCACCTTTCTTTCTTTCTATTTTCCCAGCATCATCTCATGTCTAGTCAGAAGAAGTCTAGCTGAATTCAATAGGATTTACTATCTGGTATGGGATAGGTTTACAGGAACTGCATCCTAATTTTATCATCTTTGAGAATGAAAATGGAAAATTCACTTCAATGTTGATAGTGACAATTACCACGATTAGGAGATTTTGAACATAAGGAAGAAAGGGCAAGGCTGTCTGTTTCCTGAGCAAAATCATTCAACACCTGCCTAATGACATAAACAGTAAAAAAAAAAGCCCTTGAAGAATAAAACCTCTTGAAGTTGGTTTTTAAATGCCAATACAATCTGGATTATATTTTTCAATTGTTGCAGTGACATATTTTTTGACAACCCTTCAGCTCCAAAAATAAAGGAACAGAGATGCACATTTGAGCCTTTCCGTGCAAGATTTTAAAAAAATGGAATGCTTCCTCTCATCAGATAGTAAATGAGTCATGGCACTGTATTTCATTATAATTTAAAGTGGCTAACCCAACAAGGATTCAACAGTTAATTCAGAATTCTAGTTGATGAGAAACTATAGGAGGCAACTGGACTTTCTTGTTTTTTCTTTGAAGACATTTTGCTTCTCATCCAAGAAGCTTCTTCAGTTCTGCCTGGGTGGTGGGGAATGGAAAGTTTTATACACCTTACAGACAGCTGGTCATTTGCATTCTTTTTAGAGAGCCGTTGAGGCCACTTGGAGGTTTATCTGTGTCTTCAGGGTCACCTGAGTAGTGCAAATGGGTGTGGAGCAGTGGTGGGTTCCTCCCGGTTCCGCCGAGCCAGTAGCAGTGACGATATGACATCACCGAACTGGTTCTGCTCTCCTCGCCCGCCCCCTGCACCCCCACCCCCCGCGTTATTCTTACCTTTTATTTGGCCCTATCCCCAATCTATTGCTGCCTCCTGACTCCCATCTGAAGGCTAGAGGGAAAAAAACTGTTTAAACTCTTGTTGGGAGGCTTCAAAGTGCCGCCCTACAGCTGATCAGTGTTAAAAGAAAACAAATGAGTAGATGCCTGCAAAAATAAATGGGTAGACCAGTGCCTGCAAAAATACATGAGTAGACCGGTGCCTGCAAAAATAAATGGGTAGACTAGTGCCTGCAAAAATACATGAATAGATCAGTGCCTGCAAAAATAAATGGGTAGATCGATACAGCTCTGCAAGCAGTTAAAAGCCTGGTAGACCAGTACCTCTGCTAAATCCTAAATAATTGTCACATGACCATCAAGCCATGCCCACAAAATAAGCCACACCCACAGATCTGGTAGTAAAAAATTTAGAACCCACCTGTGGTGTGGAGCCTTCTTGGCTACAGGATGTTTTCTGCCCTGTTTCCCTTCCCGGTTGAAGAAAGGTGCAGGCTGTCAGGGATGAGTCTGCATTGTCTGCATCCCAAATGGTTCCTGAGAAGCAAAACGTCTTCAAAGAAAAAAACCAGAAAGTCCAGTTGCCTCCTGAAAAAAGCACCTTTGGGACAACCATGACCTGGATAACTGAAAATCTCCATAGACTATGAGAAACTATAGTTGACTTCCCATCTGAATACAGTTCTAGTAGCATTCAGCACTTACAACCAACTGCTGAGCCTTGGTCTTCTACCAGAGCCAACCAAAGCTGATTCTTGTTTTGGGTTCCTCTTACAGGAATGGGAACAAGAAGGACCTTCTCTGTGATTGGAAACTCTGCTTTATCATGCAGAGGACACATGTGGCAGAACTAAACACATTTGAGGACAAATGTGGCAGAACTAAACCACATTGGGGCAAAGGAGAAGGAACCAGCAAGCTTAGTCTTGTACTTTACAAATTTAGGAGCTTCATGCTGTATTTATGAGAGAATTAAAATTAAACCACAATGTTGCCACTGCATCTCCCAGCCTGAAATGCTTATTCCAAACCACTGTGGTCTAATATTAATCCTTCATGATAAGTCATTAGCGCCCATTAAAAGATAGCTGTTGCTTTTTAAAAATTCTCTTTAGTCTCTGCAGGTCTTTCTTCAACTGAATCGATTAAACTTTGGTACAGTGCTTTTTTCCCTTTCTTAATCAAAAGCAGTCCTAAGTGGATTGAGTGATTCAATCAACCCATTAGTCAAGTGCCTTTAGTGTGAAGAAACCAATGGTGAAAAAGTAAAATGCTTGTTCATTAGATCCACAAATTAAAAGCATCATTACAAAATGGTATACTAAACATGATTTGTAGCCAGCTTGTCAGAAATATTGTATATATAGAGCTTAACAGAGTAAGAAAGCCAGGTCTTAATTTCATTTCAATACAAATGTTTTCTTTCTCAAAATAAAATATTTTGATATGCTAAAGCAGTGGTTCTCAACCTGTGGGTCAGGACCCCTTTGAGGGTCGAACAACCCTTTCACAGGGGTTGCCTAAGACCATCGGAAAACACATATTTTCAATGGTTTTAGGAATAATTTTATGGTTGGGGGTCACCACAACATGAGGAACTGTATTAAAGGGTCGCGGCATTAGGAAGGTTGAGAAACGCCTATCTCCTATGAACTCTACATAGCAGTTGACAGAATATGCAGAAATTAAAAGGCATATGTAGAGTTAATTCACAAAATGCATACTCTGTTGTAGTTTATTTCTTATCGTTACAGAATAGTTGTCCCTAAATGGATGAACAAGATGTTCTAAGTATCATCAATGAATCCACAGAATGCATAGACCACACCTGCTACCACTTTCCTGCCATCCATTCATACGTGATATTGTAGGATATGAACCATAATACTGTTGCGCTGAACAACAGAATTCCAAACACATAGGAAGTCCAACTCTAAATCTTTCCTCCCATAGTTTGTAGAGATTCGCAGTCATCCAGGTCATGGTTGTCCCAAAGGTGCTTTTTCAGGAGGCAACTGGACTTTCTTGTTTTTTCTTTGAAGACGTTTCACTTCTCATCCAAGAAGCTTCTTCAACTCTGACAGAATAGTGGGGAATTGAAGGATTTATACTCCTTGCAAACAGCTAGTCATTTGCGTCCTTTTAGAAAACAAGAAAATCCAGTTGCCTTCTGAAAAAGCACCTTTGGGACTTTTCTCCCATAGGTTGAAAACACAGCACATCACTAGGAACATGAGTGAAAATAATTTCTGTTTGACCGATTTCTTATCCTCTTGGTGCAGTCCTTTCACAAGAATACAGTAGGACTAGTCTTAGCCCTAAGCTTGATTTAGACTTGTCTGCAACTGCATGTAGGCATCATCATATATCTACGTAGCGAAACGCATGATGGGTAAGCGTAGGCTGTAGATGGTTGCAGTGGGCTGACAGACATACCTCTCAACTACTTGTGTGGAGATATGCCTCATGCATACTGATTGGTTGATCTGACTTCCTGTTGGTAGGCGGGCAGAAAGCAAGGCACATTCAAGGATAGATACAGAAGTATAAATGTAACAGCTATGCAACCATCTCCAAACAACAAGCACATTCGTTCCCTGATATATAGCGACACAGAAGTCTAACCCAAGCTTTCGACAGAATGATCCAGCTGATATTGGCTAAAGAGTGAGGTGTTGGAGCATACAACTATATATATCACACTATCCCAGCGGTCACCAACTGGTGGTCCATGGACCACTAGTGGTCCGCGAGAAAATTTTGGTGGTCCGCAGAAAAATTATTTGCATTTTTATATTGCACTAAATCAGGGGTCCTCAAACTATAACCCCTGAGACAGATACATGCAATGAATGTTTGTGTTACTGCAGAGAGTCTCTCCCTTTTGGGTCTTTTTGTGTGGGCCGGAGGGGGGCAGAAATTCCAATGTGGGGTCTGCTTCAGCCTCCTGGTGCGGGGCTGGAGGAAGTGCCGCTGGTGGCAAAAAGCCGGAGGGCCTTGTTCCAGTGGGACTGCATCACGGCCTGGAACTGGCTGACCATCTCAGCCCACTGAGCCTCCAGGCACCAGTACCTGGCCTTGAAGGTCTTCCCTCTGCTTGGAAAGCCTATGCTCCTAGTCCTCGGTGAGGTGCTTCTGCTAAGCCTCCTTCTTGGTCAGATCCAATTTGAACTGAGCTGTTTTGCCAACTCTTTCTCATGGTGGCTGCTTAACTCCAATAACTGCTTCCTGTTGGGGCACTAAGGAGCCTGGGTGGGCAAGCGAGGAGGGGCTGGGAGAGGAGGGGCAAGTAGAAGCCAGCGAGGTGCCCCTCAACATGAGTGACATCAAGTTGACCACACCCACCCAGTCACATGACCACCTAGCCACGCTCACCCAGCCGGTCATTAGGCAGATCATATTAGTGGTCTGTGGGATTAAAAATTATGAATTTAATGATCCCAGAGGTCTGAAAGGTTGGCGACCCCTGCTCTATCCTATATCTTTCATAATCGCCAGCAATTCATTAAACAAACGTACAGTTTTATAGGATGGGATTTGAATGGCGGGTTGTCCCTTCCTTCTTAAACAAAATATCCTGCATCAGCCCTAAACATAAGAAGTCCAAGTCTCCTTGCTATATTTTTAGCTTTGCTGTCAATAATATATGCAAGTTTGTGCATGTGTGAGAGTGATACATATTCAATAATTGAACTGCCTTAAAAAACGCATTAGTAGTCACATCCCCATCAATGCTCAGGTGACTATATTCTGCAGGGGCTGATGTTTTCTGACTGACTTCAAAAACAGCTCTGTTCAGAATACATTAGTATTATTCATAGTCCCAGGGTGAGGCAGTATATTCACAGCAGGCAAGCGTACACTGAGGAACTGTTCATGCCAACGTTTCTGAAAACAGTCAGACAATTGTTTGTTTGATTGATATTTATAGCCTGTCTTTCCTCCAGGGAGTTCAGGGTGATGATCATGAGTCTCTGCCCTTCTTTTTATCCTCAGAACAACACACTGAGATAGGTTTGTGCTGAGAGAATATAACATTTTCATCATGTCATGGGCATCAGTGAGTACCAGGGAGTGAGGGGTTAATGCTTTGAAGGTTTACAAATTTAAGAAAGTGATATTTGAATTCATTGCAAAGGGGTGGGGGGAATTACATCCCTACAAGATCAAGATCAAGCAAATTCCAGGAGTCTATTGATAGTCACTCACAATTCTTCATTTTTCTCAGTTCTGGTTAAACAATCATTGTATCGCTGTTATTATTTATCTCTAGATAAATCCTATCTAGCATCAAATCCTTGACAGGTGAAATCAGCGCAAACCAGATTGGATATGTAACATGACCGAAGTTCAGATTTGAGCAAGAGAAAAGATATGCCCTGGCAAGCCTGAAATTGCTATAGGGAAAAATACTCTTCTACTGTCAAAAAATGTTTCTGTTTTGGTCTGAAAGAAATCAACATTTTTATCAGCCTGACATAAGTTTCTGCTTTTCCTGTCTTTTTTCATTCCTTGTGGAATAAATTCTGTGAGATAAACTGGTAAGATGACAACTTCTGACACTCTTGACATTATTCTAATGTTAAGGAAGGGCAAAACCTGATTACAAAGAATCCAGAATTATTTCTCTCCATTTTGCTGACATGTTGACACTCTGAATTATGTATTACAACCACAAAAAAGTAACATTTTTTCTTCTATGTCCACAATCGTTTCACAGCAAAAACCAGCTAAAAAGTTGCACATAATAGTGATCCAAGGAACCAAAGTGATATTCCAAAGTTTTTTTTTATTATTTTGCGATACTCAAGCTATAACTTGAGCCACATGTGCTTTAGCTACATTTCTGATTCCTCTTTGAATGAATGCACATCAATATGAAATCTTTTTTACAGCTTCTGAGACATAAAACCTAAACAGGAATCAGGAAAAAAAATCAATTGCATTTCATAATTAGTTTCCAAAAGTTGAGCTGCTTTTTTATATGGCAACATGTCACTAAGAGAGAGTCAAAATACTTGAACGACCTATATATTTTTCTATGTCGTTCCTTAAACTATTAAGAATTCTAGTGTAAGCAAATTACACTATTTTTTTTCATTCTACATCATGTTTTCTGCTTTCTTACTGTCTCCTTTCCATTGCCTACCTGCCTGCCTGCCTACCTTCTACAGATGTTTCTCTACAGCCTTCAGCCACCCATGTAGCAGTCCCAATCTCTCCTACAGCTGGATTCTTACAGCCAATTGTACAACCATTAGTCACTGAGCAGTAAAATCACATCTGGACAATGGCATCTGCAATCAAGCCCATCTAGCATTGTGTATACAGGCCATTCTCAAGTTACAACTGTAACGGAATCTGCCCATCATGGAACCCTTCAGGATATTGGAAGACAGATTTCAACAATATTGATCCAGATAAACATTTAAGATCTTCTCTAGCCAACCTGCTATGCATAAAGGCAACTATTCTGGGCGTAATTGAGAGGCATCTATTCTCTCTGACTTAAAATTTTGGGAATTGTAATCACTGGCCCAGTAGTTAAGATGCTGGGCTTCTCAGCTAGAAAGCCCATAACTCAAGTTTGAGACCCAAATATTGCACAGAGGGGTGAGCTCTGTCTTCACCTAGCTCTTGCCCATCTAGAAGTTCAAAAGCATGCAAATGTGAGTATATAAATAGGTACCACTAAGGCACCATTTCAGTGGGGAGAAAACAGTGCTCTGCAACATCATGCTGGCCACATGACTGCAGAATTGTCTTGAAACAGCACTGGCTCATAGCCTCAAAATGGAAATGAACACCATCCCCTATAATTAGCAATGACTAATGGAGTAAAAAACAGAGACTTCTTTCCTTCCAACTCTACCTATACTTGGAAAATATCCAGCTGGGAGAATTTGTGAACATCTCTTCTAGAGCTTTAATTTATTCAGGGATTCTTCAGGAAAGGAACTGAAATCATTAGTCTAGAGACAATTCAAGTTCCTCCCCTCTTCCCTTTCCTTCCCATTGAAGAAGTCAAGGTCTGAGTTTGAATTGTTGACCAAGACACATGGCAAACATTCAACTTTGTCTCCTAACCCTTTATATATGAATTGATAGCACAGTGCTGAATGGTCGAGGAGGATGTGGGGCATGTTGCTGAATATACAACTTCCACCATATAACATATTTATGGCCCCATAAAACTGGTGGAGGACACACTGAACATCAAATGTAAGCATCAATCAGGAGCAAACTCTGTGCTGTACCAGCAGTCATAGCACAAAAGCCCTAAATTCCAGAGATACCTTTTATATTGGGCTGTGTGGGGAGCAGGCAGTTTTGTTGGGGTCAAGAGTGACAGGTCTTCTTCCATATGTACTGAACAGTAAATAAGAAGGCTGGCTGTACGCTGCAAAAGAAAGATGGTAAATAAGTGATTGACTTCATTTCTATGTGGGCCCTTCCCCTGAGCTATTGGTGAAAAGGAGCTTCACGGTGAATTATGAGGAAGATGAATGTTGCAGCTTACCAGCTGGAGAAGGCTAACCAAATGCTCCTAAAAGCCGGGTGGGAGATGAGAGAGAAAGGGGGACAAAATTTACTTGTAACACATTTAATAAAATGTGTTTTTTAAAACAAACAAACAAAAACCTAGGATTTAACAGAGAGGCGAGGAGGCCTCTGATTCTGAAAGGACTGTGTTTTCTGAAATCTGCACAGTTGCCAATATGCAGCAGCTAGCCAAGATTAAAAAAAAAAATAGAATAAAGGAGATAACACACCAGTGGACTAAAGCTTTCTGGTGTGGCACCTAGATCTCAATACAAAGCAGGGCGAAACAAAAGGTGAAAGAAAAGGGGACCTAAGAACGGATTAACGCCAATCTCTTGGCTGTGATTTGCCATGCTGGTAGGAAAAGCCCCAATTTAGGGCTGGGGGATGGCTGCTGGTCAATTGCAAACCTTCACGGAAGCTGAACTGACAAAGAGCTCAGCCTCTGCTGCATTACTTGCTCCATCTGGGTTTGTTTGCATCACAAATGGCAGCTGCCAGCCATTCCGGCAAGAAATAGATGGAAGTGTGGAACTACAATAGTGGCATATTTGTGTGTGTGTGTGTGTGTGTGTGTGTGTGTGTGTGTGTGTGTGTGTGTGTGTGTATTCTCAGGCACAGAAGGAGGGAGGGAAAAAAAGAGCAATTATATTAATAGAAGTAGCTGCCAATCCTAAACACATAAAAGGCTTCTTCATTTCAGGATATAACCAAATTGCAGGATCTGTGGAAGCATTAATGTTAAATTCACAAAATGTCTTTTTTTTTTTTTAATGATGTTTCCACCGATGAAGGAATAAATGTCAAAGACTCAGAGGTTTTCTGAAAAGAAGAAAAAGTTAGTGTTATCAGGCAGCTAGTACTATTTTCAAGTAAGATGACATCTAAACTTTCAAGAAATAATGAGTTGTGAAAGATTAGCACCCTCCAGTTTGTCTAGCAGCAAAGCTAATTATATTTTTCTATTATCTATAAGAAAACTGCAGGCATACATAGATTGATTAATTTTTAGATAATCCAATTCTTGGCTACAGATGTTGGGAATTTGCATAATCATCATCTAATCAAACAGCGGAAAATTATCTGGCAAGTACTATAGTTGGAATGAGCAAATATTATGTCATTTAGAACAACATGAAGGGTTAACACAGTTCAGATGTTATTTGTGGCAGGGGGGCAGAAGATTTGTTCTTGTGAAATTTGTTAATTAAATCCCCCTAGTCAGTTTAAATATATTCCTCTGGGAATCTGAGTATACAAAAAGAAACTGTCCGCATTCAGAGCATGTGGGAAGACATATGTTATTACATAATCAAATTCCAGAATCATAGTCATAATAAAATTATCTATATTTTGGAAAAAAATGCATATCCTGGAGTAACTGGAACCAAAATACAATTTGATCTTATGTTGTAATGAATCAATAGTGATAATATTAGGAAACACACAAACAAAAAAGATATAAAATGGAAGGAAGGCTTTATTAGTACATCAGTTGAAGGCTGGTGTAAGCCATATTAAGAATGAGCCTGATAAGCATTTAAAAGGATGTGACACATGAAACACCATTTCTCCAAGAGTTTGGAAGGCTCTTGAAGCTATGGGTGGGTACATCCGTAGCTGTTTTGTTTGCTACCTGGAAAGTAGAGCCTGTCTATTCAGATATGCATGTTTTGCACAACCCTAATATTTAAGGCCATCATTTGTCATGATTGCCTCTATATTTGTCCATCTAGTTTAGTTTGTCATTGTCATATTTGTGTCGGAAGCACGAATTTCCAGGTTGAAAAGATTAACCATTGCCCAAGGGATGCTCAGTTGGGAGTTTCTTTCATGTCCCCATTAATGAATCCACCAAAGTGGTACCTATTTATCTACTCCTGTTTGCATGCTTTTGAACTGCTAATGGGCAGGGGCTGGAGCGAATGGTGGGAACTCACCCTGCCATACACCAGCAGTCAGGTCTCAAACATGGGCTTGCGGATTGTCAACCCAGTGTTCTAACCATGTGACCCACTGTGCTTCTGGTTCATTGTTGTTTTTATATTTACATTCTACTGGCAATCAAAATTGTGTATCTAAAGATTCCTCTTTTATAAATTACTGATATGAGAATAATAATGTACCTGAGAGATCTTGCATTATCTAGTACCATGATGGCAAACCTATGGCATACATGCCAGAGGTGGCACACAGCCCTCTCTGTGGGCATGTGAGCCATCGCCCCAGCTCAGCTCCGCCGTGCATGTGCGCGTGCCTCCCACCAGCCAACTGGTCTTTGGGTCTCTGATGTGCATGCGTGGGGGGTGGGGGCGCATGCGCGGGGGCATGGGGGCACGGGGGGACAGGACGCATGAGTGGGGCCATGCGGGAGGCAGGGCACATGTGAGGGGCATGCATGCAGGAGCAGGGGGGTCACATGTGTGGGGCCACACAGGGGGCCGGCATGCATGGGGGTCGCATGCACATGTGTAGGGGCCACACGCACATTGCGTTTTGGGGGTTTGGACGTGCAGTCAGGAAAAGGTTAGCCCTCACTGATCTAGTATTACCTGGGACTGAATCTCAATTCTAGTTCAATATTACTATACTGTACAAGCTGCCATATATGTCTTATGATTTGAAATGTCTTGGTAGTAAGGGTGTCATATATATGGTCTATTGGATTAGCTTTATGCAAATTCTCATCAAGCTATTCAGAGTCTGCTCCCACCATAACTTGATTTTCCCTTCCTTTCTAATACCAAGGATAAGCCATTTCAGAAACATAGGTATGAGGCAACAGGTACTATTCATCTGCCCAAACCAATGATTCTTTACTTGATTTTCTATGTTCTTATCCAGTGAGTAAAGGCATGACTATGATTGACATGTAGGGGACCAAAGAGATTAAAATCTTAGACTGATGATTGTCTGTAATAATGATTTCCTGATTCATTTTAAATCCTTTTAAATTGCTTTTAGTAGTTTTAATCTTATTTTAATCCTTTAATGTGACTGAATTCTTGATCTTTATGTTATTTCTTTAAATCTAGCTTGTACATTACCATGATAACATTTGTAGAAAGGTAGCACAGAAATTCTAACAGATAAAATAAATATGCAAAGTAACTCAGTGTTGTTATATCACTAGGAGGGAGACTGGAGGGCAGGACTGAATAACAATCCAAAAATTCAATCTAGTAATGTTATCTACCCCAGGTTCCTAGTTTACTCTGTTTTTCATTTATTTGGAAAATGCTTTTAGAGAAATAAAGCCATGCTGGAGCTATAAGACAGAGTTAATCAGGAGGAGAGGTGATTCAATGTTTTCCCTCTCATGCAGAAAATTATAAGAGGACTTTTGAAGACTATAAATTTGATTGATTAATTAACCAATTTGAAGGGAGAATTATTCTACTGCCCCCAGTGCTTCATTTGCAAACAGTCTGGTATCTTGGTATTTTATCTCTTTCTAATTTTCACTAAAATAAATAAATAAATAAATAAAATCCTGAAATAATGTTATTACTTTATCTTGGCATTGCTACAGAAAATTTTAAAATGTTCCAGTAGATGTTCTTAGCAATGGTTTCCCATACTGTAACATAAGCTGTGAAAGCTAGATCTTGAGAAAGGCTGTGATAAAGAAAAAAAATGATGCTTTTCAAAAGTGATGTTGGAGAAAATTGGTGGGCTTCAGAAGAACTGCTAAATGATTTGAAACAGACTGATCACTAGAAGCACTAATAATTAAATTTAGGCTTAGATATTTTATTGTTTATTTATTTATTTATTGGCTCAATTTATATGCCCCCCTTTTCCGGAGACTCAGGGCGGCTTACAATGCATTAAGCAATAGCCTTCATACTTTAGTATATACCTGTTTAGTAGGGCTTTCCCCCCCCCCCCGCCGAGGTGCTCTTTTTTATACAAAGTCAGTTTATTGCCCCCACAAACCGGATCCTCATTTTACCTACCTCGAAAGGATGGAAGGCTGAGTCAACCTTGAGCCTGGTGAGATTTGAACTTGCAGTAATTGCAGGCAGCTGGTGTTACTTAACAGTGCTTTAGTCTGCTGCGCTACCAAGGCTCATTATTTTGGACAAATAATGAGAAGGCAGAATCATTTTTCAAAAAGAATTCCTGGAAGAACTAAGGAAAGTTGAAAAAGAAGCTGAGAACCATAATCCCTAGATACTATCACTGATGACCACAGATGAAGCTACAAAAACGCAAAGAAGTAATTATGCTTCCTAACTATCCTAACAAAATAATGCCGATCATATCACAAAAAGAAAAACAATGACGGAACAAAATCTCTATTCCTTCCAAATATTTTTACCTAATAGTTGTTTACTTTATTGAATGCCATATCCACCCATATATTACAGATTCACTGTAGTTCAATAACTCAGTCTAGTTTAATTGTCCAGTTCCTTCATAATTCAAGTCCAAGGCACATCTACATGCACTTTAAAGTTTTAAGAAAATTGTCACATATTGTATGTTATGTGGTGAGGTGGCTGGATGGAGTGAGTTTAAATGGAGTGAGTAGGAGTAAGCTTAAATGGACTCCAGAGGATGGTAGAAGACAGGAAGGCCTGGAGGAATGTTGTCCATGGGGTCATGATGGGTTGGACACGACTTTGCAACTAACAACAAATTGTATGTTAAAAAAGAAAAGTTGACTTTTGGCTTCCTATCTTAAAAAGTGAATTTGACTTCAGTTGAATATTAATCTCTACATCGATGAGTATATTTGATCCCAAAACATTTTAGCTTTTTTACATCTCTACGAAATGTCCTTTCATGTTGTTCACATTGCAAAACATATATTAATCCTATAAACTTTATCAATCTATGTGTCCGTATCATCTGTCTTCCAATGTAAGACATTAGACAGAAACATGATGAACTTTTGTCTAAAAGTTTCTCCACATTCTTTGGGAATCACTCCAAATCTTAAACAAAATTATTTTTCACTCAGTTCCAGCAATACCAAGTTGCAAGTCCACATCTTTTCCCATTTCTCTCTATATAACTTCGGTCTTACTTTCCCAAATGTCCTCTTTCTAGCCTTCACTACATTGCATTCACTAGCCTGTCTTGCATCAGCTTGGTGCACCTGTCAGCAGGTGCACCAAGAAGAAAAGGTAAGGACCCTTGAAGTGGAGAGAAGTGATTTCCATTCCTAGAACTCTCCCAAGACTATCTCAAGATGTCTGCTGAAATAGTGATTTTCAGGCAAATTATTTTGATATTAGTGGAGCTTTCACTCTTTGACTATCTCCCACTTCTCTTTACTGCTAATGTAACTACTAATTAATTAATCAAGGGACAAAAATAAGTTCTTTGAAAGCCAGTTCCTGGGTTTCCAAGTACTGTAGATAGTGATACTACAGCATTTGTAGTTCTGTCAAATATTAGATACTACTAGATAGTAAGTAAACTGAAAGAACCAGTAGCTCAAGAACAAACAAAAAAACCCCCAGGAGTAATCTACAATGCATGTAAGGATTGTAATAGCCACTAAGTAGGGCAGAGAGGCAGAAGACTATCACAACGCAAGCATGCAACCAACTAGTCAGAAGATATGATGAAAACTCCTTAATCTCACACACATGGACAATCTCAACCACACTTGCAAACCATCCTAGACCAAATGAAATCCAAAAATGCTAGGGAATTCCTGGAAACCTGGCATTCAGACAAATTGGTCATCAGTAGACACATTGAGATAAAACACATTTACACCCCATTCAAAAGAGATAATAGCTAAGAAGGAAACAAAAAAAGACCAGAATTTATCCTCTCCAGGGCCAAATAAGCAGGAATTAATGCCAGGCAAACAGTCAAGCAGAATTCCAATGCCAATCAAGAAACTATCAAGGAAAAAACCATACCCCCACCAAGCAATAAGAAAACTACTATATATGAAGTGGGAACAAACCTCACACCCATTTGCACTGATGATTTTACCTCATAGGGTAATGTCTGCAACCAAACAACCAAGCTCAGAAAACATCAAAGACCCCACTGTAGACAGTTTAATACTTAGTAGCTCCTGTCTAACATACTTTCTATGCCACCAGTCAAAGTAGGCTAAGTAAGTAAACTACATCAGACTCAGAAGAAGATGCTTGGAAAGTCCAGACTCCATAATGTACTGCCCCTAATTTTTTGCCTCAGCCCTCTTCACTTTAATGACAGAAGTCTCTGCCTGCACTACACAACAGTTTCACTTTTGGTTTGTTTTCCCTCAACATTTATATGCAAATGTGTTGAAAAAAAGATGAGCCAGATTAAATTCTAGTTTGGAAAAGTATAACATTTTGATAGGTGTGGAAATGGCAGTGGCAGAGAATCAATCAGATTTGGAACAGCTGAACATTTGCTTCATGAGTTCAGCTTCAGCATATTGGCATCAACTTATTCATATTCTAACAGAACATTGGAATACATCTGCAATATTATAAATAGCTTATTAATAAATTATACAAGGATTCATGTAGTTTAGCAGTTCATTGTATCTGGAAGCAGACTTTGGAAAGAAACATATTATTCATTTCTTGAGGACTAAACAAAAAATCCAGCTCCCAGACACTCTATGGAAGCTCAAAAAACCAATTTACAGTTAATTGATCAAATGTCAGCTTACATTGGATACTGTTTTCTAAATGCTGCCGCATACTGCATGTTAGCAGTTCCTATGGTTGGGTCCCTAAGGCAAATGGCTGAGCAAATTGATTGACCTTTCTACAATGCCTTGAAAGTCAACCTATGCTCTGCC
Source organism: Pantherophis guttatus (assembly GCF_059756535.1). Lineage (NCBI taxonomy): Eukaryota > Metazoa > Chordata > Lepidosauria > Squamata > Colubridae > Pantherophis > Pantherophis guttatus. The sequence goes on from NC_142063.1 coordinate 248,392,846, forward strand.
AGCCAACTGGTGATATAAGCTTTTCAGCTAAGGACCTTCCTCTATATTTCAGCTCAGATTTCATTTTCACTTGCTTATTTGTAACACACAACAAGGTATATGGAGATTAATTGACATAACAGATAACACTTAGAATGCCCTTTGGTGGAAGCAGAATGAGATGTGATGAGAAAAGTGCTGATCATAATAAGTGAGAGTGCTTTTTAAGAGTATATATAAAACAGAAAGAAAATCCTAGAAATGTAGAGTGAGACAGACTCATGAAGGACACCAAATCCAACCTCTACTAGGAACCCACAAATTAAAGCATCCCTGACAATTGCCTAGCTAGCATTTTTTTTGAATAAAGTTAGCAAAGGAGAACCCAACATGTCCATGAGAAGAAGGGAGGGACTTTAACTTCATATTGTCATGATTTCTAAACTTTCAAATTGTGTGAGTGAGTGAGTGTGTGTGTGTATTATATTAATTGTTTTCACAGTGACAGTGAGCCTTAATAATATTGCAGTATCCTTATGGACCACCTTCAGGAACCTTACAGTGGTTCTTTTCCTACTGACAGAGGTGGTCTTTAAGAGATTAAAATAACAGATTAACAGAGTTGGAAGGGACCTTGTAGGTCTTCTAGTCTAGCCCAACCCATTGTTATACCTCTTGACTGTGGCAGCTATGTGATGTGGTGTCCAAGACAAAATTTTAATGTATGTGAAGTTGCTGGAGTTGTAATAAGGAGTTTTCTGGGTTGTGTCATCAATATACTATGTACATTCTGAAACAAAGTCCGCATTCAATTGTAGGTTATTCCCGCGTAAAATATTGACAGTATTTTGCATGGAAGATCTAAGGTCTTACAATTCAAATTTCTGCTTAGTTGTAGTCTATCTCCATGGGCTTTCTAGGGTGCAGGTCAATTCACTCTATCCTCATCTATTTGAAAATACTGTGCTGCTAATAACCATTGGCAGATGTGTCATGGGCACCCTTTTCTTTGATGTTATACCACTTGTCAAATAGAGCTTCTTAGAGCATGTGAACTATCTGAAACAAAAACATCCAAAGAGAATTTAACTTGTTTGTTATAGATTAACTTTTCTGGAGAGATTGTTTCCTTTCCAAACAACAACATGAGCAATAGAACATAGAATCACAGGGTTGGAAGGGATTTCAGAGGTCTTCTAATCCAGCCTCTTGTCAAGGCCAGAAACCTATACCATCCATAAAAATCTGGCTTTGAATCATATTTTTCTAATTCAGCCATTGAGTAACACAAATGCCATTGCACATAAAAAGCTATGGAGTGAAGAAACATTTAAAATTCTGAAATTCTATAAACCAGAGGTTAGGGAATGATCCACACCATTAAAATAATAATCTATTAGACATAACAGCTCATTAAAACATGATCAAAGTAAAAATTGGGTGATATAATTAACTTGACTGAAAAAAAGACTGATCCTGTTCTTCTTGGCTGCCGCTGCTAAAAATATTCTCCCCTCTGATTGTTGCTGATTTTAATGAACAACATACAGTAGGTGGACTAAAGGATGCTTGACTGACAGAACTGATTGGCTCTGAATTTTCACCCAATCACCAGTACTGCATCCTAGGCAGCTTACACATACCCACATTTACTACTAAAGAAATGGTCAGTGCAGCTGGCTACCTAGCCTTGTTTCCCTTTACACACGCCTTGCTCCTTTTGTACCTGCTCTTCTTTCTCCTGGTACAAAAACAAAAATGGCCAAATCAGTGTTCATGAAAATGCCAATTATGTTTTAAGCCCCTAAGAAACAGTGCAAATTGCTGTTTTTCTTGGGTATGATGAAGCAGACAAGTTATTTAGTTCACAAGGTCCTAAAGGTGCTTTTCAAATGGCAACTGGACCGTCTTGGTTGTTTTCCTTGAACTATATTTCAGAACTATAGAAGCTTTTGGGGTGAGAAGTGAAAGGTTTTCAAGGGGAAAAACACAAGAAAGTTCAGCTGCCTTTTGAAAAGTGCCTTTGGGATAATCATGACCCGGATGATTGAGAATCTCCATAAGATTTCACCAGGTGATTCTGGAGGGAGCAACACCAGGATCTGGTCATATGTATGTTTGAGAGTGGAATGAGAGTTACACACAGTTTCACTGTCCCTGTGAAAAACCACACAATGCTTTTTCTAGCCTAGAGTGGCTTTCCAGGGTTTTACACACAAGTATTTCCCATCTTTATTAAAGTCTTTTCACATTTTACGTTCATAGTATATGAGCTACAATCCTTCCCAAAAGCTGAATTTTACAACAGGACATTAAGCATTATGGACATCATTTTGAAGGTGCAGAGTAATATATCCAGTCAGGAGATTTGTTTTCTAGGGCTGAACCACAATTCTAGAGGCTTCCTTACAATCTTACTGGTTTGCAGATTGAAATAAAGTCAAAAACATTACTCTGTTCAGTGCCTACAGTTTAGTTTGAGTCTGCCAAAGATTGTGTCAATGGACTGTTTGAAAGAAATGTGAAAGTACAGTTTACCACTCCATGCCTGAGCCTCAGGCTCACATTGCATTCCCCACCTGTCTTCTCTTTCAGCATAATTACAAGGAGATGGGAAACATCCCCTTCTTGCTTTTAACTAACCATAATGTATCATTATACTATACAAAGACAACTGTCATCTATTTCAATAAATTACAATCAACAAGCTACAGCATAAGGATAGGCAGCCTCAGCTCCCACAGCCCTTTACCATCAACTATGTTAGCGGAAAAAGATGAGAACTGAACACCCAGACTGTCTTTTCCAGGGCTTCTACATTTAAGCATTTTATCTAGCTTTGTAACAGAGAATGAATACTATCCACTCTTCCTCATGGTTGTACTAAAAGTAATAGGAAGTTCCAGCATGCAACTTCAAGATTCAGTGCTACTCCTTCATGTAGTACTAATGCATCCAAAACTGAGAATGACTGTCCATAATGCCCAGTGACCTGTCTAAGAATGTAGCGCTCTCAGTACAGTGCAACTTTCAATAAATACAGTGTGATGACTGGGGAAAAAATATATGAAGTCCAAAGTATTGATCTCAATACTTTATTTCAAAAATAAAACCACCGATATGATAATAGTTTCATACAATTCTATCCCACGAAGTAACTCACTGGGGAGAGATGATTTGACAGCAGAGAAATATGAAGTCAAAGTTAAATCCATAGCTTAGAGCAAAAGAATCATGCTGCATAAAAGTATTAACTTCTTGCACTGCAAACTAGGTCTTATCATGTAGTAGGGCCTAGCCAACTATGGTCTGAGCTTCAAAACTAAATAAGATTGTGCTTGATTTATATTGGAATAGAGGCTATTCAGGACTGTAACCTAGGCTAGGCAATCAAAAGGGGGGGGGGGAGGCCCAGAAAAGGAAATTTATATTATTACCAGGGGCAAATTGACCCAAGGAAATTTTTACTTTTACTGAAAAGCAGGCAGGTCCAATACTGAATGTCATAAAGCAGGTGATAAAGATAGTCTTTAATTTATGACCACGATTGGGACTGTTGCTAAGTGATGTGATCATTAAGTGATTAATTTTTACAATATTTTTTCCTGTGGTTGCTAAGCAAATCAAATGGAGCATGGTGACTCATGAGATTAAAATCCAGGGGTGGGTTCTACTTACCTTTACTACCAAATTGTAGCGGGGCCGCGTGCAAACACAGAAACATTTTGATGACATTGGGGTCAGTGGGCGGAGCCTCCTGCAGGTTTTACTACTGGTTCTATAGAACTGGTGCGAACTGGGGGCAACTCACCACTGTTAGAATCCCTAGCTGATGATCAGCAGGTTCCCATTTGAAACCCATTCCCACCATGGGGTGGGTTGAGTCTCACAAGCTCCAGCTTCGGACAACCCAGCAGTTTAAAAGCAGGCAATTATGGGTAGATAAATGGCTACTACTTCAAAGGGCACCTTCATGGGTACATGAAAGGAGCCCCCGACTGTGCATCCCCCAAACAATGGTGATATCACCAACAAATCCTTTCACCACTAAAGCACTTTGGTACTTCTAACACGGAAATGTGGTTGATAAGCAAGTCATGTGGTAGTTAAACAATTTTTTTTTAATTTGATTTATATGCCGCTCTTCTCCGGAGACTCAGGGCGGCTTACAATGCGTTAAGCAATAGCCTTCATACTTTTGTATATTTTATACAAAGTCAGCTTATTGCCCCCACAAATTGGGTCCTCATTTCACCTACCTTAGAAAGGATGGAAGGCTGAGTCAACCTTGAGCCTTGGAGAGATTTGAACCAGCAGAAATTGCAGGCAGCTGTGTTAATAACAGGGTGCATAGACCACTGTACTATCAAGACTCTTCAGGTTCCTTCTTTGACTTGCTTGTTGGAAGCCCCCTGGGAAGATGATAAATGGCACTCACATGACCGTGGCATGTTGCTACCATCCTAGGAATGGTAGCATCACATGAATGTTGTGACAGTTGTGTATGTAAAGACATATAGCTATAAGTCACTTTTTTTAGTGCTGTTGTAACTTTGAATGGTCATTAAACAAATGGCCGTAAGACATGGATTACTGTATGGCCAGAGAAGGCTACTTGCTGTTGTTTGAATATATTCGGGATATCTATATATGGTTGCACCCATTCAATCTATGATCTATTCCTTACTTTGCAGAAAGCTGGTGGAATTGTTTTTTTAAAAAGTTTTTTATTAGTAATTCAAAATTAAAAACGTTGGACATAGATATTACATCACTGGTCCCAAGCATCTTCCAACACTTTAAGTCAGGGGTCCCCAAACTTGGCAGCTTTAAGACTTGTGGACTTCAACTCCCAGAATTCTCCAGCTGGCTGGAGAATTCTGGGAGTTGAAGTCCACAAGTCTTAAAGCTGCCAAGTTTGAAGATCTCTGCTTTAAGTTAATACATAATATACTAATGATGATATAATAATATATTTCTTACACCTTATATGTTATTTAAACATAGTATAATATTAATCATTTATACCTTATTCCTATACAATTATATATATCTATACCTACATATACATATCTATACAATTCACATATATATTTATCTATAATAACATATATAATTCTAGTCTAACACTACACATTTGTCTCGGCTATCCTCCTTTTATCTAACCATTCATAGAATTTTGCCCAGATTTTATAATACAATGTTTCATTTTTATCCTTGAGTTCCAAGGTGAGTCTATTCATTACCGCGCAGTTGAAAATTTTTAGTAGTATTTCCTCTTCAGTTGGGGTATCTTTCTCTTTCCACTTCTGCTACAAAGGCTACCCATGCCACTGTAAGTATATGCAGTAGTAGATAAGTTATGTCTTTCTTGTATTTTCCCTCTGTCATTCCCAAAAGGAAAAATTCTGGTTTGACTTCTATGTTTATTAAGATGATGGAATTGTTGAGCACTACTCTTATAGCAGCCTGGGGGCCAGATGTGTCACGTGTAGGCCATACCCAACTCAGCTCCGCAAATGGGAAAAACATCGCAAAAATCATGTAATGGCAACGTGATGCAGCGAGTTTGACACACGTATCTTATAGCATCTTTAAGCTATTCTCGCATATGAGCACCACTCAGATATTTTTCCATCCCTTCATCCTAAAAGAACTGATTTGAGCAAAGATATGTGATTGGTGGATAAAACTACCAGTCTCAAAACTACCCCATTCTGCCTTTACCTTGCCCTCTTCCTTTTATGCAAGCTTGGAGCAAATGATTGATTGATTGATTGATTGATTGATTGATTGATTGATTGATTGATTGCCTCTTGAGCTATTGAGGTATTTAGCCAGAAAGCCCTATAGACAGAATATTTCAACCTAGACCTCTTCCAGTCTGAGCCACCTTGGAATCTTAATCAAGCCGAGTATCTTGGAGGTGTAGATTTCAGGAAACTGTACAGTCCTACAAGACCATTAACCTATTCCAGCATGACTCTTCTTATACTGATGTCTTTTTCTGACTACAGCTGCTCTGGGTAAGAATCAGAACCAGTTTGATACACCAGTCATCCAAGTTGAAGAATCAGCAACTTTTCTACATGAATTAATGAAAATGCAGCATTTCTATGGCCCATTGATATCAGGAAACGTTCAACACACGTTAAATCATTTCTCACAGGAAAGAAAGATTAATATTGGTTGAATCATCCTTTACATTATCCAACCAAAGAATGCATAATTACTCTGATTTTAACCCAGTGTAAAATGTCCCAAAGCAAAATTCAATTTCAGAGACAAACGTTGGTTAAGCACCTCAAAGTGTCTGATCCTGCTAAATTCTATCGATGCCTCAATATCCTATTAGAAAGATATGTTTTCTTATGATAAACTTGTTATCTGCCTTGGTTTTTGATTACTGGAATGTGTCTGAAAGACAAATTTCATATTTGGGTGGGGTAAATGTGAAAATGTTTCTCTGGTGAATTGGTTTGAGCTTTAGCGACAGATGTTAGTGGGCAGCTCAGAGGATTGGAATGCTACTCTAAATTCCCTTGCAGATGCAGCAAAAACTCAAGGCAGGTGAGGCATCAAAGATACCTCATGATCAATGGCATTTATTCCATTAACTATCTCACATCTGTGCTGTGCCTGCCATCTCTATTTGCCTGAGATGGGAACAGACAAAATCACCAAGGGCAGGTTTGCTAAGGGAAAGTAGGAGAGAATCCAAATCTAAAAGAGTGTAAGCCAGCATTACATCTGGCTGCCCTTCCTCATATACAGTATTTAAGTGGACACTTTGCTGCTGCTTCCCAAAGGATATAGCAGCTTAAATCCAGAGAAATCATGTCCAAAATTGGAATAATCTCAGCAAGCTAGTAGAGAAACTGACTGATGATCCCAGTTTTTTCTGTCAGCAGAATTAAAAATGCCTAATGTGAAAGAGGAGGGAAAAGATGAGTTTGTTTCCTAAGCAGGTGCTGCAAAGCTACGTTGAGGAACATGCACTAGTGGCTTTGCAACCAGCTGGAGAGGAGCCAATCCATATATCTTTCTTTGGAAATCCAGCTGTCCAGCTGCCTTCATGTAGAGGCCCCATAGACAGCTGAAGGAGCAGAGATCCAAACATCTTCAGTCTTCACCATCAGCATTAACCTATCCTACAGGGACAAGCTTATGCTTTATGTCTAAATCACCGTTATTGCCCAGCTGCTAGATATGCTTAAGAAGCAATCTGAAGTGGAGTCACAGTTTGGGAAGATACCAAGTTAACACAGGATTCCCTCCCTTATCCCCACCTCCCCACCCCTTTATGGATTACTGTGTACAGGCTCTCAAGGGGTAAAAAAAATGCCTATTTGCACATGTGCTAAAATAACCTTGGGAAACAACCCCACACAGCACAATGACAAGCTCAGTTATGAGATTTTGATTTAGACTGTCAAGTAAGTTCATTCCAGCTGGAAGGAAGCAGAGCATGTATCAAATGTATCGGCTGTATATTAAGCTATGCTTAAACTATGAGTCCCGTTGAGGGCCTATTCCCATAATCGCAGTAGTGCATGCTTGTAAATGTTCAATCCCAGATGTTCTTGTCCAGCTGCATTTAGCTACATTGAATTCAGCCTGTTTACAACATTCATATTTACTAAATCCTATAAATTATGTCTGCATACCTTGTGTTCCGTAAACCAGCTCAGTGAATTAACAACACAGCTTAATCAAGGCTCCAGTAAACTTGTATTTCCTGACTTTATAGTGAGGGTGATAAACTCATATCATGAAGCACAGAAGCTAAAAGTTTAAATTCAAAGAATAACATTTGTACTTGATATGATGCTTTTGCTATGAAGGAAGCAAGCAACCTGTGACCCTAGGGTTATATGAAGCTAGACCCAATTTTCCAATTTTATTGCCAATGTCTGGTTACTGCTCATGTTGAGACAAAAGCTTGTCTCAAGTCTAAAATTGGCTTAACACCACTTTCAAATAAGAACTTCCAACAACAGCCATCTTTATTTTTTGTACCTCCCCCAGATAGATGACTCAGCTATTCAAAGCATTTTTTCCCCAAATACAGAGATTAGTGCTGAGCTCTGCAGAATCCCTCATTCAGTTTTAACTTTGTATAAAAATCAAAATAAATTACCTAGGCATTTAAAAAGTAGAACGGGGAAGGTGCTTGTCCAGGTATCAAGAAAAGTTTCTGTATGGATGATGGTTCTTCTGAACACCATTTAAGGATCCTGGCTGTAAAAAGTCAATTTCCTTAGTAAACTTTGCTAGAGTCTCTTTTATTGTTTACTTATCAAAATGTTTATAATTTACCCTCTATCTCTGGATTTTGAAAGGTTTGAATAGTGCCAATGAAAAAGTTCAACACAATCCCAATAAACCAGCAAAATATATGGAAAGATCTCAAACTTTGCATCATACAGCCAGACAGATTTTTAGGTTGATTTTGGCATTTTTATTTACCTATGGAGTTTTTCCCCGGGGACCTGGTATAGGCAGATCTTGTTGCTTGATGGTATTACAAATATCTTCACAAGTTGTAAGTTGTAAGTTGTTCCAAGTAAAGCTGTCTTTTATAATTGGTACTGGCTTTTGTCAACGCCAAATTATTAGTGGTGTATATTACAGTATATACAAAAATGTGAAAACACAGCTGCCAGTTTTTTAGTTGGTGTTGGCTTTCTGTGATTTCACATTTCTGTATATACACTAATAATAATAATCTCTTGTTACAAAGATGAACATCTTTCATTGTTTTGACACCATTGGCAACAGATTTCAATTTGTAATTGCAATTATTAGTGACTTCAGGATGCTTCATCCATCTTTTTAACTCCATTTTTAAAAATTTATTATCTGTTCACAACAATGTGAAGTAACAATAGCCAGTTTAGCTGGTGTTGGCCTTCATACACGTCAAATTCTTTCCAAGAACCTAGGATGTCATAATGAATTGGCATATTATATGTTCAAATCCAAGCAGTGTTGCCTTTTGCAATTGATAGATGGAAATTTTGTCAATGTGCAGAATTTCTAAGTGCTGTCAAAAAGTTTTTGGTATGACACCAAGTGTGCCAATAACCACTGTGGCCACCTTGGCTGATTTATGCCACATTCTTTTAATTTCGATGTTTGAAGCTTGATACTTTGTGATCTTTTCGAATTTCCTATCCTCTGGTATTGCCTCAGCAATTATCCACATGTGTCTATTATTATTCAGATATTTTACTAATTAAGTTTAGTAATTCAATGAATGTGGAGAGACTGTCATATGCTCCAGACAAAGTTTAGCATATTTCTTCCAATTCTCATAACAGAAATAGTCTATATACACATAATTATTCTTTTGAAAACTATGGTGCTGGAGAAGACTCCTGCGAGTCCCTTGGACTGCAAGTCGATCAAACCGGTCAGTCCTAGAGGAGATCAACCCTGACTGCTCTTTAGAAGGTCAGATCCTGAAGATGAAACTCAAATATTTAGGCCACTAATGAGAAGGAAAGACTCACTGGAGAAGAGCCTAATGCTGGGAAAGATTGAGGGCAAAAGAAGAACAGGACGACAGAGAATGAGGTGGCTGGATGGAGTCACTGAAGCAGTAGGTGTGAGCTTAAATGGACTCCAGAGGATGGTAGAGGACAGGAAGGCCTGGAGGAATGTTGTCCATGGGGTCATGATAGGTCAGACACAACTTCGCAACTAACAACAACAAAATTCTTTTGAAGCCAATAAGACTAGATCAGAGAATATTGTTCTCCAATATAGCATAATGGGACTCCTGTATAACTATATTGACCCACAGAAACTTGGTTCCAACTTTTCCAGTTTTGGAGACTGCAAAGCAAAACGGCATGGACAGAAGAGAAAAATAAATCCTGTTTCATCTAATGAAACCCAGCAGATGTTATCTGGTTTGGCCACACCGCTCCCTTCTTTTTAGACATTGTTGGGTGGAATGTTCAGAATTCATGCGCTGGGTGTGGTAACCCAGGAACTGACAAATAAGATAAGGTGACAAAGCATTTTCTTAATCCTTCTAAGAGCCAATAATATAGAATCAATATTCACAAACAAGAAATGTACCAAATAAAACCTCAGATTGATGAGTCACAGAGTTACAGATTAGTAAGCAGAAGCAACTGGCTATCAGTTGATGTTATAGGAGTTAGGGGCAATTCATTTGTCCTAGAGTCAAGGAATGATTAGGCAATGTCATATCTTTAAAAAGTTACAGGATGCTAAGTACCTTTTCCTTCATTCAAATTCCACCTTTGCTGCAATGCCTTTCCTTAAACTGCTCCCCAGCCCCCATGATTCCTAGCCATAACAAAGTCTCAATTTATCTTATAGAACTTCCTTAGGCTGTTTTTGTTCATGTTCCGCCATTACCTTTTGTCCTCTCAACTCTCCTCATCCTTTGTTTTGTCCTTACGGTCAAATTATAGACAGTAACGGATTTTTTTTTACTTTGGGAAAGGAAAAGAGCCATGCTGAAGAGAAATATATACAAGGAAAAACCCAGTTCACGAGAAGACTGTTTTTTCTTTGGTTTTTCAAATTCTCAAATGTCAGATTGCAATACAAAGGGCCTTTTCCCACTTTACTGGTACCTAACCATAGCAAATATGCCCTAACAACAGCTTTTTTCTCCTGGGTCCCCTTGACATTGTTTTCATCTTGTCGAAGCACAAGAAGGAGGCAGGCTTTCAACATTAGGATCTTCTGTTTGAACAGGGGTTTGGATTAGATGACCTCCAAGATCCCTTCCAACTCTGTTATCCTGTTCTGTTTTTGGTTTTGTTTTGTTTTTTTACACCCTCTTCCATATCTGAAATGAGTAGTGACTTCCAGTAGTGACGTCCAGCATCAGCTGCAAGATACGAAGAATCTTGCTAAACTTCACCATTTTAGCAATTTGCGCCCCTACCTGGACCGTGATGCCTGACGCACAGTCACTCATGCGCTCGTCACCTCCCGGATCGACTACTGCAATGCTCTCTACATGGGGCTGCCCCTGAAGACCACTCAGAGGCTTCAGCTGGTGCAGAATGCGGCCACGCGGGTAGTGATGGGAGTGTCCTGACACTCTCATGTTACACCCCTCCTGCGGGACCTGCATTGGCTACCAGTTGCCCTCCGGGTGAGATTCAAGGTGCTGGTAATCACCTATAAAGCCCTACATGACTTAGGCCCAGGGTATTTGGTGGACCATCTGCGGACAGCGACAGCTCCCCATCGCCCGGTGCATTCCCACAGGGAGGGCCTCTTTGGGGTGCCGTCGGCAATGTTGGCTGGCGACCCCTAGGGAGCAGGCCTTCTCTGTGGGCACACCTACCCTGTGGAATCAGCTTCCCCTGGGGCTCCAGGTGGCCCCTGACCTTTGCTCTTTCTGTCGTGGCCTTACAACATGGCTATTTCGCCTGGCCGGCTTGGACTGAAGGGGTTTTTGAGGGGATTTTAATGGTTTTTATAGATTGGACTATATGTGTTTTATTGTTGTGAGCCGCCTTGAGTCCTTTTGGAGATAGGGCGGTATATAAATTATTATTATTATTATTATTATTATTATTATTATTATTATTATTATTATTATTTTATTAGAGGTAATGTAATGAGACTACTGATGGAAGGCATCAGAGAGGTGCAAATTTAGGCTAAAGGGAGAATGCCTCCTCCCCTCCAGTGCCCTGTTAACTTTGCCTATTATTAGGCTGTGTCTCCCTTAAGAGATGGATACCACATTTCCTCTAGACATGCACAATTAGAGTACAACTCAACTCTGAGGCCAGCCAGAGGTGGTATTTGCTGGTTCTTTGAACTACTCAAAATTTCCAGTACGGTTCTCCAGAACCTGTCAGAACCTTCTATAGTTCACTCCTGATATTAGTACAAAATGACACACAGTTGTGTCATTCCTCATCTTTCCTGGAAGGGTGGAAGCAATTCAGGGGTGGGTTCTACTTACCTCTACTACCAGTTCGCAACGAGATCGCCCGCCCGCACTCACTTCGCTCGCGCACCTTGCTTTTGCGCATGCGCAGATCACCAATGATGACATCCGGGGCAGTGGGCAGGGCCTCCTGCCAGTTTTACCACCGGTTCTTGCGAACCAGTCTGAACCGGGGGCAACCCACCACTGAAGCAATTGGTGCCTAGTAAACAGAACCTATGGACTATCAAAATTATGCAACAGCATCGGACTGATCAGCATTTCTCACCTAAGTGAGGGACGGAAGGGGAGAGAAGTTCAAAATAAAAATACTGCTTGTAACTCAGCTCTCTGTATGATTCTATTCTGTTTCTTTTTTTTTTTCAGTTTTGCTTTATTCTGTTTGGGTTATGACAAAATGGGGTATAGCAAGGAGACTATACAAAGGGATATAGAGATGACAGGCAGAGCCCTGAAGCTAAATCCTTTCCATTCTTGCTTCAGCACATGCTTTACCGCTGGTTGGTGATGTGCAGAAGAACAACAGCTAAATCACAGGAAGCATCTATCAGTTTGCTTATTATCTGTTTCATATATACGGTAATCAGGGCAGTACCGTTCGGCAGTGAGTCAGACCAGATGCCATAGGAGGTAAGATAAAGTTCAGCAGCAGTGACTTTCATGCCAGAATAGTATTCTGCTGACTCAATGATGGGTGTGTGTCAGTGGGGAAAGCCCCCCCCCAGATCGTTCCAAAAGGATTAGAATAAGACTAATCCCAATATTATGAATGTAAAGCAAATGGGAGTTTTGGATATAAACACACATGGATTGTGACTCATTTTCTACCAGTAGTAGGCTACAAATCTCTTTCTCAAAGGTTTTCTTCCTTTGCAAATGAGGTCTCCGTTTTTTGTTTATTTATTCATTGCTTGTGATACTCTGAAATTTCTTTAGGATTTCTTTTCCATTTTTCTTGCTAGTGTTCCCAAGATTTTATTTTAACTGATGGAAATGGAAAAGGGTGATACTGCTGTCCTTTTCTGTCTATCCCTCTGAAACATCCCTGATTACTTAAACTTTCAGGCTTCTGTAATAATTTCTCTAAACTTCAGCCAGTCTATATTTAATTTGAGTAGCAAATAAGTGATGTTTCTGATGTATTTTATGTCTGCATATTTGAAAGCATGGGTTGGCTTGGGAAAGCCTTCTCGTTTCCTACCAACAATGAAAGCATCCAGCATCAAACATTTCATTCAAAGCTGTAATACTGTACCCGAATGAACCAATTTCAAAAAAAGTTTTTTCTTCACGTTACAGAAATAATGACTTTTACTCTAACTAGCTGCATTTTGGAGGTGGCAGTCAAATATTTTTGGTATTCCAGTATATATTGAAACTGG